>NC_080176.1:40335164-40710164 GCF_950295315.1 Erinaceus europaeus | reverse complement strand
TCTCTGTATACTCATGAAGCAGTGCTAATAGGGCTGGTCTGCCCACTGTGGACAGTATTGATCCAATGCCTCAATCTAGATGATGCCACCACTATCTGAATGAAGAAAGCCACTTGTAACCTTCCCAAGCTTTCACTCCACACTGAAGCATCCATAGCAGAGCCAAACAAAACATGAACACACTCACACAGGTGTTTTGTTTGTTTGTTTGTTTTTGCCAGAAGTTGCTACTATTCTCCTGCCTCCAATAATTCTTCCTTTCTTGCTCCAGTTCATGCTATGTTTTGACACTTCTGGAAAGGTCAAACATCTCTAACCTTCTTGCCACTCCAGGGAGGCATTGGCTACCTCTGAGCTTGACTGTGAACTACTCTGTGGGATCTTAAGTGACCCACCTTTGCGGCCCACCTCTGCCTCCAGCCTCCCCAGTATCAATATTCTCTTGAACAACGCTCATGTGTCTGGAGAACACTGGTGTTTACCATCAACTCTGCCCTCCTCCTTTCCTCCTGTCCAAATACACATGTCTTTTAAGATTCATTTTTTTTTAAGACTCTTCTCTTTTTTTACTTTTTTGATTGATTTAGTAATGATCAATGACACCATAGACTAAGAAGGGTATAATTCTATACAGTTCCCAACACCAGAGTACCATATCCCATTCCCGCCACTGAAAGCTCCCCTATTCTTTATCTCTCTGGGAGTGTGGAACCAGGATCATTATGGGGTGCAGAAGGTTAGAGGTCTGGATTCTGTAACTGCTTCTCCACTGGACATTGGGCATTGGCAGGTCGATCCATACTCCCAGCCTGTTTCTATCTTTTTAAGCCACCAAATGGCAAGATGCTACCATGATGCTGCCCTTACTTTACTGGACACCAGTGTACCCCGGAACGCCACCTCTCCAGACCCCTGCCCCCACTAGCAAAAGGCTCTTCTCTTTTTTTTCAGTTTTATTGAGATGTATTTCACATACCATAATTTGTTGGAAGTGTACAGTTCAGTGGTATTTAGTACACTCACAATATTATGTAACCATCACCACTTCCTAACATAAAACATGATGACAACATTTTCACATACCCCCTATAACAAACAAACAAACAAAAAACTGAGAAACCACCCTCAAACCTACTGTCACTCCTTTTCTCCTCCTCTCTTTCCCATAACAACCCTCCTCAAGCACTAATCTAGTGATACTTTCCATCTCTCCAGTCTGGATATTTGACATGAATGGAATCATGTAACATACGATCTGTTTTCCATTAGTTTTTAAGGATCACCCATGTATTGACATATTTTTTTACTATTGCTAAAGAATATTCCACACTGTATGGATACACCACATTGTATTTAGCCATTCATCAGTTGATGGACATTTAGGATGTTTCCACTTTGGGGCTATAATAGTTACAGCTGATATGAGTATTTTTGTGCATATTTTACATGTATGTATGTTTTCATTTTTCTTGGGGTGCAACAGCTGAGTCATATGGTCATATTGTGTTGAGTAGTTTGAGGAACTGCCAGGCCACTTTCCAAAGTAACTGCAGCATTTTATAGTTCCATGAGCAATGTCTGAGGGTTCCAATTTCTCCTCATTCTTAAACACATGTTATTGTCTATGAGTAAACTTTAATGGGAAACACATAGAGACAGCCAAATTATTCATCTTTTACTAAGTGTTAGTGCCTGTGTTTAGTGCTCTGTATAAATTCTCTGATTTAATCTCTACAACATCCTGAGAAGTATTTCCCATATTTTTTGGTGAGAACTCAAAGATCAGAATTCAGTGACTAGACAAAAACAGTTGTGGGGCAGGAGTGTGGCCCCACCTGACTACCTCAGGGTTCACAGTTGTCTTTCCAGCCCCAGCCCCCATGTTCATTTCTTCTCCTGAAATGAGAATTAGTAATGTTCAGTATACTACCTTGTATTGATATCTGGCTGCTTTCTATATTAACCACTTTTTCCAGATAGACAACAACTACTTTGATGGTTAGAGTCTCCTTTTCTTTTATATTAGGAAAATAAAAATTTTAATGACTATTCAATGACTGGGAAAAAATTGAGATCTTGACATATATTGCTTGCTTTTTTTCTGCAATGTGGGGGATACATTCAAGATATCAAACTACCTTTCAGATTGTTTCCATGGTGTTTGAGTGTCATAAGAAGAACTAGACTGTAACAGTTGACAATGTTTACATAAAATTCACATAACCCAGGCCAGGAGATAGCTCACTGAAGAGAACACTTACCCTATCTTTTTTGAAGACATAGGTTTGAGCTTCCAAAATCACATGGCAGCACCATGCATGGCACCAAGGGAAGCTACATAACAGTGGAGTGGAGATATAGCATCTCTTTTTCTCTCACTCTCTCTCCTTCTCTGTCTCTCTGTCTGAAACTCAAAAGGGAAAAAAAAGTCCTCCAGGAGTAGAGGTTTTGGCAGGCAAATAAATAAATAAACTCACATAACCCTTCAAAAAAAAAACTATAAAAATCATGTTTCAGATACTGTCACCTGGTTTGTTGTTGTCATTTTCCTTTTCAAACCAACACTTCACAACAGAAAGTCTTCACTTTTCCTTGGTGACCCAAGATACACACACACATTCACACACTCAAGCACATAAACACATACACACACACACACACACACACACACACAAACATTATTTTTTGTGTCTTATACACCAGGAACTTTGTATGCATTATCCCTCGTACTTCTACAATTAACACAAACTAGGTATTAATCATCTCATTTTAGACATAATCAAACTGATGCTCACAAATTTATTTATTTTTTATATTAAAGAATTACATGTCGACGGGATTGAATCCACACCATTCCCACCACCAGAGTTCTGAATCTTCACTCTCCCCACTGCTATCTACCACAGTTCCCCTAAAGTTGTAGACATGGGCCAACACTCTTCTCTACAGCTATCTGTCCATATTTATACATAGTTGCCCCTTCTTTTTCTGATTCAATCCTCTCTTCCCCTCTAAGCCATTCATGACATCATAGCTACCTCCATATGTCCCTCTCCTTGTCCTTCTCTCTCTCTAGGATGGAGCTGGAGAGCAGAGTCTTCTTATCTTCATCCTATCACTTCTTCCCCACTGGGAGTATGGATCAAGGTTGTTTATGGGGTGTTCACAAATTTATTTGACCAAGACTAGATGAAACTATTTTGACCCTTAAGCTAATGTTATTCTTTTCACTACATCACACAACTTCTCTCAAAGACTCAATAAGAAAATGTTATCCATAAGGTTTGTGGAAGGGATAAGAGGGGATGATGAATTCCACAAGTTAAAGTGAGGTCAGCTTTATCATGCTCTAATCAACTACATATCCTAGACAAATAAGAATGAGTAACATAGAAATAACCTTCAGTGGGTTGAGAGGTGGAATGGTGGATAATGCATTGATCTCTCAAACATGAAGCCCCAAGTTCAATTCTTGGCATCATATGTGCCAGTTGGTTCTCTCCCCCCTTAACAAATATTTTTTAAAAAATAGATAAACTTCAAGTAAGTCTAGATGATTTGGTTATAATCCAGTGTGACATTAGTTAGTTAATCTCCCTGGACTTCTGCTACTTCCACTATTAAATTTTTTGATTAAATTATATGATTCCTAAAGTTACCTTAAATATGAAATTATATGATTCTTTAATAATGAAGACGGTGTCTCTCTGGGAGGTAATAGATCATGTACAGGGTAATTTTCCTGGAGTCCACAGATATGCCTCAAGGAGATAAGAACCCTTTGGAGGAAAATGCAAAAAAGTTTGTTAGTTTATATTAGAGAGGATTCATAGTTTCCTTGAATGCTCAATAAAACCAGTAAGTTTCTGAATTTTCTGATTACTGACTCTAGGCTACTAAAAAAGTGGTTGAGGAGAATGGTATCTCTAATCAACAAGATAACACACCTGAGAGGGGTCTGCTTCATAATACAGAAGACATAGGTTCAAACCCAGCCCTCATTGCACTGGGTAACACATCAGTACCATGAGTCTCTTCCTTTGTGTCTTTTGATCTGAAGAGTCAGCCCAGAACATTAAAACTCTCTGAGTAATTATAGAAACTAACTGAAAAGAAAAAAAAATCCCACAGAGGAATTTATTATATAGAGGAAAATCTCAAGGTTCTCTCCTAACTTCTCATAAATAGTAGAATCCAAAACATTTAAGACTACAAACTTAGGTGGACTCTATAAAATTCTCCCTTTAAGGCAGCAAAAGAGGTAGACCAAGTACTGCTCAGTGTGTGATATAAAGTTCATCAGCATTGAAAAGTCTTCAGATGAGGGTCCGGGCGGTGGCACACCTAGTTGAGTTCACATGTTACAATGCTCAAGGACCCAGGTTCAAGCCCCCAGTCCCCAAGTGATGAAGCAGTGCTACAAGTGTCTCTCTGTCCCTCCACTTCTCTCTCTCCACTTCTCAATTTCTCTCTGTTTCTATCCAATAAGTAAATAAAATACATATTTTAAAATGTCTTCAGATGACAGTTTGGAACACATATTTTCATTATCCAACACAATGCTGGCTGGATGAGTCATGATAGGGTCTGAAAAATCCACAGATAATTGCACGTATGTGGTTTTTTTTTTTTTTTTGCTTCCAGGGTTATCACTGGGGCTGGGTGCCAACACTATGAATTCACTGTTCCTGGAGGCCATTTCCCCCCTTTTATTGAATAGGACAGAGAGAAATTGAGGAGGGGAGATAGATAAGGAAAGAGTAAGATAGACACCTGCAAAACTGCTTCACCGCTTGTGAAGCAACCCACCATCACCTCAAGTGGAATCCTGGGGCTTGAACCAGTAACTTTATGTAGGTCCTTGCTTTTCATGCTTTGTACACTTAATCTGGTGCACTACTGCCTGACCTCCAAAATGATTGTTCTTCAGTTGAGAATCAAAGTTAGAATGTCATGTTCCAGTCATATTACTTTGTGTATAATCCCAAGGAAAGTCTGGTCTAGCTTTAAACCCTATCAATGCCTCTTAGGTTTTTTAGTTTCTCGCTATAGATAAATGATAGAGTAAATCTGACAACCAATGTTTACAAATCCTGGAGAAATGTAAAAATAAAGATTATGTCTGTTTCTCCTACAATTTTTTCTAATTTGAGAACAATTCTAAATACAGAAGTTTAAATGAAACTAAACTTCAGGACTATTTTTTTTTTGGAAGGGAAATATTTTATATTATCCTTGCTTCAGAGGAGAAGCTATCACTGCAGAAAAAGGAGTTGGTCAGGTTGAACTTGGGCTGGGTTTGATGTATTGCACCAAAGTAAAGGGCTCTAGAGGGGAGGTCAAGGGAAGCTTTCAGGTCCTGGTGCATGATGGTCGAGGAGGACCTAGGCTGGGGGTTAGATTGTCTTGCAAAAAATTGAGAATTTTTACACATGTACCAACAGCAATATTTACTGTAAACCATTAATCCTCCCCATAAAAGAAGAAAAAAATGCTTAAACTTACAAAAAATAAAATAGTAATTTTATTCTAAAAGGAAGAAAGGAAGGAAGGAAATAATGAAAGAAAGAGAGAAAGAAAGAGAGAGAGAGAAAGAAAGAAAGACAAAGGAAGGAAGGAAGGAAGGAAGGAAGGAAGGAAGGAAGGAAGGAAGGAAGGAAGGAAGAAAGAGAGAGAGAAATGGGTGCCGATGGTGGTGCACCCGGTTAAACACACATAGTACGACGAAGCTCAAGGACGCGCACAAGGATCCAAGTTTCCAGGTTTGAGCTCCTGCTCCCCACCTGCAGCAGGGACAGTTCACAAGCAGAGGTAAAGCAGGTTTGCAGGTGCCTTTCTCTCTCCCTCTCTATCTCCCCCTCTCCTGTCAATTTCTCTTTGTCTCCATCCAATAAAATGGTGGTGGGAGGGGGTGGCTGACAGGAGCCATAGATTCACCATAGGATAACTCTGGTGGCAAGATAAGAATAAAGACTGGGGCCAGGTGGTGGTGGTGCACCTGGTTGAGTGCTCACATTATAGCACACAGGGACCCAGGTTCAAGCTCCTGGTCCCCAACTGCAGGGAGAAAGCTTCACAAGTGGTGAAGCAGGGCTGCTGGTATCTCTCGGTCTCTCTCCCTCTCTATATCTCTTACTCTTCTTTCAGTTTCTGTCTCTGATGTTGCATACCTTCTGGTCCCTATTTTTGTCCTCATTCAGAATGAGGACAAAAAGAAAGAACTGGCTATATGGAAGCTAATAATCAAAATGAGAGGTAATAATTACACGATACTATGAGCTTTATTTTGAACAATCAGTCTCTGTATTTAAGAGGATCTTAAATCATATATGTGTACCTAAGCAACCCCCTGGATTTTGTTTTAATTATGATTAAATACACATGCCATGAAAGTTATCATTTTAGCCATTTCTGAGTTTACAGTTCAGAGGCAATAGACTTTCACATCATTATGCAATTATCACTACCATTCATTTCCACATGCTTTTCCTTTTCCCAACCAGAAACTCCTAACTCACTAAATACTAACTCCCCACTTCCTCCTGTACTGTTTCTGACAACCCCCATTTTCTGTCTCTATGAATGTAACAACTCTAAGACACTTTATACAATAGCGGTCTTTTATTTCTCTTATTTAGCATATCTAAAAGGTCTACTCATGGTCTAGCATGTGTTATAATTTCATTTTAAAACAGGATAATATTACATTGCATGATTTGGTTTGTCTGTTTTTGCACTGAGGACCATTTGATGTGTTTCTTCCTTTTGACCATTCTGACTAATACTACAGTCAATCTTGGGACAAAAAGTCTTTGCCAGAAAGTCTTTTGGGTAGGCAGTTCATATTTTTGTGTAAATTCTCTAGGGCCTTGTAAACCTAGGAAAAGAAATACTAATGCCACACTCAGAATCATCCAATCCCAAGGGTACCTATTCTTCCTTAAGCCTACCAGCTAGCAACCTCAGTCTTCTCTTTCAATTGTTTTTCTAATGCTTTTTTTAAAATGATTTCCTCCATATTCATTCGCTCACTTCTTTATTCAATAACGGGAATCCAGTTGGCACCAGCTCTTTGTCAAGCATTATGTTGGGCCCTAGAGACACTTGCAAGAAAATGTAGGTGTAGTACCTACCTTGTAAAACAGCTGTAATCAAATAAAAAACAAATGTGTAATTGCACACTGATTTGTGCTTTTAAGGAAAAATCCAGTCCATAAAACAAAACAAACAAAAAAGTGTTGACCAAAGAAATAGAAATCTTCCCTGTGAAAGTGATATCTGAATTGAAGGATGAACAGGACTCCCTACGAGAGGAAGGGGAAAGAACCTTCTTGCTATAAGGCATGTTTCATGTGCTTACATTGTGGGGCCACTAAGTGAGAGGAGGTAACAGAGACCCACAGTCTTCAAAATAATCCAGAGTAGGAAGAAAGACTCAGAGGGAGGTCGACCAGATCAAACAGAAGCTAGAGAAATGTTGTTCTTTATTTTTGGAGCAGGGAGAACCCATTAAAAAGATTGGATTATTTATTCAGAATTGTTAGTCAACAAGAGAAGTCTATGTCTTCAGAAAGCATAACAAACACAGGTCTCTGTCTCTGTGTTGGGTATTCTTATTTCCTGAACAGGAAGGGGAGAAGCTGCCACTCTCCATAGCAGGAAATCTGTGGGATTAGTGGCTAACTGGCTTGCTCTGTGTATTTCAGTTGGTGATTTGGATTCATGCTTTTTGAAATCGTCTCTTATCATTGTCTAGATAACAAGGACTATAGTTCTGGGTGTGGGGTTTAGAATACCACTTCAGCCATGCCTTTTTCTGGCCACCAGGACATTTGGAATTAAGCCAGTCAAGGATAATCAATTCTGATGCTTTAGACGATTCAAATGCCCATGGGGGTGGAAGAGTTATTTCCTCTTGTACATAACATGGCACAATTAGCTTTGTTTGTGAGGAGTACTCTTTTCCTTCACCCTGATGTATTACATAGTGGCCACTGTCAGAGAAAAAGTACCTGATTACGCCCATCAGGGTCCACTTAAGTTTGGGAAGTCTCAGGTGTTTTTTGTTTGTTTGTTTGTTTGTTTTGTTTTGTTTTATTTTTGCCTCCAGGGTTATCGCTGGGGTGAATCCACTGCTCCTAGAGGCTACTTTTCCCATTTTGTTGCCCTTGTTGTTATTATTATTGTTGTCAAAGCTGTTGTTGTTGTTGGATAGGACAGAGAAATTGAGAGAGAAGGAGAGGACAGAGAGTGTGAAAGATAGACACCTGCAGACCTGCTTCACTGTTTGCTAAGAGACCCCCTGCAGATGGGGAGCCAGGAGCTCGAATCGGGATCCTTATGCCAGCCCTTGCGCCACATGTGCTTAACCCACTATGCTACCGCCCAGCCCCCAGGTTTTTTTTTTTAATACATTGTGTTGTTTGTGTTGCCGCCAATTATAGTGGGGTGTGGTGCCAGCACTAGGAGTCCACCTCACCTGGCAGCCTAAATAGACTTCGTTTTCACTTATAGGATCAATCTCTCTTTCCTTCTTCAAAAGGAAATATGTGCACGTATCTATTCATCTAAAACTGAATTCAGGGGGCCAAGTGGTGGCGCACCTGGTTGAGTGCACATATTATAATGGGGAAGGACCCAGGTTTGAACTCCAGGTCCCCACCTGCAGGGGGAAAGCTTTGCAAGTGGTGAAGCAGGTGTCTCTCTCTCTCCCTCTCTATCACAGCCTCCCTCTCGATTTCTGGCTGTCTCTATCCAATAAATAAATAGAGATAATTTTTAAAAATGCATTCAGAGACAAAGCACAGAATCTTGCAAGCTTAAGGTATTAAACTTAGGGAGATGAATGGTGGTGCACCTGGTAAAGCATGCATCTTAGCATGTACACGCATCCAGGTTTAAGCTCTGGGTCCCCACCTGCAGAGGGGAAAGTTTCATGAGCAGTGAAGCAGTATTGTGGCTATCTCTCTTTCTCCCTTTGCATCTCCCTCCCCTCTCAACTTTTCTTTGTCTCTATCAAAAATAAATAAATAAATAAACCATACAAGTAAATAAATCTTAAATAAAAATAGATTCATTTATTAAAAACAAACAGACTCCTATGTGGGTTTTTGTGGGTTTTGACACATACTATATAACTGAGCAGGGGTTTCAAGACCTCCAGCTTATATGAGGTTCAAATTTAGCTGAAGCTAAAGGTAGCTAAAATCACTACAGAGAGAAGGAGCCACCGTTGCCTTTGGATAGGAGTCCTTTCCTGTACCCTGTTTGCCTAAGGGAGGCAGTGTCAGCATTCCCATTAGGTTTTCCGAGTCTAATTAGGATATATATACAATCAAGGTTCTCTGAAATTAAGTGTCAGCTAATTAGGCTATGAAAATGTTCCTTTAGACCTTGGTTTAGGAAACACCTGTCATTGTGTTTGTCACCAAAAGCAGATGGGGGGGGGGGCACTGAAAGGGATAAAACACATGAAATGCAAATTAAAGATGAAAGGGGTCTGATTATGAATGGGGTATCAGAATAATGGTGACCTCACATTCTGTCCTCTCGTGTCCTAGCTACACCGTCTCTACATTGGATTCTATGAACTAAGTGACAGGGCTTATGGCCCAGCACTGTGTTGTAGGAAGTTATTCATCAACATAGAAACACGAGGTAGATATTTCTTGCTCTTTGTCCACGTCTGTCTTCTTACTTGTTTCAGAAAGTAGATGAACATAGGGAAATGGAAAGACTGAATATCATCACAAGTAGTTTATTCAATAGTAGTTACTCTTCCTTCAGGGTGAAGTCACCTCTTTCCTGCTAACTCACAGAATAGAAAAATCTTACAAAAGTTGTCTTTTGAAAAATCTTACCTGGTTTGATACATCTGGATTGTGGATTCTACAAACTGACCAAAACATCAGATCATATAAATTTCTCCCAGAAACCAGGCTCTTGTCTATAGGAAAAAAAAAAAAAATCACCATAGAATCTCAGTAAACCTTACAAGGGAGGTAATACCAGAGCAGCTCCAAGAGTCAAAGTCTTCATAGAAAAGAGGGAAAGAGGAAAAGGAGTGGAAAAATGAAAATTCACTTTCCTATTCATTCAGTCTAGGAACTTGATAGCTTGTCAATAAAGAAATTAATTGTAGGGGGAGGAAGAAAGAAATTAATTGCTTTGATTTCTCTTTTTTTACCCAATGAACATTGTGGCATATAACAAATTATTTGAAGAATTCATTCATTACTTCATTCATTTCCTATTAAATCCTGGTTTTCCTCAAACAAATGAAAAAATGAGTAATAAAAATCAAAAGAAAAATGATGGGCTATAACTAATATAATGTGAGTTCTCACCTGATGGAATCTGGTCCTAGAGTTTGAATACTCCTTTTCTTGCTACTGTATGTCTTTGGGGAATCATACTTCCTCAGTGTTAGTTATAGTTGGGACCACAACTCCAACTGAGTGGATTAATTTCTCAACATTTGAGGCTGACTAAGGAAAGTAGAAAAATCGAAAGCCCTAAGTGGAAGTAAACAGGACTAGATGGGATAGTGCCAGAGTTAACTAAGGCTCAGTTCATCACAGTTCACAAATTGGATAGTGGCAAACTTGGTAGAGTGCACACCTTACTATGCACAAGCACCCAGTTCAAGGTCTAAGCCCCCACCCCCTAACTGGGGAGAAAAGAGTTTCACAAGCAGTGTGCAGTACAACAGGTGTCACTCTTTCTTTCTCTCCTTTTAATTTCTGTTTCTATAAGAAATTAAAGGGGGGGAGCCGGACTGTAGCGCAGCAGGTTAAGTGCAGGTGGCACAAAGCACAAGGACCAATGTAAGGATCCCGGTTCGAGCTCCCGGCTCCCCACCTGCAATGAAGTCGCTTCACAAGTGGTGAAGCAGGTCTGCAGGTGTCTATCTTTCTCTCCCCCTCTCTGTCTTCCTCTCCTCTCTCCATTTCTCTCTGTCCAATCCAACAACAACGATATCAATAACAACAACAATAATAACTACAACAAAAAAACAACAAGGGTAACAAAAGGGAATAAATAAATAATTTTTTAAAAAAAAGAAAGATAAGAGGGAAGCCACCAAAAGTAGTGGAATAATGCAGACACAATGTGCCATGATAACCCTAGTAGCAAAAAAAAACAAAAAAAAAAAAACCATAAATCGCAATACTCAAAAACTAAGTCAAAATGCTTTGAAATAAAATAGATTAACATCATCATCTTAATGCACTTGTTCTAGTTTGTTCTCCAGCTGATGACAATGTGACTTTGAAGGATTCAAAGGAAAGAAAGAAGCACAATTAGGCATTCTCCACCACCTTATCTATTGTCCACAAGCCTGCAATAAATGGGCTGCTTGTGCTGGATGTGTCCTTTAATTTACTCATTCTCCATGAAAGCTTTTTCTTGAGTTTCTGGCAGAAGGTTATCTTTTTCTAGATCAGATGCTTGGAAGAACTTTCTCATCCTATTCAGGATTCTCCCTTTTGTATTCAGGAGCCTTGAGAGGCAGTTCTGGAAGTACAGGTTGAATAGTGTCGATACTGTCCCATCTCTAAATACGATGATAACCTACTCTGCCTTGGGTACCACCATTCCTCACAAAGAAACCACAGGAAATCATAAAAGGTGAACCACAGAGGCTAGTTTTGGGATTGGATATGTTTGAAAGTCAGAGAGACTCTCCTAGAGGAAATGGAGGAAACAGGAAAAAAAAAAAAAAAAAAAGATTAAAGTTCTTGATCCTCAAAATCCAAAGTTTTCTCTCGCTAATGTTTCCAGAAAAACAACGGAATCTATTTGTGAGAAAGCAAAAGGATGACCAATAAAATTTGAACAAGTCACTATGAGGCCAAAGGAAGTGGGTATTTAGACGGAATGGACAGATCTAAGCACCGTTGGACAACCACAAGAAATTAAGCAAGAAAGCTAAAGCTGTGGTCATATGTGGTACATCCAACTCAACTCATATCCCAGGAGAAATTAAAGTGAGGAAACATAGATTTTTTTTTTCAGTTTCATGGATTTTTTTTTCAAATTAAACTGTTCTTCTTTCTCCAAGAGAGAAAATACAGTCTAAAAGAGTACTCAATGGACCAGGAACAATGTTTTAAAAAGTCAGTATACATATCCAACACATAATGACTGTGAAATGGGGATACTATTGTATTTATATGGACATTTATAAATCTTTAAATACCCCCCAAACAGTACAGAATTTAATGTATCTTTGGACTGTAATAGTATATGGTAGGGAAAACCCAAACAGTTTTCCACATTGTGAATTCTAAAACCAAAACAAATGAGGCCTTCTTAGCTAGTGTTATATCCACAACACATGACAAATGACTCAGCTTAGTTATTTCGCTCATCTAAAAGTGGTTTCAGATTTTTCATTCTCAGGTACAAGGTCACGTCTGCACAATAACAAACACAGAGGGCATAGCTAAAATACTATCAAACCTAGCAGGTTGGTTTGCTTATGTGATTGTAGGTGTCAGACAAAAGTGCTCTTTCTCTTTGATATTCCCTTTACTACATGAAGTTAAGGTTTAAATGATGTCTTTCTTGTAGACCAAAAGTTTATTCCCTACCCGCCCCACCCCACCTAGGTCCCTAAATTTCTTTCAGTAATTTGACTTTAGAAGAAACACCTGGTAAAATTTGTTTGCCTTCCATGGGGAAAGGAGGAGGAACAAGATTACAATAATGCTTCACAAGTTGCTAGCATTATCTTATATGCTCCTTTATAATGGCTTTGTTTTGTTTAGGGACATCAACAATTAGAAAAGAAATAGACACACAGGCTTTGTTATCTCAGCAGGAGCTGCTGCACGTTTGGTACAATGGATATAGTTTTTTTTCCTTTTTTAAAAATTAAGATATCAATTATCTGCAAAGCAACCTTAGAGGGACAGATTGAGGATTTAATTTTAGAATTTCATGTCTGACTCTCATGCCAGATGGTCTTTACACAATGGAAGCTCCCTCCTATCATTCATAATTATTTCTTATCACTAGTATCATTAATGCTATTATTAAGAATAATGTTGGAATCATTTAAATGTCATGTTGACTTGTCCTGCCAATTTGCTTACTACCTCCCAGTGCTCACCTAGGCTCATTAATACCCTAGAAACTGCTTCCTCTCATCTAAAAAAAAAAAAAAAAAAGCATTTTATTGGGGAAGTAATGGTTTACAGGACAGTTGTTGACACTTGGGTACAATTTCTTAACTCCACCATGAAAGGTATCTGCACACAACTCCCATTCCCAGTTTAAGCCCTTCTCCCACACATTGTAAATTAGTTCCCCAATGCCCTCTCTGTCCTCTACTAACTCTCTCCGTCCTCCATCTGCTTTCCCTCTTGATAAATTTAAAGACACAAATTATTGCTCCCCATACAATTTGTTCTTAGTGACACTTACCATCATTTTTAAATGGTTAAGCGCACATGGCTCAAAGCACAAGGACAAGAACCAGTATCCCGGTTCGAGCCCTTGGGTCCCCGCCTGCAAAGGGGTGGCTTCACAAGTAGTGAAGCATTTCTGCAGGTGTCTGTCTTTCTCTCCCCTTCTCTGTCTTCCCCTCCCCTCTAGATTTCTCTCTGCCCTATCCAACAACAACAACAGCAATGTCAACAACAATAATAACAACAACAAGGGCAAAAAAATGGGGGAAACGGCCTCCAGGAGCAGTGGATTCGTAGTATAGGCACCATGCCTCAGCAATAACTCTGGAGGCAAAAAATAATTATTTAACCAATTAATTAATTAATTAAAATGAAAATAACCTTATGACCCAGCAATACTACTCTTAGACATTTTCCCAAAAGATATGAAAACATGAATTCAAAAGGACATAGGTACCCCTATGTTCATAGCTGCATTATTCATAATAGTCAAAATATGGAAGAAGCTTAAATGCCACTGGCGTTTGACTGGAGAGAGACATTCTGAGACATGCTTTCTGAAGGGAAACTGGGTCAGCCTACTCTGCTACTCAAGGAGGACTGGTCCTCCTGTAATGTGTGCAGCCTAGAATGTCCTCAGCTATGATCATGGACTATGAGCTTGGGATGAAAGTTATACAGTTTCCTGTGCTAGATACTAATATACGTAGGCCTCAGGTCAGACCAATATGGTAAACAGTTCATTGTATTTGTATATTTTTGTAGGTATGAGAGCCATTCTCTGTCCCAACCTGCATCTCAAGATCCATTCTCTGCTCTGACATCATCCTCCTAGATAATATTTCTGGCCACTTTCATGTTAGCTATTAAGCAAAAGATAAGATTCCTAAAGTCCTGGGCTCCTAGAAACACACCCAAAGTAGACATTCTAGCTTCTTTACATCCTAGAGGGATTCTCATTGGATTTAATTCTACTCCTGGGTCCTCCTTGTTCATTAAACATTTTGTCCTGGGCCAGATGGTGTCATACCAGTTAAGCACAATAGTACTAAGCACAAAAATCCAGTTCAAGCCCCCAATCCCTATCTGCAAGGAGGAAATTTCACAAGTGGTGAAACAGGTTTGTAGGTGTCTCTCTCTCTCTCTCATATATATATCCTAACCAATAAAATGGGGAAAATGGCTGCCAGGAGCAGTAGATTCTTAGTGCAGACACCAAGCCCCAGTGATAACCCTAGAGGCAAAATAATAATAATTTTGTCCTGATTTATATTTAACTGCTTTTCAGCCATTAAGTTGTAGAAGCCACTATGATACCATCCTGACCTCCCTAGTCAGATGACCTCACCAATATGTCCCAGAACCTCACTTTTCCAAAGCCCTACCTTACTAGGGAAATATAGAGACAGATTGAGGGTATGAATCAACCAGCCAAGCCAACACTCATATACAGAGAAGAAGCAATTACAAAAATCAGAACTCATTCCTTCTGTACCTCCAAAAGAATGTTGGTACATAGTCCCAGAGGGGGAAATGCTATGGAGAAGATGAACAGAGGGTTCTGAACCCCATTTTACCAGGACTTGGAACTTTTGTGACTAGGAACTTTTTGTTTTGCCTGACTACTGCAAGGGAAGAGAATTTGGAGAACACCCAAGGAAGCTAGGCTCTGTTTCCCTTACCTGAGAGGGAAGAGAAAAAAGGAAGCATACCCAGAAGTTGTAATAGCTGTAGGTGTGGCTTAGAAAGGAAGTAAAGTAAGCCTTAGAAGTAACTACAAATGAACATCAGTTTCCACAAGAGGTCTTTCATCTTTACCACAATGGCCCATGTGCCTTTTCATTTTCCTGATTAGAAGTTTAGAATAATCTAAAAACAAAACAAACCTATGGGGAATATTTAGAGTAAGGGGGGGGGAACTTTAATAATGGACTAGAAATCATTCATTTGAGTCATAAATACGAAATAGGAGAAGGAGATGTCATGGGACATATACTCAATGGAGTACTACTCAGCAGTTAAAAAAAGACTATAATGTGTCCTTTGGAACTAAATGGGTGGAACTGGCAGTGATTATGCCTAGTGAAGTAAACAAGGCAGTGAACATTAACTATGGGATGATTTCACTCATATATAAAATACAGAGAATTGAAACACATAAACTTAGCAAAAAAACGTATATATAGTCAGCCCATATCTGTAACCTTGGGAGAACTATGGTAGTTACTGCTAAGTAAGAGTGGGACACAGAACATGGTGGTGGGAATGATGTTGAATTATACTTCTATTATCTTATAATCTTCTAATCGCTATTAAATCATTAATGAAAAGTGAAAATCTGTTTTTAAAGTAAAGAATTTATGGGACATATACTCCATGGGATACTATTCTGCAATGAAAAGTAATGACATTGTGTCCTGTGGGAGACAATAGATAGAACCAGAGGTGATTATGCTTTGTGATGTAAATAAAGAAGTGAAAGATAGAACTTTAGAGGTGTGGCTATGGAGTAGAAATAGTTTCAGATTGCTCTCCTGTTGAACTAGAAAAAAAGCAACAAAAATCACCTGAAAGCTCAATAAAAATACAAGTGGGATTTCTTCTGAAATGCACTTCTTCTAGCGTTTGCCCTTCTTCCGTAGCCAGTCAACAGCGTCAGGTTGAGCCTGATGTAAAGTTTCGAGACCTCCTTTGAATCTGGAGAGGTGGCAGTCGTTGACTATGTGGGTCATAGTCTGTCTGTAGCTGCAGGGGCAGTTCGGGTCGTCTCTGGTTCCCCAGCAATGGAACATAGCGGCGCACCAGCCATGGCCTGTTCGATAGCAATTGAGGAGGGTCCAATCATAACGTGCCGGGTTGACGCTTGCAGGGGTCTGTCATGAGGTGTTTGTTCTTTACCTCAGCTGACTGCCAACTCTGTTTCCAAGAGTCTGGAACAGAGAAGTCACTAAGCTACAGCCACCAAATTGCAGATGCTGCTATGATTCCATCCCAAACTCCCTGGGCAGAAGATCTTACCAATATGTCCTGGAACCTCACCTCTCTAGAAGCCTGTCCCACTAGGGAAAGATAGAAACAGGCTGGATGTATGGATGAACCTGCCAACATCCATGTCCCATGGAGAAGCAATTACAGGAGCCAGAATACCACCTTCTGCACCCCATAGAATTTTGGTCCATACTCCCAGAAGGGGAGAAATACTAGGGATAGATGACAAGAGGGCTCTGAACCTCAATTCCATTAGGGCACTGAGAGAGAAGAGGAAAAAAGGAAGGATACTCAGAAGTAATATTAATAGGTGTAGGTGTGACTTAAAAAGGAAGAGAAAGCAGGATCACCAAAAAGATGAGCCATTTACATTAGTCAACCCATATCTGTGACCTTGCGAGAACTACTGAAGTTTCCAATGGAAGGAATGGGATTATAGAAGTCTGGTGGTGGGAATGGTGTGGAATTATACCCCTGTTATCTGATAATTTTATAAATAAATATTAAATCACTAAAAAAAAGTTAAAGACAACTACCAGATGGTTTAAGTGATATGTAGAACTTAGAAAATGGAAACATGTAAGTTTGCAAGAAACAACAGTAGTCAAACTATCTCTAAGACTGTGAGAACTATGAAATATATATATTAATGAAAGAGAGGAGAAGAAAGAACAAGAGCACCACTCTGGCACATGCAGTGCCAGAGATTGAACTCAGGACCTTCTGCTTGAAAGTCCGATCTTTATCCATAGCACCACCTCCTGGTTCACAAGAACTATGGTTATTGTTGGGAAGGTGGGAGTACAGAACTTTGGTAGCAGGTGAGTGCAATGTGGCACTATATCCTGCAATTTTATAATCTTGCAAACCACCACTAAAACAAGAATCCAAAAAGAGGAATAGGGTTGCTCTCTTCCCTGATCCAGCTTTCTGGTCCTTTTTCCAGCCATGACATCATCTCCCCAGACAATAACTTGGATCCACCTACATATCAGATGTCAGGCTCAGGAAAAAGAAAAAAAAAAAAAAACTAGTATAGTCATAGGCTTTTTGGAATATAACTAAAATAGGCCTACTAACTATCTATAAGACGGAGACCCCCAACTCTTCATCTGAACTATTCCAGCCTTTAGGTTCATGATTAGTCAACAATTTGTTTGGCATTATATGTTAACACTTTTTTCAGCCATGACGTTCCAGATGCTAACATGATGCTAACCAGACTTCCCTGGGCAGACAACCCCATCAATGTGTCCTGGAGCCCTGCTCCCCAGAGTCCCACCTCCCCAGAGCCCCACCCCACTAGGGAAAGAGAGAGGCAGGCTGGGAGTATGGATCAACCTGTCAACACCCTGTCAACATCCATGTTCAGCGGGGGAGCAATTACAGAAGCCAGACCTTCCACCTTCTGCATTCCCACAATGACCTTGGGTCCATACTCCCAGAGGGATAAAGAGTAGGAAAGCTATCAGGGGAGGGGATGGGATAGGGAGTTCTGGTGGTGGGAACTGTGTGGAGTTGTACTACCCCTCTTATCTTATGGTTTTGGTCAGTGTTTCTTTTTTTGCCTCCAGGGTTGTTGCTGGGGCTCAGTGCCTGCACCTTAAATCCACTGCTCCTGGAGGCCATTTTTTCCCCTTTTGTTGCCCTTGTTGTTGTAGCCTTGTTGTGGTTATTATTGTTGTTGATGATGTTGTTCATTGTTGGATAGGACAGAAAGAAATCGAGAGAGGAGGGGAAGACAGAGAGGGGGAGAGAAATATAGACACCTGCAGATCTGCTTTACCACCTGTGGAGCTACTCCCCTACAGGTGGGGAGCCAGGGGCTCGAACCAGGATCCTTATGCCGGTCCTTGCACTTTGCACCATGTGCACTTAACCTGCTGCCTGACCCTCCAGTGTTTCCTTTTTATAAATAAAATTTTTTTAAAAAAAAGAGTAATAGGGTTGAAAAATGATGCACAGTTGTCCGGGAGGTGACACAGTGGATAAAGCATCAGACTTTCAAGCATGAGGTCCTGAGTTCAATCCCCGGCAGCACATGTACCAGAGTGAAGTCTGGTTCTTTCTCTTTCCTTCTATCTTCTTGAAAAATAAATAAAATCTTTAAAAAAAAAAAAAAGAAAAGAAAAGAAAAATGATGCACAAAGACCTGGGTTCAATACCCTAGTCCCCACCTGCAGGGGAAAAGCTTTTCATTAGTGAAGCAGTGTTGCTGGTGTCTCTCTGTCTCTCTCCTTTCTCTCTTAATTTCTGTCTCTGTTAAATAAATAAATAAATAAATATTTTTTAAAGAATAGTATGTCTATTTCATGTTTACTAGTTGTTTTTTTTTTCACCAGATAGTATTTTTTGGAGGTTTGATTGTTTTTACCTAGGTCACAGTCGTGATTTCCTTTCTCTAAAATAAGTTTCTATGGTTCTAATTATAGGATGACTCTTACTGGATAAGTTTCATAAGGCTGTGTTTCAGGGATGGAACAGGGAAAGGTTTTTTAAAAACTGAAATATGACATCCATATCATTAGAGTTTTAAAGTTAGTAATATGCTTAAGGCAATTTTTTTATGGTTAGCAAAGCTGAGAGGTTCTGACACCCAAAGGATGCAAGAAGAGATAACTTACATAAATGTATATGGTGCCCCTGAGGGGCCTCCATTGTACTATGGGGTTTCCCATGAACAGCCTTAGTTCAGACAGAACAGTGAAGCAAAGCTAAGTGGTTCTCCACCGGATGGGCTCTGCATGAGATGCTTTCACTGCAAATAGAAGTACCTTCTCATGCCGTCTAGATTACTATGAGATGCGAGAAAAACAGATTACTTCAAACTAATGAAATGTTTACTATATTAAAAGAAATATTTTCTTAAAGTGATCCCTGCATATCTTTAAAATGAATGGGCCAACAGATTACATACAACAGTCTGACCATGAGGAAGTCTAGAGCACAGGAAAAGAAGTCTACAGATAAACTGAATAGTGTCACACAGTAGGTAATACACCATAGTAGATTAGATTGATTGGACTATTTGTTAGAGATCTGAATCTGTCCTGAAGTTCATTTCTTCTAATTTCTTAAATTTTATTTTTAAATCACTCACGTGAGCTAACTCCATAATCCCTAAATGATGAAACACAAATAATTACAAGAGTTTGATGGAAGAATTACAATCAAATCCCATTTCTTACACAGCAACTATACAAAATAATTAATTGCTTGTTTATGTGAAGCAGTCTGACAAATTAAGGTCTTCAGAGGAGCAAAAGGAGTTTGCTAGTAGATATCTTCATAGAAAAGATTTTTCATAGTTAGAAATTTCCTTGGAGAAAATCCCCTTCCCCCATCACTTTACATGTGAAAATGTAATTTTTAGTTAAGTAGGAAAGTGAAGTGCAGTTATTGTCTATCTGAAATGATCAGCCATATAGGTTTCAATAAATTGGGTATCTTCAATTCTATAAAAATCTTTCTTCTGTGCTGTTAACTTAAACAGAAACACTTTGCTGTTCAAACCCATGTTATTTATTCAATTACTACTAAGTCATAAAGCCAATGTTTACTCTTTTGTTGAGAACTCACTGTGTGCTGGGCATACTCATTAAGACTTTCCATACATTGTCCCATTTAATTTCAAAATAACCTTTCAAGTTAAGAACTTTCATCATGCATGGGGTTGAGTGGTGGCATACCTGGTTGAGTGCACACATTGACACATTGCACCAGAACCCAGGTTCAAGCTCCCAGTCCCCTCCTGCAGAAAGGAAGCTTCACTAGTGGTGGAACAGTGCTGGAAGTTTCTCTCTCTCTCCTCTTCCCCCATCTCCTACTTCACTCTCCAGTTTTCTCTGTCTTTACCCAAATAAATAAATAAATAAATAATATTTTAAAAATAAGAACTTTCATCACATCAAAAACTAAGGCTCAGACTTACATTTCTAGCTCAGTCATAAAAATCAGGTTGCAGTTATTTATTTGAAATAGAAAGTCTGACTGTCCCATAAAGAATGTTAAATGCCAAGAATAGAAAAAAAATTATTTCTTCATACATCAACTTCCTTGCCAACAAATATATTTCATTCTCAAATAAGAAATACTGGTCACTATCTATGATGTCTGTAGTGTAATGAGTCATGGCTAAGTTTTATTCTTTAATTCACCCTCTGTGTTATTGTATATTATGAGACTATAATCAATATCCACATTCAAAACTATAGGGAAAAAATGTTGATAAAAATTAAATCGGTCAATGGATTTAATGCAAGGACTTAGTACCGGCTTTTATTCAGATTTACAAGCAAACTGAAATAGATGACTGCCAGCAGATCTACCATGGTTAGACCTGCCTTTTCAGAACGTGAGATATTGCAATCTCATAACATTGACAATGACATGGAAAATGAATATGTTTTCCAGAGGCTAATTATAAGCAGGTGGTGGCTGAGGCCAAACCTCCAGGAATCACAAAACCATTCTGTCTGAGCTCATTAATGCTTCTATTGAGCTGCAGGAAAATGTGCACATTCCACACTATTATAGAGAGTTTCGGGATGATAAAAAACAGGTGATTTCCTTAAAAAAAAAAAAAAAAAAAAAAAACCTGACTCAAAGAATAAACAAAATAATTTATCTACTTGGGCTGCAGAACCTCTCCTAGTCATGGTGAATGGGAGGATGCTGCTGGAGCAATGATAGAAATGCTGTCGCTTAGTGACATGTGGGGAAAACAAGTGTGGCAGCCTTGTCAGGGTCTATGATATTTTTAGACGACCAGGTTGAACACAGAAACAGAGGCTTCTCTTTCCTAATGGAAAGTACAATGGAATTTTAACTTTGATCTAGATGTGTAACTGCTTCAGTGAAGGGCTCTTCAATTTCACATTTCATCTCAGCAACTAATGTCCACATCTTGTCAAATCACCACCAAGAATGCACCGCAGGGCTACCCCTAGACAAAGTTAGGATGTTCTCTGAAAAATCTGTGATTTGAGGAACTGGTAGCTCTGAAAAGATCAAATAAGCTTTGGTCATGTGACCGTTGGAAGAGGCTGCTATGCCCCCTTAAGGATATCTTTCCTCTTCCTCAACAGTCATAGTATTAATTTTTTTTTCTACTGAGCTTCTGGTTTCATTTCAAAATGCCCTACCCTTGTCTTCATGCTTTTTAAAAACTGATAGCAGGCTGACAAAAAGAAAAAAAAAAAACAACACCTCATCTGCATAGTGAATCTACTTTCTCATACATATAATCCAAGTTCAAGTCCAGTCCCACCACAGTGGAGGAAGCTTTACTACTGTGATGTCCCTTCCTCTCTGTCTCTTTCTCCTGACTCTGAAAAAATTAGCCCCGAGCAGTGAAATACTGGTAACAATGAAAACAAATAAACCAGCAAGTAAATAGCACCTGGAAGATGGAAGCAGGTCTGTATCATCTGATTGCTTTCTTGCTGGCAATTTTGTAGCCATACCTTCTGTGTTTCTAATGGTTTCTAGGCTACCCTTCTCAGTTGCTTTATTCGAAATGGAGGACAGAAGAAATTTTAACATTGTTTTCTCTAACTTCTTCATGCTTGTCCAAGAAAAAAAAAAAACAAAATGTTGAAGTTCACAGATGCAAGTACTAAGTGAATAAAAATTCTGTTTGGATAGATTTATATGCAGGTGTTGAGTTTGTATCTCATACTTGGCAAGATAAGGACCCCATTTTGCTTATGTCATTTTACTATAAGCCTGTTTTAAAATATATTATAGGTTGTCATCCTCGATTTAAAAGTCATGAAGTTAATACATCTTTTTGTATCGTATGCTATGAAACAGACAACTCAATCAAGTCATATCAGTCTTGTATTCCTTTCAAATTATGAGAAAAGGAAGATCTTTACTGTTGGTATGCATGAGACCCCTTCTGTTTCATTTGGTTTAAATCCCCCCTGCTTAACACTATTCTATTTATATAACCGCTGTTAACAAGCACCTCCCTCCAGGGCATTGGTTCAATCCCCACTGTTTCATGATATGTTTTTGCTCCACCCCCCCTCCTTGTCACACCCTGATCCCCTCTTTGTCACACTCTGATTTTCGCCAGTCACTTTTCTCTCCACCCTCTCTACGTCGCATCTTGTTTCCACCCTACTTGGGAAGTATATATAAAGACAGCATTGTGAGTTTTAGAGTACTGTACTGTACTTTGAGTTTAACTTAGCTCGTCTTAGATTGTGCTGCGTCCTGCATGAATAAAGAGATACTGCCTACAGCTCAACTATGAGTCCCTGGTCGTCTGTTACCTGCCCGTGAAGCCAGCCCGGCGAAAACAACCTAACCCGTCGAAAACAACATATGGCGCCTGAACAGGGACTGAAATAAGCCCTGAAACTTGGACCGGCATCAACGTGGGACCCTACCCACCCATCGTCCAGATAAGTAAACTTGGCTACCCATCCACCATGGGTTGCCTTTCTACTTATGAAGAGGTTTGCCAAAGCCTCTACTGTTTCATCATGAGACAGTTAGTCTGTCTCTGGAACATTTTACTCTGGGCCACATTTTGGTTCCCTGACCGGGAACTTTGGTTTCTTATGACCGGGATCATAGAGCTTGGGAGATGCACGGAGATTTCTCCTTGGACTTTCTGGATTCCCTCTCCCATGTTTCCTGAGGAAAAGGACTACATTTTGCTCCGGGCCACAGTTTGGTTCTTTATGACCGTGATCGTAGACCTTGGGATATGCATGGGGATTTCCCCTGGAACTTTCTGGACTTCTTCTCGAATGTTTCCCACGGAGAAGGACTACTCTAATTTGAAGAACATTCTCGAGTACCCTGGCAGTTCCCAAGTATGGAGACATGTGGTTAGTTCTACTCTCCTGATTGGATTCTTTCTTCAATGGGAAGACGCTTTTAAAAATGGGTGCCTGAAGCAATCCAGCAGGAACAGTCAGAAACACCCTAAATGGAATTTCGAGGACCTTTTTGGACTAGGTCGCCCTCCGGGGATTCTTAATCCTACATGGTGAGATCTTGATAATCTGGTTCAAGTTGTGTTTCATAAGAGAATGATTTGAATGACTGAATTTTTGTTTGACATTGACTTAAAAAAAAAAAAAATGCTGGGCGCAGCCATGATTTCTAGAGACATCCAGAAACAATCCAAAAAATTGTTTTTTTTCCTCCTTTGATTTCTCTTTTACGTCTTGACATGAATCTGAAACGTTTAATCCTGAAAACTGTATGAGTTATGGGTGGAGCAGATAGTGCAATGATTATGTTAATTATTCTCATGCTTGAGGCTTTTAACCGTGGTTCTTCTGTTTACCTTTCTACATATTATTGAGTTTAAACTGTTTAAACAACCTTAAAATCATACTAGAAACGACTTCCAATTATAATGGAGTTATCAATTATAATAAACTTCTAATCTGCTACAAGTTTTGTTTGACAAGTAAGTGAATTTCAGCTGTCAAAGTCTTCACATGAAAAAGCATCTACTCAAATGGAATTCCTGGAAATCCATTTGGATCCTGTTCTCTGACATCGCCCCCGGAAACCAATGAGGTGACCTGGCACGACCTGAAGAAACAGATTCACAGACTCCAAAGATCACTCTCTACAGAAAAGCAAAATTCTGGTGGCCAACATTCCCCATCGAGACAGACGTGCAGCGTTTCATCCTCCGGCATTTTCTTCTGTGGTCAGCTACTTTGGACTGACACCTCCATCGGACTTACTGGTACACACTGCTGTGTTTCTCAAAGACTAACTTCAGCCAATTGCCTTGAAACTTTATAGACCATGTCCCCTCGCCTGCAGGCTCTGTCCCAGAGGCAGAAAGCTCCCCCTCCTTATTAGGTTATGCCCACAGAGGCATGAAGCGCCCCAAGAGGCAAGAGATGCCCACAGAGGCAGGAAATGCCCTTTGAGGCAAGAGATGCCCCCAGAGGCATGAAGCATTCCCAGAGGCAAGAAATGCCCTTTGAGGCAAGAGATGCCCCCAGAGGCATGAAGCATTCCCAGAGGCAAGAAATGCCCTTTCGCCTGCTAGGCCTTGCCCTTTGAGGCAAGAAAAGCTCCACTTGGCATCACACTGGTTATTGCTGCTCGCCTATTTTGTTTTCCATGTCTTATGCCAGTTCTTTTGAAAACGCCTGTACGATATACGTTTCTGTTCACCCCACAATGGCCATTAGTTAAAAAGAAAGGGGGAATTGTTGGTATGCATGAGACCCCTTCTGTTTCATTTGGTTTAAATCCCCCCTGCTTAACACTATTCTATTTATATAACCGCTGTTAACAAGCACCTCCCTCCAGGGCATTGGTTCAATCCCCACTGTTTCATGATATGTTTTTGCTCCACCCCCCCTCCTTGTCACACCCTGATCCCCTCTTTGTCACACTCTGATTTTCGCCAGTCACTTTTCTCTCCACCCTCTCTACGTCGCATCTTGTTTCCACCCTACTTGGGAAGTATATATAAAGACAGCATTGTGAGTTTTAGAGTACTGTACTGTACTTTGAGTTTAACTTAGCTCGTCTTAGATTGTGCTGCGTCCTGCATGAATAAAGAGATACTGCCTACAGCTCAACTATGAGTCCCTGGTCGTCTGTTACCTGCCCGTGAAGCCAGCCCGGCGAAAACAACCTAACCCGTCGAAAACAACATTTACCACAATAAAATGAGCTTTTGCTGTGCAATCTACTCGCTACTGGGACTTACACAAATTCAGTAATCAACTGAATAGGTTGGATTACTTTAAAATGGCTGGTGCCTGAGAAGGAGGCTCAGTGGCAGAATATTTCTGTCTTAATAGGCTTTGAGGACAATGCCAGAGAAGGAATTTAAAAAATATGGTTTAAATCTTGTCAGTACAAAATAGGATAGTGTGTATAACTTCAAGATGGAATCACTCACCTTTCTTGTATCTTGTGATCTGGTCTTGGTCCTGTGGTTCATGACTGTCTTGGGATTTTGGTCAAGCTACTTTAGTTTACTCATCTACACTTTCACTAAGGACTAAATGCCCACCTAGCATTCAAGGACAGCGACACAGATACCAAGTCCTCCAGCCTTTGAGTAAAAATCACTTTAGGATATATATATATATATATATCAAGTCATTTCAATGACTAAGGATATTTCTTTGGTCTTTTTCACATTCTCTTTTTTTTTTTTTTTTTTTTTACTCAATTAAACTTGAAATTTCATGGACATCTCAGACTTTCCCTACACACCAGAGAATGTGTCTTCTGTGTATGTTGAGGAGGAGATAGAGAAGAAATGCTTAAACATAACTTTACTTTGTGAAACATTTTTATTCTGATAGGACATAGTCTCAAACTAGCTACCTGATACCTGATAAACACAATAGCTATGTTTGAAAAAATAAAAGAACTACCGATATGCCAGATCTCCAAGTTTCTCATCATGATATTAATCTCTCATAGCACAACACTGATCTGATTGACTATGTATTTTTAAAAATTACCCTTCCATACTCTGCTGGCATTGATGCCCTTACTTTAAAGACAAAATAATGGAGAAAAATAAGTGCTTCTTTAAAGAATACTTCCAATTGCAGGTAGTCATAGAACATGTTTAGCACTATATAGGGTTTCTTTTTTCTTTTTAGGCCTTACAGCCTGTTTCTTTGTTTTTTGTTTGTTTGTTTGTTTCATAAGAAATGTCAGCAAAGTGGATGAATTAATGAACTGTGAAGAGCTCAACAAAAAAAATACCATTTCAAAAATTATGTTGCAAGGACATTACACTGATGAGAGATGACCTTTGAGTTGCAATGGAATATCCCGTTCTAACTGTAAAGAATTAAGATAACGACTGATTCAGACACAATTTCTTTGAACAAAGACCTAGAGAGGAAAGAGAAGTGATCAGGAGTGGGGGGAGGTCAGACTAGCAGTCTGGGGAAATGTGTTTATGTTAGAGTCTTTAACTCTGTTGACCACTTCCGTCAAATAATTTACAGTCCCCCCTCCACCACCACCACCATAAAAGATACCAGGTGGAGGGAAGCAAAGAGAAGGAAGCAGTGGAGGTATATTCAAATAAGCCCAAGTAATAGATCCTTGACTACACTTAATGTAGGGTTTGTTTTCTTTTCATTTTGCTATTTGAAAAAAAAAATGTGGTGTAACTCCTTCAATCTTTTTGCAATTCTGCATGGTTGAACATTTGAAATGAGTTTGTGTATCACCCTCAGGCACTGATTCAGACTTGATTGGGGCAAAGCAGACTGCATGTGCTTATTTTTATCCACGTCATTTGGGACATTATGTCGCCAAAGGAACCAAAAATGAGCTGCTATATTGCCAAATTATCACCTATCCTTTGATCAGACAAGGCGGTGATCCTCATCAACAAGTTGTGCGACCTTAGTGTAACAGTAATGTCAGGTCAACTCGAGAAAGTGAAGCGAGAGCTCTAAACACAAATAAAAAGGAACAACCAACAATCCTTATAATTATCATCATCTGCTGCTTTTCCCTCTTTTGGCAAAGAAACACTCCATCCATTTGCAGAAATCGCCTGCGGAAACGTTACATCAAAACTAATCACAACGATTAAAATCAGCTTTTCTGTGCAAGAGGAGGGTAAAAAGCAAGTTGGAGGCTGGAATAAGACTGTTTTTCCACCAAAAATAAAATCTGGAAAAAAAATTCCCTATGTGTCTATTTATCTATATACGTATATAGAGAGCTTTATTATTTTTTAAGGAGATCAATTGTCTGCCCTGTGATCAGTTAATTTGATTTAAGTTTTATTTTGGAGATTGATTTAGACTGGAGGTAGAGGCATGAGCTAATTGTATCCTGATCCTTGCCTTGAGGGGTTTCAAAGCCCTGGAGCAACTCTTCTCTGTATTTTGTTCTGTCTACCTTAGCCAAGCTATTGCATTTCTCTCTGGTGTGGCGAGCCGAGCAGATCGCTGGGAGAGAAATCGGAAAAGGGGGGAGAGGAAAAGGAAAAGGGGACTTGGAGAGACTTTGTGCTTCAATGTTTCAGGTAAGATCTGACGGTTTGGGCTTGTTATTATTTGCTAAGGAGGGTATGGCTGGGACTTTGGGCGCAACTCGCTTTTACGCATGTGCCAGGCATGGGGCGAGAGCGCGGCACACTCGCACACACACAGCCAGCCGAGGCGGCTCGGGATCCGCTCGGACCCGCGGTGGGGCAGCGGGCGCCTCCTCCTCCCGGGTAGCTCCGGGGTGCTCTTGGCTCTCTTCGTCCAGGGGAAAGCGGTGGGAGCGGGACGGAGTGGGCAGGAGGAGCCGGTGCGCCCAGGCCGGGCTACCTGATCTCGGGGCCCGGTTCGGCTCCCGGGGCTGAGCGGCCAGGGTTACCGGAGCCGGTGCCAGCGCCGCCCGCCCGCTCGCTTGCCCGCCGCTCGCCAGCCTGTACCGCGGCCGCCCGGCGAGGCTGCCCCCGCCCCTCGCTCCCGCCTCCCTCGGCGCCGAGCAGTGCGCGTCCTTTCTTCCCCGCGCCGAGACCCGCGCCCTGCCGCGGTCCCGACCCGCCGCCCGCGGGAGCGCCCCGGGCCGAACGCGCCGCAGCGCCCGGGGCTAAGCTCTGATCCCCGGGCCCCCCGCCGCCCGCTCCTTATAGGCCGGCTCCGCCGCGCCCCCGGAGCCCCGTGACGGCCGCCATTGTGGCCGCGGAGAGGGCTGAGCCCCGGGGCGCTTGGCTCTTCTCTGGTGCCGGGACCTGGCCGCGCTGCACCCCTTTGTGAGCCGCGGCCGGCCGTATCCTCTGCGCGGTCCGCAGTCTGCGCCCGGCTGGGCTAATCCCCAGCCTCCGCCTCCGCCCACCCGGCGCCTTTAAAGCCCCCTCCCACCTTGGCCTCCCGTCTCCAGCCCCCCACCCTCTTTTGGGGTGTGTGTGTGTGTGTGTGTGTCCCGTCTCCAGCCCCCCACCCTCTTTTGGGGTGTGTGTGTGTGTGTGTGTGTGTGTGTGTGTGTGTGTACGTGTGCAAACGTTTCCTTTATTTAAAACAAAATCTCTCATTCCCCTTCCTCCCACCTTCGCCCCCGACCTAAGGCACAGCTCTGGCTCCCGGCTAGAAACCCCCAGTGAGGCGGGGGCGGGCGGGGTCTGCGACGGGGAGCGCTGCGGGTCGTGGCTGTGGCTCTGCAGAGCTCGCCTCTCCCGGGAGCCTGGGGAGCCCAGTCTGGAGCCTGCATCCTTCCCTCCCCTCCTGGCGGCCAAGGTCCCCCCTTAAAGGGCCAGTTTCCTGGCGAACCCGCGCTTGGGGCGCTGAGGTGGGCGGGAGAGATGGAGGTGGGCTCCTTTCTCTCTTCCTCTCACTCCCCTCCTTCCTTCCCTCCCTCTTAGTTAACCCCACCTCTGTCCCTGCAGCCACTTTGGTGAAATGTGATGTGTGCTTCCTCTCCTGCCCCCCAGAGGGACCTGGCTGGAAAATAAAAGAGTCCTCGCCCCAGGGGAAAAGGGTGGTGTTGGGGGCACGTACTGGTGAATTCCTGTTGAAAGTGATGTCCAGGAGCTGCTGGGAGAGAAAGCCAGACCTGCGGTGGGAATTCCTTACCTGACCCAGAGTTCTTCTCAGCCGCCTGGCTCCTGCCACTTCTTAGCTAGTGAGGGGTGTGTGTGTGTGTGTGTGTGTGTGTGTGTGTGTGTGTGTGTGTGTCCGCCTTTCTGCATTCGAATGCTTGCAGTATCTGGGAAATTATTTCCCAGGATCAGGATATTGGCATTGTGACTGCTTCGGGGTCCGACTGGGCTGGAGCCAACTGAAGTTAGCAAAGTTGCAAATGTACCGTCGGCTCTTTACTTGGAGAACAACACACAGGAACTGTCCAGTGTCCTCTTGGCACTGACTTCCTCGCTAAGAGGTGCAACACAGTAGACAAAAATAATTTGGTACAAGTGCTGGAATACCTTTTAGGCCGTAGAACTGACTGTTTCCAAGTAAATCCGTGTGTGTGTGTGTGTGTGTGTGTGTGTGTGTGTGTGTGTGTGTGTTGGAACAGAGAAAGACATAAACAGTTTAACATATTCATTCTTTAAGAAACGTTCGCCTTCTGTTTTCAATCAGCTAAACTGGCAGCTAGAGATACAAGTTTATTTGCGAATAGCCTCTGGGTAGCACGCATGCTTGGATTGTTTTAGCAAATTAAAAATGAGCAAAATGCTTTTACCTTCTCAGCAGTAGACTCCTTAAGTGACCTCCTGTTTTGTGTGTCTGTATGTTTTTAGAGAAACATTTTCTCTGTGTATGTCAAATGAGTTTTTAATGTGGAACAGGAGAAAAGGACTTTTTTTTTTAAGGCTGAGGTTGATGCCATAGAATGAGTCTTTAAAACAGATTCTACATAACGGGATTTGCATATGTGGATATATGTGAAAGCTAATAACTAATGTACTTGGTGAATTTAAAATAGTGGTGGCACCATTTGTCTGCTGGATGATGGGCTATGTGCCAATCTCTTTCTCCTGTTTATAGCTGCATGGCTTGTTGCTTTTCATGAGGGGCTGGTGTTCTGGGGACTGACTGCACACTGACTGCAACAATTTGTCTCTTGAGTCCTGCTGCTGTTTGACTGGAAAGAATTGTTAGCGACTGTTAGATGACAGTAGGTTTGCTCTTTTCCAATTAGGTTGCAAAAGTGACCATTGAATTTCAAAACTTGGCATCACAGAGAAAAATTACATTCGTTTAAACAATATGTTCATAAAAAGAGAGCAACTAACTAGGCGAAACACCTTATCTGCTGGAGAGAAATTATGAAATGAATTGAGGGTGAGTGATAGTTAGCCAAGAAATCTCCCACCACAGTATTCTAAATGACTGCGATTTTGCTGTATTAATTATGCCGGAAGCACAGTATAAAGTTCTCTGACACACACTAGAGGTCTCTCTTCTAGCTTTAGGATTCCCGTATCTGTAATATTGGAGCTTGATAGCCGGGGTGTGTTTTGATGGCTTGGTTCATCTTTATCTAAGTAGTACTGATTTACTGACCAGTCAAATTACTGTGATGTGAAATATCTGGATAATAGCCAGTAATGAGTGTACAATTTATACTGCCTAGATCCTAGCAAAGTAACTACAGTTACTACTCCTACTAAAAATGATGATGATGATGATGATGATGAAAGTGCTGCATTTTATTCATTTTGTTGAATAGCACGAGGTACCTTTTGAAATATAATGATTTCTCCAAAGCAATCTATTTTTTAAAAAGAAAAAGATACCAGGGAACTTTTTGAAAATTAAACTTCTATTTACCTATAGTTTTAGCAGTAACTTCCTTATACAAGTGTATCATTGTCTTTGCAAAGTCATAGAGGTTTTCTAATTTTGAATTTTTTTTCCTGTCAGTTTTTCTAATTTACATTACTTTTGAGTCACTCAAAGGATGTTTTCAGAATATCAGTTCACCAAGGCTTTATTATTTAAATCTTAGCTGTGTTTCTGAACTTTTTTTCAGATACAGTTTCTAATTTTGCAAACAAAAGGGGCTTTTATTATCCCCATCTTTCAGGTGAACTATTTAAGAGTAAAAATGAAAATTTTGATGCAAGCTGGTTTGCTTATTTTAATAGCTTGCCCATGCAGAATTGGGAAACTATTTTAGTTTTCCTAGGCACTGTAATATGTAGGAAATTCTGGCTTTTCATTCATAAAAAGCAAAACGTTGTAAATCAGTTTATCTATACCATTGGTTTGAGATAACCATTCAGAAATGGAAACAGATTAATCTGTAAGAATGACAAGATGGTATTCATTAAATTTATTCATTCACTCCTATATTTACTTATGCCTGATGTAAAATAGACAATGTTCTAGATGTCAGAGACAAGATGGTAAGAAAGCATATTCAAGTCCCTGGTTTCCCAGAGTTTGTGATTCTGACAGGAAGTCAGATGCTAATCTAACAGCTGAGCAACAGACATAGGTTAGTGTTGTGAAGGCAAACGACCATGGGATTCTGTTTGTATTAACTAAAGACAGAACAGAACTGGCTTCAGGGTTCAGAAGTATTACAAACTGACATCAAAATGGCAGGACCAGAGAAGCAAGAATAAGGAGTACTTCCAGGCAAAGGGAAAAAGAAACAACCTTTGCCAAATGAGGAGAAATTTAGCAAAGGAGAGAATCTTGAGAGTTAACTAGATGGAGCTGAAAAAAAGGAACAGGAAGGGCTAGACTCTATTCTTGACTCTTAAGAAAAGTAGGCAGTGTTGGGCCTGAAGATTTGGGGGGAACAGCAGAGCACAGCCAAATTTGTATTTTGTAAAAATTAACTCTGGTATCATCATGGGCAATGAAAAGAGAGACAGGTCCAAAGTAGGTAAAACACAGCTCTTGGAAGGCCTGTTACAGTTTTCTAGACAAGAGAAGATAGTGTATGGTTAGGTTAAAAAGGATGGAAGGATTTGAGATCTATTTAGAAGGTAAAATTGAGGGGGTTGGGAGATAGCGCAGCGGGTTAACCACACATGGCACAAAGCTTAAGGATTTTGGTTTGAGCCCCTCAGTTCCCCCACATGCAGGGGGGGGGGTCACTTCACAAGCAGTGAATCAGGTCTGCAGGTGTCTGTCTTTCTCCGTCTCTGTCTCCCCTCCTCTCTCAATTTCTCTCTGTCCTATCCAACAACAGTGACAAAAGTAAAAACGATAATAATAACCACAACAACCATAAAATAACAGTGGCAACAAAAAGGGAAAAAATAGCCTCCAAAAGCAATGGATTTGTGGATCAGGCACCTAGCCCCAGCAATAAGCCTGGAGGAAAAGAAAGAAAGAAAGAAAGAAAGAAAGAAAGAAAGAAAGAAAGAAAGAAAGAAAGAAAAGAAAAGGGGAGGGGAGGGGAGGGGAGGGGAGGGAAGGAAAGGAAAGGAAAGGAAAGGAAAGGAAAGGAAAGGAAAGGAAAGGAAAGGAAAGGAAAGGAAAGGAAAGGAAAGGAAAGGAAAGGAAAGGAAAGGAAAACAGAAGGTAAAATTGAAAGAATGTGGTCAGGAAGAGGCCCCAGAGATCATTCCAAGTTCAATTCTTGGCACCACCATTACCCAGAGCTGATTGGTATTCTGGTCTCTTTCTCTCATGAAAGTAAATAGATAAATCTTTTCATATATATTAATTGTTTAAAGGATTGGCTATACACGAAAGAGAAAGTTATCAGATGCCCAGTTTTCTAGCATGTTCACTGAATAGAGACTGGAATTCTGAAGACTGGATAGGTTTTGTCTTTCACTTCATTTCTAATAGCCAGAAGAAGTAGCTAACTGTTGTCATTCACGATCTATATAACTAAATTCACTAGGAAAACCAGGCCATTATTTTTGTTATTATTTTATTGTTGTTGTTTATTTGATAGGCACAGAAAAATTGAGCAAGGAGAAAGAGGGGGAGAGACAGACACCTGCAGCCCTGTTTCACCACTTGTGAAGCTTTCCCCTGCAGGTGGGAACCAGGGGCTTGAACCCAGAACCTTGCACATTGTAATGTGCTAGGTCATTCTTTATTGCCTCCCTTTGCTCCATTATGGTGTATGGAGGAGCACCTGCCTGTGTCAGGCACTCATCTCCTTATTCTCACCAATTAATGCCTTTCACTTAGAAACTAAACCCTGTGATGCTTCATTTATCCAAGTCCAGTTAAGTGGAATTCATGCTTGAACTTCTGAAACAAAATCAAGTCTGTGCCTTATAGTGCAAACTAATTGTGTTAGAATATTACCAACAGGTATTGCATGATTATAAAATTAACTGTTCAGCCATATTTTAATTTTAATTAATTTATTTTTTTATTTTCTCTTTTGTTGCCCTTGGTTTTTTTTTTATTGTTGTTGTAGTTATTATTGATGTCATCGTTGTTGGATAGGACTGAGAGAAATGGAGAGAGGAGGGGAAGACAGAGAGGGGGAGAGAAAGACACCTGCAGACCTGCTTCACTGCCTATGAAGGTACTTCCCTACAGGTGGGGAGCCAGGGGCTCAAACTGGGATCCTTGTGCCAGTCCTTGCGCTTTGCACCATCTGCACTTAACCCACTGTGCTACTGCCCAACCCCCTCAACCATGCTTTTTAAAAGTCTGTTTACACAGGAATAACTGCACCATTATTGCAGGTCACTGACTGAAAAAACATAAGGGTCTTAACATTGACTTTAAAAGTCAGTTTGTGTACTATAGTGATTACCACTTTGAGTTTGAGCTCATCTGAGCTTAATCTGCCCCACTTTTTCCCAGTTAGATTTATCCCTCCTCCACCTCTCTCTCTCTCTCTCTCTCTCTCTCTCTCTCTCTCTTTTTCTCTCTCTCTCCCTCTCTACTTTTTTTTTCTTTTTTCATTTTTTGGATAGGGACAGCTGGAAATTGAGAAAGAAGGGGGTGATGGGAAGGGAGAGAGACTGAGAGACACCTGCAGCTCTGCTTCACCTTGCAAAGCTTTCCCCTTACAGGTGGGTACCAGGGGCTCAAACCTGGGTCTTTGTGCACTGTAACATGGGCACTCAACCAGGTGTGCCACCACCGGTTCCCTCTCCTATGTCTCTTAACTTTTTGTACTAACCCTAGCTTCTTTGTATGAATGCTGTCCAATGCAACATGTTCATAATTTTCATAAGTGACACATTGTAATATTTTATCCATTTTTGATTGGTTCTTACTTCTCCAAAACTCTCTCTCTAGTCTGACTTTCAAACATGTGTATTGGTCAGGAAATAGCCCGTCAGAAAAAAAAAAGGCTTATGACCAGTTGACTTATTTCTTAAAAACAGCCATTCACTTTTTTTTTTAATTACAGAACCTACTAAAATAATGCACCCAGCATATTTTATAATCACTTTTCCTTTTTCTGGTTATATTTTGTCTGGGAATTTCAGGGTGGGACTCTTTCTAGGAAATTCAGGTTTCAGTTTTTCCTGGCAATAGATTGAGTATCACTGTCTGCCTAGGGGTTTGAAACACATATGCAATTCCTTAAGATTTTATTTTATTTTATTTTTTTGTTTGTAGTTCTCAACCCTGCAGACAAGACAGGCAGTTGGTCTAGAAAAAACAGCTTCATTGTAGCCAAGTTACCCAGGAATTCAGTCTTCCTTAAGTATGAGAATATCAGTATATCTCTTCATCCTGCTTTTAAGGGTTATTGGAAGAGGAAAAACGGTTTGTGTGGCAAGTTTTGGTCTATGTAGCAAATTGAGGTGGGAATGTTATTAAACAGTCTTGAAGGGCAGTTTCTCTGAAGGACCTAACCAAATTCTGACCCAGCTGCAGGTAGCAGAAACCAGGTCTGGTACCTCACTGAACCTCCAAAATGCCACTGTGAGGGGGCTAGGTGGTAGCGCACCTGGTTAAGCACACATGTTACAGTGCATGAGGACCCAGGTTCGAGCCCCCGGTCCCCACCTACAGAGGGAAAGCTTCATGAGTGGTAGAGCAGAGCTGCAGGTCTCTCTCTCTCTCTCTCCCTCTCTATCTTCCCCTACTCTCTCCATTTCTGACTATCTCTGTCCAATAAATAAATAAAGATAACAAAAAATAAATTTCATACAAAATGCCACTGTGAGGCAACTTCATCTTGTAATGTGAAAGAACCATGGAGGAGTATAATGAAAGGTCATGTGACTTGCTCGGATGAAACAAAACAAAGCAAGCAAAAATCTAGTGACACAGCAGGAGCTCTCTAGACCCCAGAGGCATTAGTCCCTATCCACCATATGCCACTCTGCTGTGCAACCGCATACATACTTCTCTCTGTACAAGAGCTATAATTTTTTGATCACCCTTAATAGACACCTGTCACCGAGTACTTTTCTCCTGTACCACCAGATTCCATTCATCTTCACCTCTCCTATTCCTCTATCCACCCCACCCCACCCCCACCTATCCAGCCCCATGTTTTCCCATCAAAAGCAACACATTCATACCAAGAAAGAAAAAAAAAAAGAAAGTAAAGTAAAGAAAAGAAAAGTAAGGAAAAGAAAAAAGACACAATAGTTTGGAGTTACTGTGGTCAGAACATCTGAACTGCCGTCTAGATCTCAAAGAGCAAATTGTCCCACTCACATACACACTCTGTCATGCTCACCAAACTAAAGATTTGTTTTCTTTCGAATGAGAACTGACAGAAATTTAGGTCTTGCTGTTGACACCAAGGCAGCTATTAAGAGGAGGAGCTAGGAACTGAAGAGAATGTTATCTAGATAGACTTCAAATGCTGGCTAGAGGGTGGCTTATTCCCAATAAATCTTTCCAAAGCATCTACTACTACCATCATTTACTGTTCTATAGGACTTTTGTTTTGCTGGATATTTGTTGCTAATGGAACAGAAAATGTGTGTAAAGTGAATGACCCAGATTCTTTATAGGAGGGAGGAGAACTACATTAATTCATTTATCGAGGTTTTCAGCACTTCTGTCAGCACTTCTGTCTTCCACCTACCTATCCCCACCACCCCAAAATTAAACCCTGATTCTTTCTGATGGTATTTTTTTTAAATAAATAAATCTAAGCTTTAGTTTCCTGGACTACACATGAGATAGTTGTGATTGATATAAATGGGTTAATAATTTGTGTAAATGAGGACATAACAGATCCTAGAGCTGTCCCAAGGAGTAAATGAGATGGGACATGAACGCCTAAACATCATAAATACTCAAAAAATTCATCTAAGATATTAAGAGCAGGGACTAGGTTTGGGTCAATCTTCTTCAGTTCTTAGACAGTGCCTGGCTCACAGGCTAAGTGCTTATTAAATTACTGCTGGAAGCATGAACACAGAGAACATAAGAATGAAGCCAGATGGTATTCCACTTCCTTGTAAGTACATTTTGCCATTGATAAGAATGTCCTTGTCCTTCCAGATGACATTACCTGATAGTCCTGGGCTTTTTCTAACCAGTTAAATCAACTTGAGAAGCAGATCAGATTTTATGTGGAGAACTAGGGTGTCTATCCAGAAATACTGTTGAGTTTAACCTCTTGACTCCTCACAGGAAAAGTCCTGTGTACAACTGTCATGGCATTTCCAAAAAACCTCCAGACATTTAGCACTAATGCTGTACAATGAGCCCACTGGGTTCTGAGCCCACACTGGGAGTGAGTGGATTTCCTTTTCAGACAGCCAAGACTTCAGAAAGCATCTGATACCCATTCCATCCAGCAGATGGCATCCACAAGCAAATTCTTAGAATAGCCTCTGGTCTTCGAGGTTTCTCATCATTGCAGAACCCTCAGTGGCAAAGCAAGAGCAAGCCAATTTTGAAATATCTTACTTGGTTCCTTCACAGGAACAACTAAAACTCAACAGGGGCAGCAGTAGGAATTCATACCTCAAGACGACTTGGGTTGTGAAACCCACAGACTGACCATTTCCAACAGATAGGGATGATAAACTGGAGCTCGGCTTTCCGGTGCTAAATTTCCTCAGCTCACTAGAACAAAGTGCTCGTGACCTCCAGCACTTGTAAGGCACATTCCGGGTTGAGAGCATGTGAGGCCAGTTAAAAGTCAGGAATATGGGGGCCGAGTGGTGGTGCACCTGGTTGAATTATAGTGCACAAGGACACAGGTTCGAGCCCCCGGTCCCATCTGCAGGGGGAAAGCTTCACAAGTGGTGAAGCAGTGCTGCAGGTGCTGTCTCCTTCTCCCTCTGTCTCCCCCTTCCTCTCAATTTCTGGATGTCTCTATCAAATAAATAAATTTTTTAAAAAATCAGGAATACGAATTAGTAAAGGTGGTAACCAATTTTAAACAGGCCCGTGCTGTCAGGGAATGGAGCAGTGGCCATGGGCCGCTGAAGACCACATGTTACCCTTTTGCATGGGATGGTAAGGTGAATGGTGGACATGGTCTTTCAGGGCTTGGCACAGTGAGCCCACCCTTAACTGTATGGCTTTAAACCTTACACATTTGTTATCTGTACAATTTGGCAGGAAAAAAACAGCTTCAGGGTTATTTATTGTAAGAAAAAAAAAGTAACACTAGTACAATGTTTCTGTGTGCATTTTCAAGGGATTTTTATTATTTATTTCTTTATTGCCAGCATGGTTGGCACTGGGGCTTAGTCCCTGCCTGCCTCCCCCATCATGTCATTATTATTTTCTTGTCTTTAGATAAGGCAGTAAGAGACAGAGCAAGAGATGGAGAGCCGCTGCAGCACAGCCTTGCCTCTGATAAAACTTCAACCACCCCCCCAAGACATTCCCCTCTGGTGGCCTGGAGCTCAAATACAGGTCCTCAAGCTTGCATATGTTTACACTCAGCCCTCTTGAGAAATTCTCTGAGTGTCTCATTAAAACATCCTCAGTCAGGGGACTGGGTGATGGCGCACCTGTTTAAGCACTCGCTCACGTTAGAGTACGTAAAGACCCAGGTTCAAGCCCCTGGTTCCCACCTGCAGGGGGAAAACTTCCCAAGAGGTAAAGCAGGGCTGCAGGTATCTCTTCCTCTCTATCTCTCTCATCCCTCTCGATTTCTGGCTGTCTCTATCCAATAAAGATAATATTAAAAAATTTAAAAAAATAAATAAGTAAAAATAACCATCCTCAGTCACCCAAGAGAGCAATACTGTAGGCATCCCCACTTTTGAGATGAGGAAATAAAGGCACAAGGAAATTAAGTAACTTTCCCAAGCTCACATAGTGTTGTTGAAGGGTATAGCCAGAATTTGCATAATTTTACTCCTACTTAGAGTTTGTTTGGTTAACTGCCAGATACTACTGTCTCTTACTAGTGATTGTTACTAATAACTAATAATTACTAATAGTAAATAATTAGCAATTTAGGAATTTCACACTTGCATTTCAAAAATTTCTCTAATACTCAGTCCCTCTTCAAAAATACCATTGCTTTCCTCTGCTTATCTTATGAAGAAAAAAAATTCACTCTGTACCGATCTCCATTAAAAATAAACAACAGAGACATGGAAATAGACTAAGAATAATATAATAATTCTTAATGGTGAGTCTCTCTGCAATTGTCAAAGTGATTTAGAGATAAAAAAATCCACAATGAGGGGGTCAGTCAGGAGGCGGTGCACTGGACCACACATTACACATATTACAGTGTATAATGACTCAGATTCAAACCCTTGGCTCCCACATGCAGGGGGAAAAGCTTCATGAGTGGTGAAGCAGGGCTACAGGTATCTCTTCCCCTCTCTCTCCCATTTCCCTCCCAATTTCTTTCTGTCTCTATCCACTAATAAGTAAATAAAATGTTTTTAAAAGAGAGAAATCTATAATGAAAACGTATGAGATCATGTTCCAGATGTATAAAATAAGGCATGTGAAAAAAAAAAACTCACCTTTCTGATTTCCATCAGAATCTTTCAGTATTTATAGCCTAAGAACCATTTTCAAAAATGGTAAGTGACCCACAAAGCTCAGGGTTAACTCTATTCTTATTTAGCGCTGCTTTTCTCACAAACAGCCTTTTTTTTTTTTTTTTTTTTTTATCAACAATGTCTTTTAACCTTTTGTTACACCCATTCAAGATGGAGACACACCCTAGGTGTGGGCCGGAGAGGAAACCTCAGGCATGACAATAATTAGCATAGCCATTGTGCGATCTACCATTTCTTTTTTTTTTTTTAATTTTTTTTTTTAATTTAAGAAAGGATTAATTAACAAAACCATAGGGTAGGAGGGGTACAACTCCACACAATTCCCACCGCCCAATCTCCATATCCCACCCCCTCCCCCGATAGCTTTCCCATTCTCTATCCCTCTGGGAGCATGGACCCAGGGTCATTGAGGGTTGCAGAAGGTAGAAGGTCTGGCTTCTGTAATTGCTTCCTCGCTGAACATGGGCATTGACTGGTCGGTCCATACTCCCAGTCTGCCTCTCTCTTTCCCTAGTAGGATGGGTCTCTGGGGAAGCTGAGCTCCAGGACACATTGGTGGTGTCTTCAATCCAGGGAAGTCTGGCCGGCATCCTGATGACACCTGGAACCTGGTGGCTGAAAAGAGAGTTAACATACAAAGCCAAACAAATTGTTGAGCAATCATGGACCCAAAGCTTGGAAAAGTGGAGAGGAAGTATTAGGGAGGTACTCACTGCAAACTCTAGTATACTTCTGCTTTCTTACTTTGGTGCCATACTCCAAACTCAGTCAATTTCTGCTTTGCATTTCTACTTCTTTTTTTTTTTTTTACATGCATAACATTCCCCAGATTCCCATTTAGCAATACTACCCCCACTATTTCATTCATCATTTTTCATGGACCTGTATTCTCCCCACCCACCCACCCACCCCAGAGTCTTTTACTTTGGTGTAATACTCCAATTCCATTTCAGGTTCGACTTGTGTTTTCTTTTCTAATCTTGTTTTTCAACTTCGGCCTGAGACTGAGATCATCCCATATTCATCCTTCTGTTTCTGACTTATTTCACTCAACATGATTTTTTCAAGGTCCATCCAAGATCGGCTGAAAACGGTGAAGTCACCATTTTTTACAGCTGAGTAGTATTCCATTGTGTATATATACCACAACTTGCTTAGCCACTCATCTAGGTTTCTCATGGTTTTAGAGTTTAAAAAGGCAATAGATAACTGTTATTATTAGCAAGTTAGTTGGGAGTTTGGTTTTCTTTGACAATCCCTTGGTTAGGATTTACCATACTATACTTGTCCTTACCATGCTTTATGTCATTTAATGATATGTACTAATAACAGTATCTTAGATACTGACAAGAGCAAATGATTCTGATCTATCTGGTCTAAGGTAGTAGATTCTGGTTGTAGGTAACTTAGTTGGGTTTCTTTTAGCTTTTTTTTTTAAAGGTATTTTTAGAAATGCTTTAACAATTTAAGCCTAGTGTTAGGATTCAATCAGTTTACATATTTGAAACATTGAATGCTTAGACTACAGGAATATTCTGGGCACCTTTGTCAAAGATTAGATTAGGTGTGGGAACTCACTTCTGGGCTCTCAGTTCTGTCACTGGTCAGTGTGTCTATTGTTCCAGTACCAGGCAGTTTTAATTACTATGGTCCTATAACTCAATTTGAGATCTGGGAGTGTGATGCCTCCAGTTCTGGTCTTTTTTTTTAATATTATTTTGGTGAGTCTAGGTATTTTCTGGTTACAGATAAATATTTGTAGCTTTTGTTCTATTCTAAAAAAAATTGAGTGGGATCTTAAAGAGGATTGCATTAAATTTGTATATGGCTCTGAGTAGAATATTCATTTTGATGATGTTAATTCTTCTAATCCATACGCATGGACTATCTTTCCACTTCTTTGTGTCTATTTCTATTTCTTTGAATAAGGACTCATAATTTTCAACATATAAGCCTTTCTCTTCCTTCTTAGTTTTATTCCTAGATTTTTCATTGGTATAGTGAAAGGGATTGATTTCTGGATTTCTTCTTCTGACTTAACATTTGCATAAAGGAACACTACAGATTTTTGTATTTTAATTTTGTGGCCTGACACCTTACTATATCCCCTGATAATTTCCAGGAACTTCCTGCTGGATTCCTTAGGCTTTTCTATGTATACTATCATGTCATCTGCAAAAAGGGAGAGTTTGACTTCTTCTCTTCCAATCTGTATCCTTTTCATTCCTTGCTCTTGCCTGATTGCTATGGCAAGAACTTCAACATTATGTTGAATAGTAATGGTGATAGTGGGCAGCCCTGTCTAGTACCTGATCTGAGGGGAATAAAGCTTCCAATGTTTCACCACTGAGTATGATATTGGCTGTAGGTTTGCTGTATATGGACTCCACAGTGTTAAGGAATTTCCCCTCTATTCCCATTTTTTGTAGTGTTTTGACTACAAATGGATGTTGGATTTTGTCAAAGGCTTTCTCTGCATATATTGAGATAATCATGTGTTTTTTGGGTTTTCCTGTATTAATGTGGTAGATCACAATGATTGATTTACATATATGTGCTGCCAGGGATTGAACTTGGGACCTTGTGCTTGAGTCCAGTGCTTTATCTACTGCTTTATCTCCTTGACCAACTTACATATATTGAACCAGCCTTATATTCTGAGGATAAATCATATTTGGTCATGATGAACAATCATTTTAATATACTGCTGTATCAGGTTGGCTAGAAGTTTGTTCAATATTTTAGCATATATGTTCATGAGAGATATTGGTCTATAGTTTTCTTTTTTTGTTGTGTCCCTGTCTGCTTTTGGTATCAGGGTGATACCAAATATGGCTTCATAGAAAGTGGAAGGGAGTATCCCTGTGTCTTTAGTCTTTTTGGAAGAACTTCAAAAATAGAGGTATTAGCTCTTTCTTGAAGGTTTTGTAGAATTCATTTGTAAAATCGCCTGGTCCAGAACTTCTATTCTTGAGAAGATTCTTGATAAGTGTTTCAATTTCTTTTGCAGTAATAGGCCAGTTCATATTTTCTCATTCCTCTTGGTTCAATTTTTGGAAGGTTGTATGTTTCCATTTCTTCCAGGCTTTCTACCTTGGTAGCATGTAGTTATTCATAGATAATTTAATAATGTTAATTCACACATTTTTATTCTTTATTTCAACTTTTGTAGTCATATGATATGACTTTAGCATGAGCATAAATCATCCTATCTCTTAGTGTAATCTTTCCCAAACTTAAACATAAATCAATCTTCTACATGGTATTTTCTGGCTTTGTGAATATGGATTTTAGTGAGCACCAGAATTGTATGGAAAGCTTGTTAAGACACAGATTCCTGAGTGGAGGAGATTGCATAATGGTTATGCAAGAAGATTCATGCCTGAGGTACAGAGGTACAGAGGTCCAAGGTTCAATTCCCCACACCACCATAAACTATAAACCATAAACTATCATATGATAAGTAGTTCCCTTGTTAAAATAAACAAACATGCAGATTCCTGGCATCATCCAAGTTTCTGATCTGTGTGTGGCCTGAAATGTTACAGTGCTAACAGGTTCCCAATAGATGCTGATGCTATTGCTCTAAGGACCAAACTTTGAGAACATTTACACTTGAGGAACAGCTAGCACACGCGCTCGCTCACTCTCTCTCTCTCTGATTTAATATTGATTTACAGAATTATAAGACAACAGGAGTATAACTCCACACCATTCCCAATACCAGAGTTCTGAATCCCCATCCCCTCCATTGTAAGCTACAATAGTTTTCCTAAGGCTGCAGATATGAGTTAACTATTATTTCTACAACTGCCTGTTTATATTTGTATGTATTTGCCCATTTTTTAAAAATGGTCCAATCTTTTTATTCCTTTCCAAGTCACACATAAACCTATTTCTATATTCAAATGTCCCCCCCACCCCCTTTTTTCCTCTTCTCTCTCTGGGTCTGGGTTTGGGAAAAATTACTCGTTAAGGGATGGGATGATTTATGCTCATGCTAAAGTCCTATCGTATGACTACAAAAGTTGAAACGAAGAAGAAAAATGTGCAAAATGACATTGTTAAATTATCTATGGATGACTATATGCTACTAAGGAAGAGAACCTGGAAGAAATGGAAAAGTTCCAGTTCAGAGTCCACTGGTCATCTTTCCCCTGTCACTTCTCCCCTACTGGGAATATAGATCAAAATTATGTTGGGGGTACAGAAGGTGGGGTTTCTGGCTTCTATAATTGCTTCTCTGATGAACATGGGCATTGGCCAGTCAATCCATACCCCCAGCCTGTCTCTAGAGATACTCTCGGGGAGAAGTAATAAGGCTTTGACATCCAAATAAATCTTGGGAAGCTGTGCCCTCTTTTGAAATATTTTTAACTACAGTCATGTATCCTCTTAAAATGAATATGACAACCTTAGAATGAGTGATTAAATTAGTTTATCTTTATGCAAATGTCATAGAGTATACTTACACAAACCTAGATGTTGTAGTGTACCACAGAGCTCATTTGTACACAGGGGCTACCATCATAGATGAACATGGGTCAGTTTCCTAGAGTTATCCATCTGTAAATGAAGCAAACCATACATGTGTCAATTGTTTAATTCCATAAATGAATTTATTTTCTAACTCATGTTTTCTACATGTATTCAATCACTGGGCCCTTTATCTGGTAGAATCAATCAACACTCAGAATTACTATTCTTGAAACACATTCGGAAAGGCTGCCCTTGCTCACAGTGCCATGATGGGCTAAATATGAGTACTTGTCCTCTTCCTTCCACTTCATGGTGCCAAGTCGACTGCTATGGACAAAGCTTGGACATTTTATCACTTAGCATCTCTCTGGCTAATATCTGGCTTTGGAAACTCCCACCCCAGCATTCTCCTTTTGATAGGTCTCTTCTTTCCCTTCCTATTTACACCAACCCTTCTACAACCCTTTCTGCTTCTCTCCCTATCTCAATCATTCTCCCTCTTTAACTCCCTGCCTTTTCCCCCCTTGCCTTCTCTGCCTCTTTATTTACTCCAGTGCTGCAAAATAGAGTGTTAAATAAAATAATAAAAGATTACTAGGGCTGGGTGATGGACCTGACTGAGTGTGCGTATTACTATGTGCAAGGACCTGGGCTCCCCCATCTGTGGGATAGCAGGTGGGGGGGTGTTGAATCTATACAAGCAGTGAAGCAGGACTGCAGGTGTCTCTTTCTTTCCCTATCTCTCCTGTCCCTCTCAATTTCTCTCCTACCAAGTATAAAGAAAAGAAGAGAAAATAATAGTAATAATAGTAATAATAATGATAATAAAAGGAAATAGTGGCCCCTGGGAGTTATTGATTCACTGTGCAGTTACTAAGCCCTACTAATAACCCTAGTGGCAAAAAGGGGGGGCAGAGATAGCACAGTGGTTATGCTAAAGGCTTTCATGCTTAAGGCACCAGAGGTCCTAAATTCAGTCCTCCATACCACCATAATCTAGAGATAAGCAGTGCTCTGGTAAGAAGAAAAACTGGGAGTCAGGCAGTAGTGCAGTGGGTTAAGCACATAGGGCACAACGTGCAAGGGCAGGGTAAAGTTCCTGGTTTGAACCCCCAGCTCCCACCTACAGGAGGGTCACTTCGCAAGCAGTGAAGCAGATCTGTAGGTGTCTGTCTTTCTCTCCCCTTCTCTGTCTTCCCCTCCTCCTCAATTACCCTCTTTCCTATATAGCAACAATAACAACTACAATAAGGGCAACAAAATGGCTTCCAGGAGCAGTGGATTCGTAGTGCAGGCACCAAGCCCCAGCAATAACCCTGGAGGCAAGAAGAAAAATAAATAAATAAATAAATAAACTTACTTTCCTCATAAGAAGATAGATCAGAGAGGTAGCTCTTGATGCTAAAGCACCTAGAAGTGATATCAGTTAGAAGGTAACTATCTACTAACCAAGAAGAGAGAACCTTTATTAGAAACCGAAGTGGTTAGAACTATGATCTTGTGCTTTCCAGCCTCCTGAACTGTGAGAATTAGGTCTCTGAAAACTCCACCCACACCCTAGATACTGTCTTTTAACCAGACAATCTCTCTGCCTCCAGCTTCCTCTGCCTTTGCCTTTTCTTCCTGCCTTCTTGCACACAATCACTTCTCCCCACATCCTGCCCACTGCAATCTGGCTTCTCACACCTCCTGCCTGCATCCACTCCCTCAGAAATTGTACTTTTCTTTTTTAAATTTTAGCATCTTCGTTTTTTAAAAATTATCTTTGTTTATTGTATAGAGATGGCCAGAACTTGAGAGGAAGGGGAGATAGAGAGACAGAGACTCACCTGCAGTCCTGATTCATCACTCACAAAGCTTTCCCCTTGCAGATGGAAACTGAGGGCTCAAACCTGGGTCCTTGTGCACTGTAACATGTGCACTCACCACCTGGCCTCAGAAATTGTACTTTTCAAATCACCTTTTATTTTAGTGTATGTTCCTTTGTCTTTTTATAAAGCCTAGGATGTTCTAAAAGAATATGTTTTTCACTTCCCTTGAGACTGGAGCCCTTTGCAGTCTTTCAGTATTCCATGCCTCATAACTGACATTAAATACCAAATTCAATCTTTGTCCCTGAAACAAATCAGATTTCTCAGTGAAGTTATTATTATTATTATTATTAATTTCTTCCACTGAGTGTTTATTTCAAACAACTTGTGGAAACAGAGAATAAGCTATTCTGTTTCATATTTTTTTATTTATTTTTTATTTAAGGAAGAAAAAATTAACAAAACCATAGGGTAGGAGGGGTACAACTACACACAGTTCCCACCACCGGATCTCCATATCCCATCCCCTCCCCTGATAGTTTTCCCATTCTCTATCCCTTTGGGAGCATGGACCCAGGGTCTTTGTGGGTTGCAGAAGGTGGGAGGTCTGGCTTCTGTAATTGCTTCCCCACTGAACATGGACATTGACTGGTCAATCCATACTCCCAGTCTGCCTCTCTCTTTCCCTAATAGGGTGGGTCTCTGAGGAAGCGGAACTCCAGGATACATTGGTGGGGTCTTCAGTCCAGGGAAGCCTGGCCGGCATCCTGATGGCATCTGGAACCTGGTGGCTGAAAAGAGAGTTAACATACAAAGCCAAACAAATTGTTGAACAACTGTTTCATACTTTTTTCTACATTGGCACTGTTCATTTTCTGCCACTTCTCAGCTGGAATGGTTATAAGACTAAGGAGGATAGGACCTTGCCCTCAACTTGGATCAACAATGGTAGAGAATCTTCCATCCTCCAGAGGGAGGCTGGACAACATATACTCTATGCTACACCTGAGGAAGATGGGTTCTGATATTGGGGCAGCTTGGAACATTCCTACTTATGACCACAGAATGTGAGCTCAGATCTACAGGGATGCAGAGGTCACATAGGCTCCTAAGCTGAATATGGGCCCCAGATCAGATCAAATCGATGGGGTTTACAGTCAACAATATTTATACACCTTTCCCATATTTAGGAGCTACTCTCTTCCCTGATCCATCTTTCTGGTCCTTTTTCCAGCCATGACATCATCTCCCCAGACAATAACTTGGATCCACTTGCATATTAGATTTTAGGCTCAGGGGAAAGAATAAAAAAAAACTAATATATCCATAGGCCCTTTGGAATATAACTAAAATATGCCTACTAGCTATCTATAAAACAGAGACCCCCAATCTCTTCATGTGCACTATTCCAGCCTTTAGGTTCATGATTAGTCAACAACTTGTTTGGCTTTATGTGTTAACTCTCTTTTCAGCCACCAGGTTCCAGATGCTACCACGATGCCAACCAGACTTCCCTAGACAGACAACCCCACCAATGTGTCCTGGAGCTCTGATTCCCCAGAACCCAGCCCCACTATGGAAAGAAGGAGGCAGGCTGGGAATATGGGTTGATCTGTCAACACCCATGTTCAGCAGGGAAGCAATTACAGAAACCAGACCTTCCACCTTCTGCACTCCACAATGACGTTGGGTCCATACTCCCAGAGGGCTAAAGAATAGGAAAGCTATCAGGGGAGGGGAGGGGATACAGAGTTCTGGTGGTGGGAATTGTGTGGACTTGTACCCCTCTCATCTTATGGTTTTTGTCAGTGTTTCCTTTTTATAAATAAAATTTAAAAAATAAAATAAAAAGACTAAGGGGGGATGATAGTTTTTTATGTCAAGATTGGGACTATTCTCTTTCTGTGGAAAATGTCCCTTCTATATTGTCTTCTCTCTTTAACTATAATCCCATTTGACACTGTGTATTTAGTGGGATATGGCCCAGACACATGCTTTCCAGGCACCAAGCTCCTGGGGGAAAGCCAATGTCATAGTCCCCTGGGTGACCTGTGATACACAGACTCCAGTCACATTTTCTACAGGGCAGGTGACAGGAGGCAGAAGTGAGGGACCAGCAATTCCTCCCACTTCTTTGCTACCATGATTTCTTCCAGTGCTTTTGACTGATGATGGAAAATACCTGGACTGCCTCCACCAAAACCCACAGGGAGAGCTCCAAATCCCCACCCGTCACTGAAGAGATTTAAAAGCAACTTTGGGCTGGAGATAGCATAATGGTTATGGGAAAAGAAAGAAAGAAAGAAAGAAAGAAAGAAAGAAAGAAAGAAAGAAAGAAAGAAAGAAAGAGAGGGAGAGAAAGGGAAAGAAAAAATAAAGGGAGGAAGGAAGGAAGGAAGAAGAAAAAAGGAAAAAGAAAAGGAAAAGAAGCTTTTTGTGCCTGAGTGTCCAAGGTCCCAAGTTCAGTCCCATGCACTACCATAAGCCAGAACTAAGCAGTGTTCTGGTAAAGGGTGGGTGGGGAAGAGTCTTTAAAAAACATCCCTACAGTGTATGGGAGAGCAGCAGGCGGGAATGAAGCAGCATCTGTAAAGCACTGTGCAAAGAGCCACATGTTGCAACTGCTCAGAAAATGATAGTTCCCATTATTAATGCCATTGCCATCCTGACTACTACTGCTCAGCATGCTTGTATCTGCCTATATGTAGACAGACACATAAACACATGTGTGTGATGAATACATAAAATGACTCCCCACGGGATCTAAGAAGAGGAGGGGAGCTCGAAATGAAGTTGTGAAGTTTTTGGTGGAATTGTGTTACCTGCCATTCTAGCTGCCTGGCAAGCTAGTGAAAAGCCACTGAATTATGTGTCCATGAGGGGCAGACTGTACCCACCTTAATCCCACAAGATCAATGAATGCCAGACAGAGCTAAAAATGGCTGGGCAGACAGGTGCTCCAGGATGAGGGGGCTTGTTATCAACAGGAGTAAGGAGGATAGAGTGAAGGATACTCCAGGACTGGGGGGCAGTGAGAAAGGGAACATGAACAAAAGATCAATCTGACTCTTGGGCAGCTAAAAAGTGCTCAAGAAGCCAAGTGGCAAACGGACAGGGAAGAAAATGCCACCAGAATAACTCAGGAAGCTAGGACTGAGCTTAAGTGGGCAGAGGCACTTTCTGGCTGCGGAGTTTATCCTTGTTGTTTTTTTCTTTAAATCTAAACCATACAATTCAAATCGTGTGCTTTGCAAGACAAGCAACCAATGAGAAGCTTTTAGTGGGACACTGTGGGCTCTAAGGAGGCATGAACCCTGTGGAGGAAGCAAGATAACTAACTGTCAGTATCAGAATGTGAGCATTCTGGAGGCCAGGGGACCAGCAGGCTAGAGAGACCTGCTAGAGGTTCTGAGAGAAAAAAGAGAGTGTGGGATGCAGAGACTCAGTGTACTAGGATGGGAAACTGAAGAGGACAGTGAAAATGGATAGAGGGGAATGTTTTAAAATGCTGTAGGGGAGTGGGTGGTGACACAGCTGACAGAATACACATGCAACAATCCACAAGGACCCAGATTCAAGCCCCTAGTCCCCACTTGCATGGAGGGAAGCTTTAAAGGCAGCAAAACAATGCTGCTGGTGTCTCTCTTTTTCTCTTCTGCTCTACTTCCCTCTCCCATCTTGATTTCTCTCTCCCTCTATCAAGTAAGTAAAAAAGTAAATAAAGTGTTTAGATGATCTTGGAACATGGCCAGAAGATTAATCCAGCTGTTGTTGGAGTCTGGGAAGGAGCGCAGTCAATCCAGGGAACTCTTTGTGTAGACATCTGGTCCTGCTCTATGAGATCTACATTGTAGTTGCTTAGATCTAACCACCGCTGTCTGCCATGTAGCTCCTTTTCATGATGGAAGATTTTTCTTTTCCTGTGGAGTCTGATTTCACTGGCCCCTGCACCCCCAAGTTGAGTTTTTCATTCTGAAAAAAGAACCAGAGGAATTGTGAGACTCCACACTCCCAAGAGCATCACCTGGTGCTGTAGTATTCCCATGCGGCACCAAGGCGGCTCCAGGCACACTCGTGGCAGCGTCAGGTGACCTACCCCGTGAGCTATCTGGATGACCTTATTTTGTTTTTCCTTTACCTCATCACCTTTTCTCCTTAGATAATACTAAATTTTCTGCCATTGCCCACTGGTTTATTATTATTTCTTAAATTTCTCTTTGTGCTCACCAACTCTATATCCTTATATCACCTGCCATTTTCTCCAACCAGACCCTTAAGCTTTCTTTTTATTCTGTCCATTCTTCTGAGGTGATCTCCTGTTCCCTGACTTCAGTGCACACCATGCTGAACACTCTGTTTCCATTTGAATCTTTTGTTTTTTTCTGCCATGAGAATTATCTCTAGGGCTTGATATCTATATGACTCCTACAACCACTTTCCTTTCTTTTCCTTTCCCTTTTTTTCTTCCTTTCTTTTTTGATAGATGTGAGAAACAGAGAGAGATCAAGAAGGAGAGACAGAAGGAATAAACACCTGCAGCACTGCTCCATCCCTTATGAAATCTCCCCCCTGCAGATGGAGACCCAGGGCTTGAACCCTGGTCCTTAAGCTTGGTAACCTGTTTGTTCTACCAAGTGCAACACCACCTGGCCCCTCCAACAGAGTCTTTAATTACACTGTGAACAGATCCACCTAGTTGACTGCCCTGTTTACCCAAACATTTCTCCCCTGATGACTCTTTTTTCTGGGTGCTAAATAAAGAATACTCAGGACTTTCCTTCAATCCTTTCTTGCTCTCAACTTCTCTCCAGACACACAGTGAGTCATCAAGATCTTATTTCTTCCTTTAGGAAACCCTGGACTCATTGCTTCTCCCTCATTCTTCCTCTTAAAAAAAGGAAAGCAATTATTTATTTACATAGAAGAGACACACACTCAGACACCAAAGCACTACTCAATTCTGGCATGTGGGGCTGCCAGGGATTAAACCTGAGACCTCAGGGGTCATAAGCATGAAAGTCTGGTTTGCTACCCCTGCAATATCTCCTGGCCCCTCATTCCTCAGTTTCTGTCTCTTTAGCGTGACCAGATGTCACAGCTTGACTTCCTCCCATCATATGTTCTGATCTACTCCTCACCTCCACTGTTCCTCATAATGACACCAAAATTTCTTCTAAAACCCCAATTCAGAAAATTGGGGGGAGGGGAAGAGGGGAATGGCAAACTATTTTGAACAAAAAGTTAACATTAACGTGCGTGTGTGTGTGTGTGCTGTGCTGTGTAACCCACCAGGCAGCAATGTGACCTAGAGGTTTAGAGCATGGAGGCTGTACCAGTGCTTGATCTTAAGCCCAACTATTTTTATTATTAGTGATTAATATTGATTTACAAAATTATAAGATAGCGGGGGTATAATTCCACACTGTTCCCACCACTAGAGTTTTGAATCCCCATTCCCTCCATTGGAAGCTACAGTAGTTCTCTTAGGTTCGAGATATGGGTTAATTATTATTTCTATAATTATCTGTCTGCATTTTTATATATTTGCCAATTTTTTTCCCATGGCCTCATCTTCTCTTCCTTTCCAAGTCACACCTACACCTATTACTCCTTCCAAATGCCCCTCCTCTTTTCCTTTTCTCTTTCTGGGTCCTGATGGAATTGGTGTTCAGAGCCCTCTGGTCATCTTCTCCCTATCACTTCTCCCTTTCTGTGTTCTGGAACCTTCTCCAACTGCAGGAAAAAAGGCTTAATTTCACAGCAGTGACAGGCTACCGCTTCCCATTAAATGATGCTGAGTATCTTAGTCACAGCCCAGCTTCCCACTGTTTCTAGTTCTTGAAGTCAGCAGAGGGGAGAGTGACCATGCTAGGTGGGCTGACCCTATAATAGACTATCCCTGTCCTGCCTACTTACAGCACCTCCTCCTCACAGCTAACCTCAGCTCCACCCCCAGCAATCTGGATAGTCCCCATGCCATTTGAGAGAACACCCTGAGTTATTCACAGCCACTGGCATTCACATGAAGTCAGAGTTAACACTCTGGTGCTTTTTCATCATCCTGTGAGAAATCTGCACTGGGGCTTAGAGCACTTGAGGCCTAACTTGGATCAATCCAAAGGACGTGAAGTCTGGAGGAGGTTAGAATGAAAGAACAAAATGCAGAAGACACCGGGATATCTCCAAGTACCTTGCAGAGGGAGAAAAAAAAAATCACTTAAGCAATTGGAAAACACAGATGATGAGACTGAAGTTATCTCAGGTGTCCTTGCAGTTGGTGAGTTGACCGACAGAGGGCATGGGTTAGAGCACTAACCACAGAGCACGCCCAGCAGGTCTGAATTCCTATTTCACCTCCCACTTGGTGTGGAATCAAAGGAGTTGCTCAGCCTCCTCAGTTCCCTCTTTTTATAATGGGGTGGTGAAAGTTGAGAAAGTAGAATTTCACGCTGACAGTGCCATGAGGCAATGATAAAATTCCTATCTACCAGGGAGCCATCCATTGAAGCCCTTTAAATGATATGTTACAAAAATTATCACAAAAACAAGAGTTTAGAAAAGTGGTGGTGTCCTTCTGCACCCCCAGAGGGGGAGAAATGTTAGGGGAAGATGACCAGAGGGTTCTGAACTCCAACTGAATCAGGACTCAGAGAGAGAAGAAGAAGAAAGGAAGGGCATTTAGAAATAATAACAGGTCTGGGTGTGACTTAGAAAGAAAGAGAAGGCAGGGAGAAAAAAATGGACAAATATATCTATAGTTATAGAAATAACAGTCAACCTATATCTGTGACCTTGGGAGAACTACTGCAGTTTCCACTGGAGGGAATGGGGACACAGAACCCTGGTGATGAGAATGGTGTGGAATTATACACCTGTTAATCTCATAATTCTGCAAATTAATACTGAATCACTAATAAAAAAAAACTTAAAAAAAAGAATAGTGGTGGTTGTGGTGAGGTGCAGAGAAACAGCATGATCATTATGCAAGACATTTCCATGCCTTCCATGCCAGAAGAGATCCAAAAAGGCCAAGAAACACATGAAAAAATGCTCCAAGTCTTTGATTGTCAGAGAAATGCAAATAAAGACAACAGTGAGATACCACTTCACTCCTGTGAGAATGTCATACATCAGGGAAGGTATCAGCAACAAATGCTGGAGAGGTTGTGGAGTCAAAGTGACCCTCCTGCACTGCTGGTGGGAATGTCAATTGGTCCCACCCCTGTGGAGAACAGTCTGGAGAACTCTCAGAAGGCTAGAAATGGACCTACCCTATGATCCTGCAATTCCTCTCCTGGGGATATATCCTAAGGAAGCCAGCACACCCATCCAAAATGATTTGTGTATACCTATGTTCTTAGCAGCACAATTTGTGCCATGTGCACTTAACCGGCTGTACTACTGCCCGACTCCCAGCAGCACAATTTGTAATAACCAAAACCTGGAAGCAACCCAGGTGTCCAACAACAGATGAGTGGCTGAGAAAGTTGTGGTCTATATACACAATGGAATACTACTCAGCTATTAAAAATGGTGACTTCACCATTTTCAGCCCATCTTGAATGGAGCTTGAAGAAATCATGTTAAATGAAATAAGTCAGAAACAGAAGAATTAATATGGGATGATCTCACTCTCAGGCAGAAGTTGAAAAAACAAGATCAGAAGAGAAAACACAAATAGAACCTGAACTGGAGTTGGTGTATTGCACCAAAGTAAAAGACTCTGAGGTGGGTTGGGTGGGTGAGGGGGAGCACAGGTCCAAAAGAATGACAGAGGACCTCGTGGGGGGTTGTATTGTTATGTGGAAAACTGAGAAATGTTATGCGTGTACTAACTATTGTATTTACTGTCAAATGTAAACATTAATCCCCCAATAAAAAAAAAAAAAAAAAAACACTGCCATGCCTGAGGTGCTGAAGTCCCAGGTACAATCCCTGGTACCACCATAAGCCTGAGCTGAAAAGTGGCTCTGGTCTCTTTCTTTGGGTCTTTCTCTTGTATATCTCTCTCTCAATAAAATTAAATAAAATACTGCTTTCACACACACAAGAATAGTGGTTATGAGTTGAGGAGAGGGTATTAAGGAGAGGGGAGTTAAAGGTTATATTTAGCTATGAGTAGCATTTGATACTCCAAGGCATAGTAGCATGGTGACTACAGCTGATGACACTGTCATATTATTGAAATGTACTGAAAGAGTAGAATTTAAATGTTTTCACTATAAGAGATAAAATCAAAGCCATATTAGAAAAAAAGGGGATTCCTTTCAAAATGTGTACTACAGTTGTGTTTGCCAAGTATACTACAATAGAACCAGGAAAAAAAAAAAACGTCTAAAAAAATGTATGTCGCCTGGGTGGCGGTGCAGTGATTGAGCTTTGGACTTGGATGCACAAGGTTCTGACTTCAATCCCTGCACTACGTATGCTGGGCTCCTGCTCTGTTCTCCCTGTCTCCAATCTCCTATCTTTATATCATGGCATACATAAAATAAACTTTTTTTAAAAGTACATACAAAAAGTACAAAACAAACAAACAAAGAAAAACTGAGTTGCTCCAGATCCATGTGTTAGCACCATCCTGGCAGTCCTGCACATACACACACACACACACACACACACACACACCACTGCATCAACCCATGGGAGTGATTTGCTTTCCAGGCTGCTCTCTGAACCCAGAGCCCACACCCCCTTGCAGGCTCAAGGGACCTGGTGTGTTGGCTCTGTCAGAAGGGCTTAGAAAATTCCAGGGAAGGATCATGATTGGTCAACAATTTGTTTGGCTTTGTATGTTAATTCTCTTGTCAACCACCAGGTTCCAGATGCTAGCAGGATGCCAACCAGACTTCCCTGGACAGACAACCCCTCTTATCCTATGGTTTTGTCAATGTTTCCTTTTTATAAATAAAGTAAAAAAAAGTTCCAGGGAAGTCAACATGAGTGTCTAAGGCACTGGATATCCACCAGACTAGGTCATGACAGCCCTGACTGTGGTGTTTCTAAGGGTTACTATGCGTTTCTAAGTGTTACTATGAGTGACACAGAACAGAGGATGATTCGTCACAAACACAAGTGATGGCCGCTTCTTCTGGCTAGTGTGTGTGACTACACTTCTATAATGCCAGTGTTTTGTTGTTGTTATTCTTTGCTGATCTTTCTTTTTCTTTTTTTTTTAGTTTATTTATAAAAAGGCTACACTGACCGAAACCATAGGATAAGAGGGGTACAACTCCACACAATTCCCACCACCAGAACTCCATATCCCCTCCCATCCCCTGATAGCTTTCCTGTTCTTTATTCCTCTGGGAGTATGGACCCAGGGTCATTATGGGGGGCAGAAGGTAGAAGGTCTGGTTTCTGTAATTGCTTCCCTGCTGAACACGGGCATTGGTAAGTGGATCCATACTCACAGCCTGTCTCTCTCTTTCCCTAGTGGGGCAGTGCTCTGGGGAAGCGGGGCTCCAGGACATATTGGTGGGGTCATCACGAAAGTCAGGTTGGTATCATGTTAGCTCTGGAACCTGGTGGCTGAAAAAAAGAGTTAACATATAGAGCCAAATAAATTGTTGGCTAATCATGAACCTAAAGGCTGGAGTAGTTCAGATGAAGAGTTGGGGGGGGGGGGCGTGTGTTTCTGTTTTGTAGATAGTTTGTAGGTCTATAAAGGACCCATAACTATACTAGTTTTGTTGGGGTATCTTTCTCTCTTTTTTTTTTTTCCTGAGCCTGACATCTGATATGCAGGTGGATCGACATTATTGTCTGGGGAGATGATGTCATGGCTGGAAAAAGGACCAGAAAGCTGCATCAGGGAAGAGAGTAGCTCCCAAATATGGGAAAGGTGTATAAATATTGTTGACCGTTATGCTGAGGCTTCTTTATCTGAAAGTACCAGCAAGGAGTAGTGAAGCTCCAGTGGCAGCAGAAGAGGCAAGGGTAAAGAGACAGACTGAGAAGCAGACGCCACCATGCTGAAGCTCCCCGCAGTGCAGTGGGGACTTTGTTCCAACCTGGGTCGTGGGCATGGAAAAGTAGGCTTCCTCCCAGCTGAACTATTTTGCCAACTCTACAGCTGCAGTTCTATTGTCTAGTGCTCCTTTACCCTCTTGCATAGCAACAACAACAATAATGATAATTGGACTAGGGAGACAGCATAATCAAAAATCAAAGATGTTCATGCCTGGGGCTCCCGAGGTCTCAGGTATGATACCCAGCAACACCATGGCCAGAGCTGAGCAGTCCTGTGGAGTCTCTGTGTATATTTCTCTCTGGAGCTCTCTCTTATTACAATAAAATAAAGAAGACATTTAACATAAAAGTCATATTTAAAATATTTAACCCAGATGCCAAATCATTAAATTGTCCTTGTACCTGCATGGCACCCAATCCAGAGCTGGCACCTCAGCCCTAATCCTTCTGACCAGATCCCAGAAAAAGCCCAAATACTATAACCAGTGCTTCCAACTCTATCATCTGGTAGCCCATGTGTGGCCTGCAGGAAGCTGAGTCAATCTAACTTTCAGTTACCAGAGGAGTGTACCTGGTAGTCAGCATAACAGACGCAACATTATAAGTCTACTGTGGGAATTAAAACATTCACATCAAGCTGGAGTGTTGTGCCCTCTCATTATTTGGTGTAATTCAGAGTCTGTCTCCCCCATTTACTGTGTGTTGCCTGGTGGTTCCTTCTTCCTCTTCAGATATCTGTGGATCAGTGGCATGGTTATCACCTGGAAGCTTGTTAAAGATTCAGCCTCTTGTTACCTCTCCTGGATGGAGTCCAAATGTGACTTTTTACCAGACCCCCAGGTTGTCTGTATGCACATAACATTTATTTATTTTTTTAATTTTCATTTTGTTGTAATTGTTTTTAATTTGATAGGACAGAGAGAGATTGAGAAAGAAGGGGGAAAATGAGAAGGGTTGAGAAAGAGAGATGCCTGCAGCCCTGCTTCACCACTAGTAAAGCCACCCCCTTCTGCAAGTGGGCATCAGGATTTAAACCCAGGTCCTTACACATGGTAAGGTGTGCACTCTACCAGGTACAGCATCACTCACCTAGTGCACATTCATTTTTTTAAAATTTTTATTTATAAAGTGGAAATACTGACAAGACCATAGGATAAGAGGAGTACAATTCCACACAATTCCTGCCACAAGAACTCCATATCCCATCCCCTACCCTGATAGCTTTCCTATTCTTTAACCCTCTGGGAGTATAGACCCAGGGTCATTATGAGATGCAGAAGGTGGAAGGCCTGGCTTCTGTAATTGCTTCTGCTGAACATGGGCATTGGCAGGTCAGTCCATACTCCCAGCCTGTCTCTCTTTTTACCTGGTGGGGCGGGGCTCTTGGGAAGCAGGGCTCCAGGACACATTGGTGGGGTTGTCTGCCCTGGGAAGTCTGGTTGGCATCATGTTAGCTTCTGGAATTTGGTGGCTGAAAAAGAGTTAACATATAAAGCCAAACAAATTGTTAAACAATCATGAACCTAAAGGCAAAAATATTGTGTATGGAGATTTGGGGTCTCCATTTTGGAAAAAGCTATTGTACGTCTATTTTAGGTATATTCCAAAAGGCCCATGACCCAACTAGTTTTTGCCTGCACCTGACATCTAACATGCAGATGACTTAAGCTATTGTCTGAGGGGACGGTGTCATAATTGGAAAGAGGACCAGAAAGTTGGGTCGGGGAAGAGAGTAGCTCCCAAGTATGGGAAAAGAATATAAATACTGTTGACTATAAACCCCATCGATCTGACCTGGGGCCCACAGTCAGCACAGAAGCCTATGGTGCACATCAATTCTAGAGAAGATCCACTCTGTCCTATAATGGAAGCTCTCACTCCCTGCAGACACAGCACAGCTTGACTGATGTAGGTCGTTGCACCCGCCAAACAGCCATCCAAGTCAAGATGGGAATCGCAAGGGACTTTCCAGCACCGACTCCAGGCAGATCAGGTCAATAGGGATATGTCCAAGTCTGAGAGACTCAGCTTTCTTAAACAAGCACAAGCACAAGCATCTCCAGTAGCGAGAACACATACATTCGCAAGCAAGATATTGCCCCCCCTTTGTCATGAGGGTTATTGCTGGCACTCAGTACTTACAGAATGATGACACTGTTTCTAGTGGCTCTCCAACCCCATCTTTCTTTCTTTTTGATAGGGACAGAGAGAAATAGGAGGAAGAAAGAAAGAGAGATAACCTGCAGCACTGTTCCTCCACTTGTGAAGCTTCTGTGCTGCAGGTAGGGACCAGGGGCTTGAATCCAGGTTTTCATACAAGAGAGAGAGAGAGAGAGAGAGAGAGAGAGAGAGAGAGAAACACTGGGTGCACCTTATTCTTCTCTTCTTAGTTTCTCACCAGAACTCTGTAGAGTGGGGAAATTACTGACTGTGCCCCCACACACACACTTTATTTTTGTTATTTTTTAGATTTTCTTTCTCCAGGGTTATCGCTCAGTGTGAGCACTATAAATCCACTGATCCTGGAGGACATTTTTGTTTCTTTTTTAGATAGGACAGAGAGAGGGGAAGAGAAGACAGAGAGGGTGAGAAAGAGATGCCTGCAGACCTGCTTCACCACTTGTGAAGTGGCCTACCTGCAGGTGAGGAGCTGGAGATTCCTGAGTGATCCTTGCACGGGTCCTTGCGCTTTGCACCATGTGCACTTAACCTGGAAGCTACTGCCACTCCCCTACCCCCACCAAATACACACTTGATAGAGAAATTTTATGAAGGCTGAGCCTTAGAAATAGTGCTTTCTTTGTCTAATGATGCAAATAAGCAGGGCTAGGAATGAGGGGAGAGAAGTGAGACACTTACTTTGGGCACTCTAATTTTAGGAGTTATAGGAATGTCCTAGAATCAAAATAAATGATATTTTAATGTAAGAATGTTTGAAATACAAAGCAATGTAAAAAATGTCTATGATAAGCAAAATGATAAAAATTTTCAATAAAAAAACATACAAGACTGACCCCTCTTATCCTATGGTTTTTGTCAGTGTTTCCTTTTTATAAATAAAAATTAAAAAAAAAGAACCATTTATCTACACCAAGTAGAAAAAAAAAAAACATGCAAGGCTAAAGAAACCAGCCCAACCTCCTAGAATAGTGGCTTGCAGCCTGAGTCAGTCTCTGTCTCTCTGTCTCTCTCTCTTTCTCTCTCTCTCTGTCTCTCTCTCTGCTGCATTTTTTTGGCCTCCAGGGTTATTGCCCACAGCTAGGTGCCTGTACCATGAATCCACTGCTCCTGGAGGCTATTACCTTCCCCCCTTTTTTTTGCCTTTGTTGTTTTACTTTGTTGTAGTTATTATTATTATTGTTATTGATGTAATTATTGTTGGATAGGACAGAGAGAAATGGAGAGAGGAAGGGGAGATGGGGGGGAGCGAAAGATAGACACCTACAGACCTGTTTCACCACTTGTGAAGTGACCCCTCTGCACGTGGGGAGCCAGGGCCTTGAACCAGGATCCTTACTCTGGTCCTTATGCTTTGCGCCATGTGCGCTTAGCCCACTGCGCTTCCACCCAACCTACAGCTGCAGGTTTAATCCCTGACATCTTTTTTTTTTTTTTTTAAATATTTATTTTATTTATTTATTCCCTTTTGTTGCCCTTGTTGTTTTATTGTTGTAGCTATTATTGTTGTTGTCATTGTTGGATAGGACAGAGAGAAATGGAGAGAGGAGGGGAAGACAGAGAGGAGGAGAGAAAGATAGACACCTGCAGACCTGCTTCATCGCCTGTGAAGCGACTCCCCTGCAGTTGGGGAGCCGGGGTTCGAACCGGGATCCTTATGCCGGTCCTTGTGCTTTGCGCCACGTGCGCTTAACCCGCTGTGCTACAGCCCGACTCCCCTCCCTGACATCTTTTATGCTGGCTGAGCAGTGTTCCGATTCCATCTTCTGTCTCTCTCTCCCTCTCTCTCTCCCTCTCTCTCTCTCCCTCTCACTCCCTCTCCCCTTCCCCTCCCCCTCCCCTCCCCCTCCCTCTCCCCCTCCCTCTCCCCCCCTTTCTCTTTCTCTCTCTCTCAAACATTTAAGTCTTTGTGGATAAGAAAGGAAAATACAACTGATATTAAAGTGAGGTGACTGAAACTGAGCCACACAAGTGCAGGGCTGAAATTTGTATTTAAGTTTTTTGCACAAATTTTTTTTTCAAATATTTCTGTTACTTTTTTAACTTCTTCCCAACTCTGTCTGGATCATGATTATAAGTTATATATATTATTTATTTAATTCCTTTTTTTTAAAAAAAAACATTTATTTATTCCCTTTTGTTGCCCTTGGGTTCAAGCTTCCAGTCCCCATCTGCAGGGGGCAAGCTTCATGAGCTGTCATGAGTGCTGCAGGTATCTCTCTGTCTCTCTCCCTCTCTCTCCCCCTCTCTAACCCTGTCTCGCTCTGTTTCTATCATAATAAAGAACAAATGAATAGATAAGGAAAAGTGGCTGCCACGAGTGGAGGATTCATTAGTTACCAGTCATCAGCACCTGCCAATTTTCTGCTCCACTAAGTCCCAGCAATAATTTTGGTAGCAAAAATAAACCAAAAACCAAACCTAATTAGGTTGCTAGGAATTACAGAACATCAACAACAATAGCAAAATTCTCCCCTGGACATTAGCAAATGAATCCATGCTCCCAGCCTGTTACTATCTTTCTCTAGTGGGGCAGGGCTCTGGAGAGGTGGGGTTCCAGGACATACTGGTGAGGTCGTCTGTATATAGATTCAACTAGAATCAGGAATTTTCTATCTATGCCCATTTTTAACTGTTTTGATCAGAAAAGAGCCTGAGTATGTGGCAGTGGGCAACAGTGGCTTCTGTATTGTTGTTTTCGTGATCAGACACCAGTTCTGTTACCCACCATTGGTTTTGCTCCATTCTTGTGAATGTCACTACAATGAAGAAGAAAAAAAGCAAATACATCTCAGGATTACTATGAATTATGACATTACTACCTCCTGAAAGGGTCTCAGGGATCCTCAGACCTTTATGAACCACACTTGAGGATCTACTGCTGTACAGAGGTCAGGCTACCTTTCTGTTCTTCCAAAGGGTTCATGAGATCTTTCTCACCTCAGAGAATTTGCCTGTGCTTATCATTCTGGCTGAGAAGCTAACCCTACGACACTTTGCTGCTCAGTTTACCTCCTGACCCTGAGGACTTCAGTTTAAATGTCTCCTCCCCACAAAAGCCTTTCCTGAGTCCAGCACTTGACTCTTCTCTCTGTCTCATGGTTTCTGTGCTTTGTCCTCTCAGCCTTGACACTGCCACAGCTCTTACTATAATCTTCATTTACAGATTAGTTGTATGTTTACCCACAGATATCTGCTCCCACCAGAGTATAAACCTGACCTTGTGCAACTTCTGTGTCAGCATTTTTTTATTTTACTTTCCCTTTTGTTGCCCGTGTTTTGTTGTTGTTGTTGTTGTTATTGGTGTCATCGTTGTTAGGACAGAGAGAAATGGAGAGAGGAGGGGAAGGCAGAGAAGGGGAGAGAAAGATAGACACCCGCAGACCTGCTTCACCGCCTGTGAAGCGACTCTCCTGCAGGTGGAGAGCCAGGGGCTCCGACCCGGATCCTTATGCAGGTCCCTACGCATTGCGCCACGTGCACTTAACCCGATGCACTACAGCCAACTCCCCTGTGTCAGCATTTTCTCCCTCTGTTATACAGCATCCAATCACAGTTATTGAATAAATTAATAAGTGAGTGATCCCCCACCCCCTTTTCTTCCCCACCAGGTTGTCACTGGGGCTTGATGCTTGTACCACTCCACTACCCCTGATGGCCACTTTTCTTCTTTTTCATAAAAAAGAGTAAAAGATAGGAGAGAGAGAAGGAAGAAGGGACAGTGAGATAGAGAGAAAGGGAGCTCATGCAGCACTGCTCCAGCATTCACGAGGCTTCACCCCTACTGGGGCAGGGCAGGGGCTTGAATCCCTGTCCTTGTACATGGTAGCATTGCAGCCTACTGGGTGAGCCACCACTAGGCCCCTGAATGATTTTTTTTTTTTTTTTTTGCCTATTTCTGATTAGTTCAGTTGCTTAGTGAAAGGCATGAGTTGGACTTAACCTCATCTTTTAATACTCTAGTCATCAACTTTTGCTTCATAAGCTCATGTGCAGATAAACTGGAATAAAGGTTGCAGGTGAACAAGGGTGAATCCATCATTATTAATAGGGAAAAAGAATCCAAATTCTGTCCCTTATAAATTTTTTGTGGTGTTGTTATCATCTACAAAGTCAGAAAGAAAACTACAGCACTTCCCGATCATTTGAGACCTACTTAAACTTCCTGAGACAGTGAAATCATTCTTATTTATTCAGTTACTAAAAGTCCCCTGGTCCCCCAGCAAATACACATGCCTTGCAGAACCTTGAAAAGTCATCAAAAACTCTCCAGCAGTTATGAGCCATAGTTTAAGGAAACCTCTGAACTAACAAAATTATCATTATGTCCCAGATTTAAACCGAATGGTGGTGATTATAGTATATACACTGCAGTTCTGGTTGGGAGGGCATTTTAATTAGAAACCTCTATCTTGAGGCTCTTATAACTCCACCCCATACCCTCACCCCCCAAAAAAAAATTCTTTGGGATGAAATTTCTAATGCTGTTTTTCAGCCTAAAGGTATGTTTTCTTGTAAAAGTTGAGTAAGATTCTATTTTTGAAACTTGAAAAAGGGCAAAAAGGAGGGATTTTACCACTTAAGAAATCAGTTGGATACTCTTGCTAATTTTTCCCCCTCAAATGCAAAGTGCTTCCTTTAGTACTTTAAAGTTGTTCTTCTTAGTGCCTTTGGCATGCTTGAAGAAATGTGGTTGCACTATTATGAAGTTGTTCACAAAATGTATATTGCTCATATGAAAATTTATTCCTTCTCCTGAAAAGAAACTTGCATAGAGATCTACATGAGGAATTATAGTCAAAGACAGGTCTGTGAATAAGTGGTGTGTGTGTGTGTGTGTGTGTAATAGGTACATTGACACTTTACTGATGGAAAATCTTCAGTCAACCACATGGTACTTGCTAAAAAGATCCTAAGAATCATTAAGTCTGGGAGGCTGGGAGGTGGTGCACCTAGTTGTACAGAGGTTTCCATGCTCAGAGATATGGGTTCAAACCCCACTTCCCATTTGCATGTGGGGAAGCTTCATGAACAATGAAGTAGTTCTACAGGTGTCTCTCTTTCTCTCTCCCCTTCTCTCTGTCTCCACTTCTCCTTTTACTTTCTCTCTATTCTATCAAATAAAATAAAAAAGGGAAATTTTATTTTTTTTTAAAAAAATCATTAAATCTGGACCCTTGCTTTACAGATGAAATAAGTAAGAACTATAATGGCACATGAGTAGTTTAATCCAGACCAAAAAAAAAAAATGGGGGGTCAGGTGGTAGCACAATGGGTTAAGCGCACATGGCGTGAAGTGCAAGGACAGGCATAAAGATCCAGGTTCCAGGCTCTGGCTCTCAACCAGCAGTGAAGCAGGTCTCTGGGTGTCTATCTTTCTCTCCCCTTCTCTGTCTTCCTTCCCCTCCTCTCTCCATTTCTCTTTGTCCTATCCAACAACAATGACATCAGTGATGACAACAACAATAATAATAATCACAACAACAATAAAACACGGGCAACAAAAAGGGAAAAAATTAGTCTCCAGGAGCAGTGGATTTGTGGTGCAGGCATCAAGCCCCAGAAATAACCCTGGAAGCAAAAATAAATAAATAAATAAATAAATAAATAAAATGAACAATTAGTGTTCACTTCAGCAGCACATCTACTAAAAAAAAATGAGCCATTGAAACACCTGCCCTTATAGGGAACACAAACTCCTGACATGAATGTAAAAATCTATGACCACTTTACCATTCTGAAGGGGAAAGAGGGCATCCATCCCTGGGACTGTTATAACTCTTATCACTCCTACAAGATCATTTGCCTGCATCCAGTGACAGGAGTGGGGACCAGAGCATTAAACAGATGGGGGTATTTGGGTGCACTGCTTTATCTCCTTTCAGTCAGTCACAGGAAAACAATTCCACCAACAAATTTCTGGGCCCAGAGAGAGAACCAAGGAGTTGTTCCCTTAAGGTAGTGACTCCATACTACCTTAGCTTTTTATCAAAAGTGCTCAGGAATTTTGGGCCTAGGCCAGACAGTCATTTTTCTTCTCAAATCAGATTGCTAAAATGCAGTTATATGCACAAAATTCAAATGCAGTGGCAGAACTTAAATCCAAATAAATGCTAAATTGCAAAGAGGGTTTTTTCCTCCAATAATTTGCTGGTCCCAACTAGTTTAGGGGACAGTCAGGTGACCAAATTGATATTTTGTCACAATGGAATATTTCCTTGGAGGGTCAAGTTTCCACAAAGGGGATTTTCTGCAACTATATAAGAACAGAGATGGGTTATAGTAAAAAAAAAAAAAACAAACAAAACAAAACAAAACAAAAAACTCCGGATTGGTGGTAACACAATGGGTTAAACGCACATAGTGCAAATTGCTAGAACCTGACCTGCACAAGTATCCTGGTTTGAGCCCCCGGCTCCCCACCTGCAGGGGGGTCACATTACAATCAGTGAAGCAGGTCTGCAGGTGTCTGTTTCTCTCCCCCTCTTTGTCTCCCCCCACTCTTTCCATTTCTCTCTGTCCTATCCAACAACAATGACAATAACAACAACAATAAACAACAAGTGCAACAAAAGGGAAAAAATAGTCTCCAGGAGCAGTGAATTCGTAGCGATAACCCTGGAGGCAAAAAATAATAATAATGATAATAATAATAATAATTAAATGTAGGCCAAACCATATGAAATTGTTTTTTATTTTTTATTTTTTTATTTAAGAAAGGGGACATTAACAAAACTGTAGGATAGGAGAGGTACAACTCCACACAATTCCAACCACCCAATCTTCACATCCCATCCCCTCCCATGATAGCTTTCCCATTCTATATCCCTATGGGAATATAGACCCAGGGTTGTTGTGGGTTACAGAAGGTGGAAGGTCTGGCTTCTGTAATTGCTTCCCTGCTGAACATGAGCATTGACTGGTTGATCCATACTCCCAGTTTGCCTCTCTCTTTCCCAGTAGGGTGGGTCTCTGGGGAAGCGGAGCTCCAGGACACATTGGTGGGGTCGTTAGTCCAGGGAAGTCTGATTGGCATCATGCTGGCATCCGGAACCTGGTGGCTAAAAAGAGAGTTAACATACAAAGCCAAACAAATTGTTGAATAATTATGGACCTAAAAGCTGGAATAGTGCAGATGAAGTGTTGGGGGGTACTCCTTGCAGACTCGTGTACTTCTGCTTTCAGGTATATATTTTTCCCTGGTTTATGGGCACGTGTGAACATATGCTCTATCTCAGGGGACCTGGTCTATATCTAGGTTTGGGGACTTTATTGGGGAGTGGACCACCTGGAATGGAATTAGAGAATACTATGAAAGGAAAGGTCTCACCCGAGTGATGAAGCTGAAGGGTTGTTGTTCCACACCTGAAGTCTCTGAACACAGTCTGAAGTGAAGCATGCTGGGGTGGCACTCGTTGCGTTGGATTAGGTTGCGATCGGCGGATGCAGTATTATTTGATATGAATTGAGAGAGGCATGCAGGAAAGTGGGCTCCACCCTAAGGTTCCAGGACTGGGGAAAATATAGGCTGTGACATTCCTGCTGTTTTAGGATTCAAGAAGACAATGGATAGTTATTGTTATCATCACATTATTTGGTAATTGGGTTCACTTTGAAAAAGTCCCTTTGTTAGAGTTTGCTGTGTAATTCCCACCATCTTGTATATAGCTGTGCCACCGGCTGCTTCTGTTAAAAAGTTTTATTTATTTATTAATCTGAGAGATAGGAGGAGAGAGAGAGAACCAGACAGGACTCTATTACATGCAATGCTGGGGATTAAACTCAGGACTTTGTAGTTGAGCGTCCAACACTTTATCTATTGTACCACCTCCTAGACCACAAATATTTGATTTTTCTGACTCCATAAAAATTTTAAAGCCCACATGGTTGAATATAGTATTTCAATTATATTCTGTTGCAGAAGCAATGAATCTAGGAACGGTGTATTTTCACACCAATTTATGCTTACTTGCATTAAGCATTACTAAATACATAAGATATTCTCAAAAACTAAAATCATTTTACAGATAGCTGTAATAAGGAGATGAGAAATTGTCTCCCTCTGTCAACAACTGTACTATTAGGCATTAAACCCCCAATAAGGTGATTAAAAAATAAAACATCAGGCAGGTTGTAGCATTATGGTTATGCAAAGAGACTCTCATGCCTGAGGCTCCAAAGTCCCAGGTTCAATCCCCTGCACTACCATAAGCCAGAGCTGAGCAGTGCTCTGGTAAAAAAATTAAAAATTAAAAAATAAAATAAAACATCTAGAATCTAATAGAGGAGAGTCCATAAAATCATAGCAAAAACTCAGTGAGCTGTAAGAGACAGTACATGGGAATTACTGTGTGAGTTCCAGTCTCCAAAGACAAAGGGCAACATAACCTGGTAATTCAGTAGTGCGGGAGATGACACAGCAGATAGAGTTCAGATTCAGCACATGTGAGGCCCCCCAGTTTGATGCCTGGCACTATATGTGCCAGGGTGATGCTCTGTTTTTTTCTTTTTTCCCTTCCTTGCTCCCTTTCATTAAATAAAAGCATCTTTAAAAAGTCATTTGTGGGGGGTCTGGCAGTAGCGCAGCAGGTTAAGCGCAGGTGGCTCAAGGTGCAAGGACCTGCATAAGGATCCTGGTTCGAGCCCCGGCTCTCCACCTGCAAGGGAGTTGCTTCACAGGCGGTGAAGCAGGTCTTCAGGTGTCTTTCTCCCCCCCCCTCTGTCTTCCCCTCCTCTCTCCATTTCTCTCTGTCCTATCCAACAACGATGACATCAACCACAACAAGGCTACAACAACAAAGGCAACAAAAGGGGGAAAATGGCTTCCAGGAGCAGTGGATTCATGGTGCTGGCACTGAGCCCCAGCAATAACCTTGGAAGCAAAAAAAGTCATTTGTGGCACAGGAACACTGGTGCTGGGTGCAGTGAAATGTATGCATATACAAGCATATACTTATGTGTGTGACATTATGCTCTTAATAGCATATATTGCAAACAAGTGTTAAATCAACAAAAGTTAGCGTTATTTGTTTTTAATTTTTACTTAGAAAATGGAAACACTGACAAAAACCATAGGATAAGAGGGGTAGAACTCCACACAATTTCACCACCAGAAGTGAGCAAAAAAGATGAAGAGGTCCTTATCTTAGAGGAAGTCTGAGAAAGAGGTAGACATAGGATTTCTGGAAAGAGGAACAAATATCATTGTCTCCTCTCTTGCTCATTTGTAGCCCATGATCCTTTCCTGGCGCTCAACAAATATTCCCTCCTTCCCTTTCGGGGCAGGGCGGTAACCTAGCGGGTTAAGCGCATGTGGCGCGAAATGCAGGGATCCGTGTAAGGATCCGGGTTTGAACCCCAGGCTCCCCACTAACGGGGGTGGGGAGGGGGTTGGAGGGTCGCTTCATGGGCAATGAAGCAGGTCTCCAGGTGTCTTTCTCTGTCTTCCCCTCCTCTTTAGATTTCTCTCTGCCCTTCCTATCCAACAGCAATGACAACAATAACAACAGGTAGGCAACAACAAGGGCAACAAAAGGGAAAAATGGTCTCCAGGAGCAGCGGATTCCTAGTGCAGGTAACCGAGCCCCAGTGATAACCCTGGAGGCAAAAAAAAAAAAAAGAAAGTTTCCTTCATTCAGGAGCATGGCTTAGGTTGTTTCATTAAGAATTTCTTCTACCTCGTTTAACCATGGCTGGCTCCTGTTTCTCATTAAATATCTCCTCCTGGGAGTCCCGTGGTAGCGCAGCAGGTTAAGCGCATGTGGCACAAAGTGCAAGGACCAGCATAAGAATCCTGGTTCGAGCCCCGGGCCCCCCACCTGCAAGGGAGTTGCTTCACAGGTGGTGAAGCAGGTATACAGGTGTCTTTCTCTCCCCCCTCGGACTTCCCCATCTCTATTTCTCTCTGTCTTATCCAACGATGACATCAATAACAACAACAATAATAACTACAACAATAAAAACAAGGGCAACAAAAAGGGAATAAATAAATGAATATTTTAAAAAATATATCTCCTCCTTAGAGAAGCCTCCCCTGACTACTCAATTTCCGGCAGCCTGCCCTCTGCTCAGTCACTTACTATCATTTTCTTTTACTTTCTACATACCACATACAATTTAAGTTTTGTATCTTATTTCTTCTTTTTTGGTGTGTCTTCCAGTCACATAATAGGAGCTTAGTTTCAAGAAAGCACAAATTTTGCTGCAATGGAGCTTGGCATATTTTAGTTACAACAGAACGCCCTAATTAAATTAGCTTACGCCATAAAGGGGATTCATTGGCTCTTTAACATGAAGCCCGGCATCCTTGGTCATTAAGGAACAAGACACTATCTTTCCATGTCTTCATTCTGCTGTCTTTTTTTTATCATATTAGGCCTATACTTTAGGATGACAAAATGACCATGACCATTCCCAACTTCATGATGCTAATATCCAAGAGTCCAGTGAGCACTGTAGCTGGTCTGATCTGGGTCACTGAATACTGTCCTGAATGATGATAGCCAGGAAAGCTGGGTGTGTGTGAATTGGCTAAGGATATATTTAGTCAATTAGCCAAGATATATTATGCATAGTAGTAGACCCCAGAAGAAAATGCTGGCTTCTGTTAGCATGGATGAACTGGGATTTAAAAGGCATATCACTCCCAAAACTTGAATACATGAAGATGCATGAAACTGTGAGGCAAGTCCTTACAGTGTGGAGAAGAAATGTAACACGAAACTAGGGCAGAACAGTTACAATCAAGCCATGGTACTGAAGGCCTTACAGGGAGAAGAATTTAATTATTATTGAATAGGCAATGGGTAGTCACCGAAGGTTTCAATGGTGACATAATACAAGACAGCATATCCTTGAACAACCTGGGTTTGACGTATACAGATCCATTTTGTGTGTGGATTTTCTTGTAAACAGATAGTATAAGTATTAATAAACATAGAACTATAAGTGTATTTTCTCTTATGAATTATTTTTGATAACTGAGTAGTATTCCATTGTGTATATACACCACAACTTACTCAGCCACTCATCTCTTGTTGGACACCCCACTGCTGTCTCTAGTGGCCTGTGTACTTGTCAGTATCTCTCCATTGTCTTCCCCACCAGACTTCAGCTCTAAATGTATGACTAGCAGCAATGCCTGGTTGAATCTAGATTATTAGGAAGAAATTTAATGAGCTACTAGCAGATAAGAGTGCTGGCAAAGAGAAGTGGTTTGTGGGGGGTGTGGATGAAGACTTTCATGGAAGTTGAGTTTCTTGAAGATATTCAAGTGAAATATTTGGTACAAAGTACTAGTAGAATTTCAGAACTTAATGCTCAAAGAGCTCTTCAGTCCTGGATTGAGGAAGATCAGTCCAAACTGGCTCACCTCCCTACTGCCCCCCCCCATGACAAAGTTGCTTTGCCCTGCTTGCCATCTTTCTTTTTAAAAATCCGTCGGTCTATAAAAGAGAACTTAGATAGCTTGTAACCCATAGTTTTATTGGATTGAGAATTGTCGGCAATAATAAATCCCTTTATTTAGAAAAAGAAAGGAAGAAAGATAAAAAGAAAAACTTGTTCCAGGGATCTTAAATGACATACACAAAACCACACAACTAGTTAGAGAGAAAAGCTAGACTAGAATTCATAATTTTAAAATAATTTGCACTTCATTGCTCTCTCATTAGTTTATGCTCAGTAGAGAAGTGTGGGTCAAGCCTTAGAAATGGATTGCTGGGAGTTGGGTGGTAGTGCAGTGGGTTAAGCGCATATGGCACAAAGCACAAGGACCCACTTAAGGATCCCAGTTCGAGCCCCCAGCTTGGGGTCGCTTCACAGGCAGTGAAGCAGGTCTGCAGTTGTCTATCTTTCTCTCCCCCTCTCTGTCTTCCCCTCCTCTTTCCATTTCTCTCTGTCCTGTCTAACAACAATGACATCAACAACAGCAACAATAATAACTACAACAACAATGAAAAAACAACAAAAGGGAAAATAAATAAATATAAAAAAAATTTAAAAACAACTGAAAACAAAAAAGAAATGGTTGCTTGAAATCCAGAAAGCTTCTTGGGTGCTTTCTGAAACCAATTTAAATAATCTAAAAATAATCTGCTGAAAGTATACAAGGACCCTCAAATGCATATCTTGTTGTTATTTAACCTGGGTAGAATATCCTTTCTGAAATGCATGGTGACACTGTTAAAGAAATATTTGACTCTTAGTGGTCAGGGAGGTGGTGCAGTGGCTAAGGAACTGGACTCTCAAGCATGAGGTCCTGAGTTCAATCCCCAGCAGTACCTATACCAGAGTGATGTCTGGCTCTTTCTCTCCTCCTATCTTTCTCGTTAATAAAAAAATTTTACAAAAAGAAAAGAAATATTTGACTCTTCCAGTACCTTTTAATGAGAAAATGTGTTTTCATAGGCCAAGTCTACATTAACAGATTTATTTAAAAGTAGCACTGAGAGCTCATAATAGTCAACAGGTCAGCAGTCATTACAGCTCTGGCCTGTCCCCTGGTGCATCCTTCTTCCTTCCTATTGGTGTATCTGGTCAGGACATTCAAAGTTAGGGTGAAGGCTGGATTCTCTCCCTTTGTCTTCCCACGTCCACCCCCATCCAACACTAGCCCTCCCTGTCCTCTTCCTTCACTTACTGTTCAGATTACTGGGGAGTTCACAGACAGCTTGGATTTCTGTGTGACCATGAGTTCTATTCACTCCTGCTCCCGAACTTCTAGTCACTCATACAATAAATAGTGGTGGATCCTCAGGAAAATGCAGAGTTCAGGGGATCATGAGAGTAAATGTAGACCCTGACTTCATAGAGCATCTAATCTAACAAGGAGTTCAAGTTGTTGAATAAGAAGCCACCTACATGATGTTAATGAAAGCAGAAACACAACAATGAGGGTTCATGGGGTTCATGTTCATCCAAAGCAATAAAGAGTACCCTATATTTTTACTTTTTTATTATTCAAATGAAGCACCAGGATCTTGCACAATGCTGTCACTGAGCGACCTCCTTGGCTATTTTTTTTCATTCATTGTTTAAAGAAACGGAGAGAAAGGAAGAAAACAGACAGAGAAAAGAGACACTGCTGCATAGCACTGCTTGACTGTTGGTGCTCCCTTGGTGCTGTCCGTGGTGCTCTCCACCATGGAGTGCTGGATCTTGAGCCCAAGCCTCAAGCATGGCAAGACATTTGCTCCACAGGGGGAATTATCCCCTAATCTGTACTAACATTCTTTTAAAAATAAATTCTGGAGGCCAATGAAGTATCTTAGTGGAGTAGGAGTGCCAGCCTTGCCATGCTTAAAGCCAAGGTTTGAGCCACCACAGAGACCTACTAGCAAAGCTTCAGTGCTATGCTGGTGCGCTCTCTCTCTCTCTCTCTCTCAGAAAAGTTGATTGGAGCAGTGATATTGACCATGTGCAAGGTTTCTAGCAATGAAAAAACAATTTTGACCCAGCTTTATGAAGATCTTTTTTATTGTTTTTGTAATAATAGGCATCATTTCAAGGTTTTGAGGTTAAAGGTAATTTAGCAAATGAAGTAAGTCATACCACAAGCATCATTACTGATTTTAATATTTCCAGGAAGTGTTCAGATTTTGTCTGTCATAAGACAGTCTCAGACTGAGGTATTGTACTTTTTTCTTTGAAATCAACCCTAAGCAAATGCACCTCTCATGTGTGACTTGGCTAAGTCTGACTTGCCAGAGGATAGCTGTGGGCCAACTGAAAATGCTCAGAAAATATTCTCCAGTCACTTATTCAGTAATCAAGTTCTTCACCCCCAAAATTCTTAGTGCCAACACTGTACCAGCTGTTGTGCTAGCATCTGAGCTGTGGGGTGGGGTGGTAATTCTAAAGTAACAAGTCAGTCAAGGCCAGCCTCTTCCCTCAAATCGCTCAGAGCCATGTTGGGCAGGAAAACAAGCAAGTAGATAATTAACAGCTATGGAGGGCTTGCTTCCAAAACTATTTTGTGACAAGGAAGAATAAAAATATATAAACTATTGAGACAATAATATGTGATAGGTGGGGTTATCTTGACTACACATAAAGAAAACACAAATAGAAGTGATCTCAAAAAGGACACATGTCACAGAAAGTACAGAGAGGGCCTTCTGAAGCCCGTGAACTTGGAGGCTTATCCAGAGTGGACATGCTTTTCTTTCTCTACACCACCACTACCAGTGGAGCCCAGAGCCTCAAGCACATGCTCTGTATCAGGGTACTAGTTCAGTGCACACAGCAGTGCCACTGCTGCTGAAAAAGGAAGATTTCCTCCCACGTTTGCATTGGACAAGTCCTGTACCCACTCACAGACTTCTTCCATAATCCCACTGCCTGGGCTTGAGTTGCATACCTCAGGTTTACAAAGTCACTGGTGTAGCAGCGTAACACCTAACAAAAGACTCCAGCCAGCCACCCTCATGCATGTGACTTTGAGATGCCTGAACATAGGTTCTAAAGCAATAAAAATGGTGACACACTTGTTAAAGTACATACATTACCATGTGCAAGGACCTGGGCTCAAGCACCAGTGGGCAGGAGACAGGATGGGGGTGTGTTTCATGATGTGCACAACAGTACAGTGGGTGTCCCTCTTTCTCTTTCTCTCTGTATAAAAAAATAAAGGAGTAGGTCGGGTGGTAGCACAGCGGGTTAAGCACACAGGGCACAAAGCACAAGGATGGCTTAAGGATCCCAGTTTGAGACCCCGGCTCCCCACCTGCAGAGGGGTCGCCTCACAGGTAGTGAAGCAGGTCTGCAGGTGTTTATCTTTCTCTCCCCCTTTCTGTCCTCCTCTCCTCTCTCCATTTCTCTCTGTCCTATCCAACAGTGATGACATCAATAACAACAACAATAACTACAACAATGATAAAACAACAAGGGCAACAAAAAGGGGGGAAATGGCCTCCAGGAGCAGTGGATTCATGGTGCAGGCACCAAGCCCCAGCAATAACCCTGAAGGCAAAAAAGACAGAAAGAAAAAACAATGACCAGTGTCAATAGTGCGGTCATTGTGCAGGCACTGAGTTGTAGCAATCACTTCAGTGATAAGAGGGAGGGAGGGAGGATGGGAAGAAGGAAGAAATGAAGGATAAAAGGGAGGAAGAGAGGGAGGGAGGGAAGAGGAAGAAAGGAAGGATAGAAGGGAGGAGTAGAGGGAGGGATGGAAGAAGGAAGAAAGGAAGGATAGAAGGGAGGAATAGAGGGAGGGCAAATGGGGAGCAATGACCAACAGATGATTGGCTAAAGAAGTTCTGGGGACGGGACAGTAGCACAGAGGTTTACATACACATAGTGTGAAGTGCAAGGACCAGCAAAAAAATCTGGGTTTGAGTCCCTAACTCCCCACCTATGGGGGGGGGAGTCGCTTCACAAGCCATAAAGCAGGTCTGCAACTGTCTTTCTCTCCCCCTCTCTTTCTTCCCTTCCTCTCTCAATTTCTCTCTATACAACAACAACACCAGCAGCACCACCACCAACAATAATAACAGCAACAATGACAAAAATGGAAAAAATGGCCACCCAGAGCAGTGGATTTGCAGTGCTGGCATTGAGCCTCAGTGATAACCCTGAAGGCAAAAAATTAAAATGAAATAAATAAAGAAGTTCTGGAATATATATTCCATGGAATACTACTCTACAGTAAAAAAAAAAAAAAAAAAAAGATGGTATTGTGTCCTTTGAGAGAAAATAGATGGAGCTGGAGGTGCTCATTAAAACAAGTAACAAGATGAAAGACAAGAACTGCATGATTTCACTCCGCTATGGAATCTAGAGAGATGATGTATATGAACTTGCAAAGAAGTCTCTCACTACCTCTATCCAATAAATAAGTAAATAAATAAATATAATAAATTTTTAAAAAGATGGAGAGATGGAGGAAGAATGGAGGGAGGGAGGGAGGGAGGGAGGGAGGGAGGGAAGGAAAGAGAGATGAGAGGAAAGTCGCCATAACATTGCCCTACCATTCATGAAGTTTCCCCTCTTCTGGTAGTCAGGGGCTCAAAACCCAGGCCCACATGCATATCAACATGTGCACTCTACTGGGTGATCCAACTTCCTGCCCCAGAACACCATTCCATCCTATGCAGTGTGAGGTATTGAATTCATGACCTTATGTTTGCTACCTGCTGAATACTTCCCTTGCTGCACATATAGCATATAGTCATGTATAATCAGAAGCTAGACATTAAGTGAAGATTTAAATAGGCAATATTTTGGGACATTTGTTAAAGAAACATCTAGTAAGAAATATGGAGCAACAGATCTACAGGGATGCAGTGGTCACATAGGCTCCTAAGCTGAATATGGGCCCAGATCAGATCAAATCGATGGTGTTTATAGTCAACAATATGTATACACCTTTCCCATATTTGGGAGCTACTCTCTTCCCTGATCCAGCTTTCTGGTCCTTTTTCCAGCCATAACATCATCTCCCCAGACAATAACTTCGATCCACCTGCATATCAGATTTCAGGCTCAGGGGAAAAAAAAAAAAACTAGTATAGTCATGGGCCCTTTGGCATATACCCAAAATATGCCTAGTAGCCATCTACAAAACAGAGACCCCCAAATCTTCATGTGCACTATTCCAGCCTTTAGGTTCATGACTATTCAACAATATATTTGACTTTATATGTTAACTCTCTTTTCAGCCACCAAGTTCCAGGTGCTAACATGATGCCAACTGAACTTCCCTAGGCAGACAACCCCACCAATGTGTCCTGGAGCTCTGCTTCCCTAGAACCCTGCCCCACTAGGGAAAGAGAGAAACAGGCTGGGAGTATGGATCAACCTGTCAGTTTCCATGTTCAGCAGGGAATCAATTACAGAAGCCAGACCTTTCACTTTCTGTACCCCATAGTGACCCTGGGTCCATACTCCCAGAGGGCTAAAGAATAGGAAAGCTATCAGGGGAGGGGATGGGATACAGAGTTCTGGTGGTGGGAATTGTGTGGAGTTATACCCCTCCTATCCTATGGCTTTTGTCAGTGTTTCCTTCTTACAAATAAAAATTTAAAAAGGAAAGCTATCAGGGGAGGGGATGGGATATGGAATTCTCATAGTGGGAATTGTGTAAAGTTGTACCCCTCTTATCCTATGGTTTTGTCAATGTTTCCTTTTTATAAATAAAAAATTTTTTAAAAAAAGAAAAAGAAATATGGAGCAAGTACATAAGAAGCATTTGTGACCGTCCCTATCCGAAAGTGGTTCTTGTCTACATAGGACACTAAGTAGTTGGTAAACTACAAAGTCATATGTAAATTCAAAGCAGATTTAGGCTCCCTTTATTTCTAGTACTGAGAAGAAGAGACAATGACATATTTAATAACTGTGCAAGAATTGAAAGAGGGGGGAGGGGGAAAGGGGGAAAGCTCACCCAGTAGAGCAGAGCTTACTTACTACACTTCAAACCCACATGGGAGCCAACCATGGCACCAGGGGAAGCTCCCCAGATGGTGGGACAGTAGTGTGGTGCTGGCTTTTCATAGAGGATTAAAATTTTTTGATCTTCCTATTCTTAACAAAATTTTAAAAAACTGAAAAAAAGCATGCAAACAAAAATGCAGTTGTGTGTCCAATTTTACAAGTGTTACTAGAAATGCAGCTACCTTAATTCTAAATAATAACCCCAATTTGGAAAGCAGTTCACACTGAGTTCTAAGTGGGTTTGCAGTACAGAAAGTCTCATACACGACTGTAAATAAAATTAGCACAGCAGGGTCAATCTTGAAACGTTATTGTGCTAAGATCCTTCCTTGTTCACATGGATCTTTGTGAGTGGATCTCAGTATGAGAACAATGAAAATAAAGATATGGTTAGGGGATGAGTAGTGAGTGGCTCACTGAGTAGAGCACAATGTTACCATGTGTGAGGACCCAGGTTCTCGCCTCTGCTCCCCACCTGCAGGGGAGAAGCTTCACAAGTGGCAAGCGTCTCTCCTTCCTGTCCCTCTCTCCTTCTCTACCTTTTTCTCTGTCTCTCATCCTCTATCAAAAGAAAGAGAAAGAACCAAGAAAGAAAGGAGAGAGAGAGAGAGGAAGAAAGGAGGGAGGGAGGGAGGGAGGGAGGGGAGGAGGGAAGATAGGAAGGAAGGAAGGAAGGAAGGAAGGAAGGAAGGAAGGAAGGAAGGAAGGAAGGAAGGATGGATGTCTACTGCCAGGAATGACAGAGCCATTCAGGCACCATCCCCAGTAATAAATAGCCTGGGGTTATTTATAATAACTCAATTATAACTTATTATTTATTATAACTAAATAAACCTAATGTGTTCCCTTGATTCCCTGACTTGTGCTACAGGTGCACCCAGTTGCTGGAATCTGAACTCAAGTCCAGTGATCACCATTAATCACCATAAAGGAATATTCACAAAGTATGCTCACTTGTGTCCTTAGTCCATTCAATTCAGTCCTTGAAAGTATATCTTTGGCAGGGGTAGACAGCATAATTGTTATACAAACAGACTCTCATGCCTGAAGCTCCAAATTCACAGGTTCAATCCCCTGTACCAACATAAGCCAGAGCTGAGCACTGCTCTGGATATATATAAAATCTTCATTTAAATTCATGAAAATCTTGTACAATTTCCAAGAGTCCCTAGTCTGCACAAGTGCTTACTAAATAGTTGTACAAATGAAGAGAGAAAAAAAATTAAAAAGATAAGACAATTTGCTCAAAGTCACCTGGCTTTAAGTGGCAGAAACCTTTTTTCAAACCTAGGTCATCTTATTCATTTAAGTTCAGGTTTCCCCCCTTCATTAGCACAGTTGTTTGTTTGTTGCTTTTGTTTTTTTCCCCCCAGTAATCCCTGGGCAGACTTTTTACACTTAGAAACAGAGAAAAAGAGAGGGAAAGAAGCTGTAGCACCAAAGCCTCCTTCAGTGTGGTGGGGGCTGGGCTCAAACCTGAGTTACACACATAGCAAAGTAGTGTTCTATGTGGGGCTGGGTGGCGGCGCACCTCACCATGTGCAAGGACCTTTGTTCGAGCCTCTGGCCCCCACCTGCAGGGGAAAACTTTTTGTGAGTGGTGAAGGGAAGTGGAAATAGAGAGGGGAGGGAGGGCCAGTTAGTGACACACCTAGTTAAGCACAGGGCCGCAGGTGTTTCTGTTGCTCTCCCTCTCTCCCCTTCCATCTCCCGGCTGTTTCTATCCAATATATAAATAAACATAAAAAAATTAAAAAGAAAACAGTGTGCAATCTAAGTGAGCCATTTCATTGACCCAGTACATAGGCATAGACATAGGCAGCACCAGTCAACACAGAAGTAAGAGGTGTTCTATTGTGTTGAGAAGGGCTACATTCAAAATTTCACAGAATTTTTTGTTCTTTTTCCCTTTTGTTGCCCTTGTTGTTTATCATTGTTGTTATTGTTGTTATAACTGCTATCATTGTTGCTGGATAGGACAGAGAGAAATCAAGAGAGATGGGGAAGACAGAGAGGGGGAGAGAAAGATACCAGCAGACCTCCTTCACTGCCTGTGAAGCAACTCCCCTGCAGGTGGGGAACCAGGGGTTCAAACCGGGTTCCTTACACCAGTTCTTGTGCTTTGCACCATATGCACTTAACCCGCTGCACTACCGCCCGCCCCCCAGAAATTTCTTTCCTTACTTTAACTTTCACTCTCCTCCTTTTCCTTCTTCACTTCTCTTTTCTTCTGGTTTCAATTCCGCTCTTTCATCCTCTTTCCATCCCTTCCTCCTTTAAGTTTTCTTTTTCCATCCCCACCCTCCATTGCCTTATCCAACTTCTGTTGTAACCAACATCAATAACATAGACACTGCATCCTAAGTGTCAAAACCATTCCCTACCACAAAGAAGAATCTGGCATAGTTCGAAAAAATTAAATGCATTCAAGTTATATCGTTGGCTACTTAAAATACTTATAAAACATTATCCTTTTTGGCTTCCTGTATGTTTACCTTAATAAGTACCAGGAAAAAAAAAAAAAAACTCTAGGGAGGCGGGGCTACAGAGCAGCAGCAGCTGTGATTCCTCTCCTCTCCTGGTTCAACTAGGAATACCAAAAGAGACCACCTGGGACCACAACAACACAGGACTAGAAGGACTTCAGGAACCCACCAAATCAATGGTGAGTGCAAACACGTGTGGTTCGTGGACAGAGAGGAACCTAGGGAGAGATTAAGTGGCTGGTAACAGTCTGGCAGTTTACCAGCTGAGACACCACCTCCAGTCTGTTTCACCAAGGGGACAGCTGAAGGGAGGAGAGGACTCCTCTGAGACCCACCAAATGCAACTGTGAGTCACCATTGCTACTTCCTTCAGAATCTGGAGCAGTGGCAGGGAGGCCCTGTGCTGACAGCAGGGGACAGAGAACAAAGGAGGAAAGTCAGGAGAAGATCTACACCTTGGTGGCATAGTGATGGGGCTGTGAAAGTCTCCTTGCATAACCACAGGTTTATCTCTTCCCCACCCTACTTTATCTCTTGGTCAGGAGTCAGTGATTAAGCTAAGAAGCTTACTTATAGTTTAAAGACCCTCAGGCTGCCATAGCCTATAGGGAAGAAAAAGAACAAAAGAGGCTTTTAAGGCACTGTGCTCCAACTCAGGGATTAAAATAATATTGAAACAACTGTCAATTTCTACAACTGTGAACCCTTTAATTACCTTACTTAGACACAAATCAATCCAGGCAAGAGTGATCAGTAATTTGAAAAATACTGAGAGAGGGACCTCAGGACATACTATATAGAATGGTTAAACCAACAAGAAGGAATACTGGAGAAATGAACCAGAACAAGAGTCCAGCTAAAAGTCCCCCAAAGGTTGAAGCACAAAATAATGAAGTCAGCATTCAAACACTAGTTAAGGAAATCATCACAGGAGTAAGTAAAGAGTTTGAAAGACTTGTCACCAGAAATGCAGAAACAACAAATGAGACTCTGGAAGAAAACACTAATTATCTCAAAGTTATTAGAGAGCTGAAAGCTGAAATAGTTGAGCTAAGAACACAACTAGCTGAACAAGCTAAAACTGTATCAGAACAGGGTAACAAAATAGATGAACTCCAGAAAACAGTAGAGGGGAAAGAGAATAGAATAAATGAGGCTGAAGACAGAATTAGCAAGATCAAGGACACATTAGAGACAACTAAAAAAGAAGTAAGAGATCTCAAAAAGAGATTAAGAGATTCTGAAAACAACAACAGAGACCTTTGGGGTGACTTCAAAATAAATAATATATGCATTATTGGCTTACCCGAGGAAGAAGAGAGGGAGGGGAAGAAAGCATTCTTCAGGACATAATAGCTAAAAATTTCTCTAGTCTAGACAACATAAAAGATATAAGGTTCAAGAATCCCAGAGGATCCCAAACAGAATTAACTCAGACTTAAAGACACCAAGACACATCATCTTTAGAATGGAAAGGAATATGGATAAAGAAATAATCCTGAAGGCTGCAAGAGAATAACAAAGAGTCACCTACAGAGGAAAACCCATAAGATTAGCAGCAGACTTTTCCACACAAACACTGCAGGTCAGAAGAGATTGGCAAGATATCTACCGAGTGCTCAATGAGAAAGGCTTTCAACCAAGACTACTGTATCCTGCTAGATTGTCATTCAGATTAGGTGGAGGCATCAAAACCTTCTCATACAAGCAACAGCTGAAAGAATCAACTATCACAATCCCTACCCTGAAAGAAGTTCTGAAAGGTCTCCTATAAACAGTCAGACCACCATGAATAGGCCATCTATCAGAACACTCTAAAAATCTACAAGAATGGCATTAAAATATCTTCAATCTTTGAAACCAGTAAATGTCAATGGCCTGGATTCACCTACTAAAAGGCACAGAGTAGGAAGATGGATCAGAAAACACAACCCAACAATATGCTGTCTACAGGAAACCCACCTAACTCAACAAGACAAACACAGACTCAAAGTGAAAGGATGGAAAACTATCATACAGGACAATGGCCCATAAAAAAGGGCAGGAAGAACTATTCTCATATCTGATATGATAGACTTTAAAATAGGTAAGATTAAAAAAGATAGGAATGGACACTACTTAATGCTTAGTGGATTAGTCAATCAAGAGGACTTAACAATTATTAACATCTATGTACCCAATGAGAAGCCATCTAAATACATCAAACAATTACTGAAAGAGCTACAGCAATATATTGACAGCAACACAGTCATAGTAGGGGACTTAAACACCCCACTCTCTCAACTTGACAGATCTTCCAGACAGAAAATCAGTAAAGACATAAGGGAGCTAAATGAGGAGATAGATAAACTAGAACTATTAGACATTTTCAGAGTCATTCATCCCAAGAAACTGGAATACACATTTTACTCAAGTCGACATGGGTTATTCTCAAGGATAGACCATACGTTAGGCCATAGAGACAGCATCAGCAAATTCAAGAGCATTGAAATCATCCCAAGCATCTTCTTAGACCACAGTGGAATTGAACTAACACTAAACAATCAACAAAAGATTAGTAATACTCCCAAGATGTGGAAGCTCAACAGTACACTACTTAACAACTACTGGGTCAAAGAGGAAATCAAGGAAGAAATCAAAATATTTTGAGAGTTCAATGAAAATGAAGACACAAGCTATCAAAATACTTGGGACACAGCTAAGGAAGTACTGAGAGGCAAGTTCATAGCCATACAAGAACACATTAGGCAACAAGAAAAAGCACAAATAAACAGCCTGATTGCACATCTTAAAGACCTAGAAGAAGAAGAACAAAGGAACCCTAAAGCAAACAGAAGGACAAAAATCACTAAAGTTAGGGCAGAAATCAATAAGATTGAAAATAAGAAAACCATACAAAAGTTCAACGAAAGTAAATGTTGGTTCGTCAAAAGAGTGAACAAAATTGACAAACCTTTGTTAGCCAGACTCACAAAACAAAAAAAGGGAGAAGACCTAAATAAATCGAATCATAAATGAAAGAGGAGATATCACAACAGACACTGCAGAAATTCAACATATTATGTGAGGCTTCTATGAACAACTATATGCCACCAAGCTAGAGAACCTAGAAGAAATGGACTATTTCCTAGATACCTACGAACTTCCAAAATTAAGTAAAGAGGAGCTAGATAACATGAGCAGGCCCAACACAGCAAATGAAATTGAAACAGTTATCAAAAATCTTCCCAAAAATAAAAGTCCCGGACCAGTTAGTTTTACAAATGAATTCTACAAAACCTTCAAAGAAGAACGAATACCTCTACTTTTAAAAATCTTCCAGAAGATTGAAGACACTGGAATACTCCCTGCCAGCTTCTATGAAGCCAACATCACTTTGATACCAAAAGCAGACAGGGACACAGCCAAAAAAGAAAACTGCAGACCAATATATCTGATGAACATAGATGCTAAAATATTTAACAAAATTCTAGCCAACTGGATACAGCAGTATGTTAAAAAGATTGTTCATCATGACCAAGTGGGGTTTATCCCAGGCATGCAAGGTTGTTTTAATATATGTAAATGAATCAACATGATCCACCACTTCAATAAAAGCAAGACCAAAAACCACATGGTCATATCAATAGATGCAGAAAAAGCCTTTGACAAAATACAACATCCCTTTATGATCAATATACTGCAAAAAAATGGGAATAGATGGAAAATTCCTGAAGATAGTGAAGTCTATATATAGCAAACCTACAGCCAACATCATACTCAATGGTGAAAAACAGGAAGCATTTCACCTCAGATCAGATACTAGACAGGGCTGCCCACTATCACCATTACTATTCAACACGGTGTTGAAAGTTCTTACCATTGCAATCCGGCAGGAGCAAGGAATTAAAGGCATACAGATTGCAAGAGAAGTAGTCAAACTCTCCCTATTTGCAGATGACATGATAGTATACATAGAAAAACCTAAGGAGTCCAGCAAGAAATTTCTGGAAATCATCAGACAACACAGTAAGGTGTCAGGCTACAAAATTAACATTCAAAATTCAGGGGCATTCCTCTATGCAAACACAAAGTTAGAAGAAGATGAAATCCAGAAATCAATTCCTTTTACTATAGCAACAAAAACAATTAAAAAACTAGGAATAAACCTAACCAAAGAAGTGAAAGACTTGTATACTGAAAATTATGAGTCGCTACGCAAGGAAATTGAATAAGACACAAAGAAGTGGAAAGATATCCCATGTTCATTGGATGGCAGAATTAACATCATCAAAATGAATGTACTACCCAGATCCATATACAAATTTAATGCTATCCCCATCAAGACCCCAACCAAGACCCCAATTTTTTTAGGAGAATAGAACAAATGCTACAAATGTTTATCTGGAACCAGAAAAGACCTAGAATTGCCAAAACAATCTTGACAAGAAAGAATAGAACTGGGGGCATCACACTCACAGATCTCAGATTGTATTATAGAGCCATTGTCATTGAAACTGCTTGGTACTTGAACACAAAATAGACACACTGAACAGTGGAATAGAATTGAGAGCCCAGAAGTAAGCCCCCACATCTATGGACATCTAATCTTTCACAAAGGTACCCAGACCATTAAATAGAGAAAGCAGAGTCTCTTCAACAAATGGTATCGGAAAAAATGGGTTGAAACATGCAGAAGAATGAAACTGAACCACTATATTTCACCAAACACAAAAGTAAATTCCAAGTGGATCAAGGGCTTGGATGTTAGACCACAAACTATCAGATACTTAGAAGAAAATATTGACAGAACTCTTTTCTGTATAAATTTTAAAGCCATTTTTGATGAAATGAATCCAATTACAAAGAAGACTAAGGCAAGCATAAACCTATGGCACTACATCAAATTAAAAAGCTTCTGCACAGCAAAAGAAACCACTACCCAAACCAAGAGACCCCTCACAGAATGGGAGAACATCTTTACATGCCATACATCAGACAAGAGGCAATAACCAGAATAAATAAAGAGCTTGCCAAACTCAACAACAAGAAAACAAATGACCCCATCTGAAAATGGGGAGAGGACATGGACAGAATATTCACCACAGAAGAGATCCAAAAGGGCAAGAAACACATGAAAAAATGCTCCAAGTCTTTGATTGTCAGAGAATGCAAATAAAAACAACCATAAGATACCACTTCACTCCTGTGAAAATATCATACATCAGAAAAGGTAGCAGTAATAAATGCTGGAGAGGTTGTGGGGTCACAGGGACCCTCCTGCACTGCTGGTGGGAATGTCAATTGGTCCAGCCTCTGTGGAGAACTATCTGGAGAACTCTCAGAAGGCTAGAAATGGACCTACCCTATGATCCTGCAAATCCTCTCCTGGGGATATATCCTAAGGAACTCAACACACCCATCCAAAAAGATCTGTGTACACATATGTTCTTAGCAATGTGTAATAGCCAAAACCTGGAAGCAACCCAGGTGTGCAACAACAGATGAATGGCTGAGCAAGTTGTGGTCTATATACACAATGGAATACTGCTCAGCTATAAAAAATGGTGACTTCACCGTTTTCAGCCAATCTTAGATGGACCTTGAAAAATTCATCTTAAGTGAAATAAGTCAGAAATAGGATGAATATGGGATGATCTCACTCTCAGGCAGAAGTTGAAAAATAAGATCAGAAGAGAAAACACAAGTAGAAGTTCAACTGGAATTGGCATATTGCACCAAAGTAAAAAGATTCTGGGGTGGGTGAGAGGGAGAATACAGATCCAAGAAGAGTTACAGAGGACCTAGTGGGGGTTGTATTGTTATATGAAAAACTTAGAAATATTACGCATGTACAAACTTTTGTATTTACTGTTGAATGTAAAACATTAATTCCCCAATAAAGAAATTTAAAAACTCTAGTTTGTTTATCCTGATTTTTTCATATCATTTTTCAAAAACTTAATTGCTAGTTACCCTGTCTACTGAGAGACTTTCTGCTCCATTACAAAGCCCAAGAGAGATGTTGAGAAGCTTCTGCTCTGATAGGCATTTTTGCACAGTTGGTTGACAGCATACATTCTTCTTGGCTGACAGAACTAGCTTTGTGGTTTTGTGGACTACCATAGTATCATTTGTTGACCCTGAAAAAGAAATATTACTCAAGACATGGCCTATGTTTTATCAGTGTTTGTGAATGGGTTCAAGTTGGAGAAATGACTTTCAAAGATTATCCTGGACAACCAGAAATGTGGCTAAGCCCGTACAGCGTAGGACTTGTTTTATAATCCAGGTTCAGTCCTCAGTATCTCATCAAATGGCAAAGCAGGACCCCTCTCAGATGAGCTGTCTTGCCATCTGTATCTCAAATTTATTAAGTTTTTTTTATTTACTTTCTCTTGTGTTGCCCTTGGCTTTTTTTTTATTGTTGTTGTAGTTATTGTTGTTATCAATGTCATCATTGTTAGATAGGACAGAGAAATGGAGAGAGGAGGGAAAGACAGAGAGGGGGAGAGAAAGACAGACACCTGCAGACCTGCTTCACCACCTGTGAAGCGACTCCTCTGCAGGTGGGAAGCCGGAGACTCAAACTGGGATTCTTACGCCAGTGCTGTGTGTGATTAACCCGTTGCGCTAACGCCCGAATCCCAGTTTTTTTTTGTGTTTTTTTTAGGGGAAGAGTGTCGAGTCTAGAAGACTCGACCCAAACAATTTTTGATACCTCCCCCCAATTTTTTTTCTTTTTAAAAAATTTTTAAAAGGCTGGCAGTGGCTCACCTGGTTAAGTGCACACACTCAGGTTCAAGCTTCTGGTCCCCCACCAGCAGGGGGAAAGCTTCATCAGTGAAGCAAGGCTGCAGGTGTGTCTCTCCCTCTCTCCCTCACTAGCTCCCCCTTCCCTCTCAATTTCTGACTGTCTCTATTCAATAAATAAATAAATAAAGATAATAAAAAAATTGGGGGGGTCAGGTGATATAGTACAAGGGGTTAAGTGCACGTGACGCAAAGCGCAAAGACCGCCATAAAGATCTGGGTTAGAGCTTCCCCCACCCTGCAGGGATGTTGCTTCACAGGCTGTGAAGCAGGTCTGCATGTGTCTCTCTTTCTCTCCCCCTTCTCCATTTCTCGCTGTCCTGTCCAACAATGACGACATCATCAACAACAATTAACTACAACAACAATAAAACAAGGGCAACAAAAGGGAAAATAAATAATAATTTTTTAATTAAAAAATTATTTAAAGAAATTTTATACACCAAAGTTATCACTGGGGCTAGGTGACTGCATGAAAAATCCACTACTACCGGTGGTCATCTTTCCCCTTATTTATTTTTTTTTACTTATTCCCTTTTGTTGCCCTTGTTTTTCATTGTAGTTGTAGTTATTATTGTTGTCATCATTGTTGCATACGACAAGGAGAAATGGAGAAAGGAGGGCAAGACAGAGAGGGGGAGAGAAAAATAGATACCTGCAGACCTGCTTCACCGCCTGTGAAGCGACTCCCCTGCAGGTGGGGTGGCGGGGGCTCAAACCGGGATCCTTAGGCCGGTCCTTGTGCAGCAAGGTCCATGTGCACTTAACCCGCTGTGCTACTGCCCGACTCCCTTATTTACTTATTTTTATAGAACAGAGAGAAAATGAAATGTGAGGAGGAGATAGACATGAAGAAAAATGCTAAATTCACTTTTATACAAAAGCATACATGAAAATTCCATGTTTAGTAAATTTATTACTTAAAAAAAAAACTCAGTGAGCAGGCTGTCAATGAAAGCTCTTAATTATGTTTGCAGTGGTGTAACACCTTCACGGCATCTGATTCTGAGGAAAACTGTGTTGGTTTCAGGGAGCACAGTCACCACATTAATGAGTTCACGCTCAGTGGTATACTGATAAACATCTTGGTTTCCTGGGTAGGAGACTGACTGACTAAGGATGGTTGTTTTAATCCCGCCTTACGTAACTTCTTTAAAATAAATTCTAAAAGTCTTTGCTTGCCTTTCATGGTCAGGCCCTTAAAACTTATTTTGGTCTTCCTGCCACGTCTTCACAAACCCTGCCAGGCCGTTCTTTCTTAGGTCTAAAGAAAGCCCACCACTCCCGGGGTTCTAGATGCCTTCCTGTTGCCGTCTGAGTGAACGCCCCTCCACCCATCAGACTTCTATGGTAAATTCATCTAAAAGTCACTATGTCTCCCTTCTTTTTCATTTTTTTTTTTTTTTTGTGATACAGTCAGAGAGAAATTGAGAGGGAAGAGGAGATAAAAAGGGAAGGGGGACAGGTGGTGGCAGCTTAAAAGCGCACACATGACAGTGCTCAAGGACCCGGGTTCAAGCCCCTGGTGAAACCCTGAGTGGTGAAGCAGGGCTGCAGATGTCTCTCTATCTCTTTCCCTCTCTATCTCCTTCCCTCAATTTCTCTCTCTATCCAATAATAAATAAATAAAAGTATTTTTAAAAGAGTGTTAGGAGAGAGGGATAGAGAGACACCTGTAATCCTGCTTCACTGCTCATGAAGTTTACCCCCTCCCCCTTTTGGATACTGGGGGCTTGAACCTGTGTTCTGGTGCATTGTAGATGGAGTATAACATAGTTGGTACATGTATGACATTTCTCAGCTTTCTTTTTTAAATTAAGCTCTTTTTTAATTGTTATTATTGGTGTCATTGTTATTAGATAGGACAGAGAGAAACAGAGAAGGGGAAGACAGAGTGGGGGAGAGAAAGACACTTGCAGACCTGCTTCACTGCTTGTGAAGCGACTCCCCTGCAGGTGGGGAACTGAGGGCTGGAACCTGGATCCTTACACCAGTCTTTGTGCTTGGCACCATGTGCGTTTAACCTGTTGTGCTACTGCCTGACTCCCACATTTCTAAGCTTTCTACACAACACTCTAACCCTCCACCTAGATCCTCCTCTGCCATTATTATGTTCCAGAACTTGAAAGGACACTCCCCAACCCCACCTGCTCTCCAGAGTCCTTTGGTACAATACACTAAGCTGCCTTTTTTTTTCCCTTCCTTTTTCTTTATTGGGTGATTAATGGTTTACAGTCAATAGCAAAATACAGTCATTTGTACATGTGTAACATGTCTCAGTTTTCCACATTTCCACTCAACCCCCACAAGGTCCTACTCCACCATCATGTTCCAGGACCTGAGTCCTCCCTTCCACCCGAGTCACTTTGGTGCAATTCTTTTAAAAGCTGTCATCTTTTTAAACAGGCTCATCAAAGAAGGCCTCTCTAAGAAGGAGAATTTTAAGCACAGGCTTAAGTGAAGGGAGTGGACCTTGAAGATATCTGAGGGAAGAGCACTCCAGAGGCAAAGGCCTGTGTAAACTATCTGAGGCAGGGACATAAATGATGATGGCTGAATAAATGTGTGCATGATTGTGTTAACTGAATATTTGGCCTGCCATCTGGGCATATACTAATATAATGCCTGTTCTCAAGTTCAAAGGTGGACAAAGAATTTCTACCTTTTAAAGCCTTGATCCATACCTAACTTGTATGGGGGAAATGTTATACCAGAGACTTTTTTAAAAATTATTTGCTAATCTATGAGAGAGAGAGAGAGAGGGGATGAGAATCACTCTGGTACATGTGATACTGGGGCTTGAACTTGGAACCTCATGCTTGAAAGTCCAATGCCTTATCCACTGTGCTACCAGAGACTCTTGTAAATTCTTTCCTTTCACTGGACATTCTCCATTACTGGTGCATTTTTTAAAAGCAGTTAATTTAAATCTCCAGTATGAAATAAAATTAAGAAAAAATGAGTGTTATTCATTTCATGTTTCTGTCAAGGAAAGCCTGGATCCCAAATATGTTATATCCTTCTTTGGAAAAAGCTGAGAGACAAACAAAAATGACAGGCAGGAAATCCAGATGAGCAATGACAGGCTGTTCATTTCACTTCACAGCCTGGGTGATCTGGGCCAAAGAATTTATTCTGAAGCTCTGTGTTGTAATGTACATGCCTGTTAATTTAAAAAGGATATAGTCAGGGTGTCACTTCTTTGAAAACAAGATAAGAACAAAAATATTTTGGTTTCAGGCTATTTTTCACACACTAAAAATAGCGAGTTGAATAAGAAATTTTATATCCATTGGTGGTTTTTTTTTTCATCCTAAGTCAGTCCTCAGTATGCTGAATGTAACAAAAGCATGCTGTGAAGCTTCTCAGATAGGTGCTGCATGCCTACTGTGCACACAGTGCACCTTGGTATTGTGGTTGGTACAAAGACATATTGGATATGGCCTCTGATTTCAGGTTTATAAACTGTGTCAAGCCAAGACATAGTCAAAAGAACTGTGAGAATGGACATCTTACAAGTAAGAGTTAAGTGAGGCAGGACTTCTGCTTCTAGCCAAGAAAAAGTAACAGGAACTAGGTTTCCCCTCCTCAAAAAAAATGAGGTTTCCCTGAGACCATAGAAATCACAGATGCCAACTTTCAAAGCAGTGGACATCAGACAATAAAGAGCCGTGACATTCAGAGACAGGGAACAAATTCAGTAAGCCCCACCATGGTTCCAGCTTACAGCCTTGAGATAGCTCCCATGCTGTGATGAAGTAGGAGGTATGACAAAGGGCCACAAACTGGTGGCTCAAACAACAAGGTCATTGGTCACATTCATAAATGCTAGGCATCTGATATGAAAGCATTAGCAAAGCGGTTCCTTCTGAGTGTCATGAGGTCTCTCTCTTGGCTTCTGGTAGCCTCGGGCATTCTTTGCCTCTGTTCTGTCTCCAAAATTCCTCCACTCATCAGAACACCGGTCAGATAGTGCGATGATCTCACCTGATTACCTCTGTAAAGTTCCTGTTTCTGAATACAGCCACATCCAGAGGCCCAGAGGGACAGAACTTCAATATCTTTGGGGACAATACAAGGCAAGCCTGCAACAGAAAGCCACCAGCATGCTGCCTGCCACCCCACCTGAATTCTCCCCCTCTTCAAATTCCCTCCTTAGAAAGCCAGGTGGGCCCCCCAACTTGAAAAGCTGAAAAAGAGCAGGGCCACCAAGGCTGCTGGCATGGACAAGACAGAACATCAGAGAAATTACATGAAGAGAAAGAACCACCGAGATATACTCTAGGTCTCCTACAATATTTGCAGAGTAGAAACAGCACATGTATATGGGAAAACTACATGAAACTGAGGAAAGATCATTCATGAGGACTAGGAGGAACATCCCCCAGTGCTTTCACAGGCCAAGAGTACTGCCTGTGTTTACCAGCTAGCTTGGAAAAATGCATAATTCACAGGGCATTGCATAGATTACAGTGGAAAGTATTGCCTCTGTGGTGGTGAACAATTAGCCTGAGCACTTCTTCATAAAAGCAATACCCAAAAGGAACAGACTGTTTCTAAATGATTGCTTCAAAGAAGAAAAAAAAAAAAAAAAACTTTGAGTATTTACCAAAATACAAAAGTGCCCAGCACCCAGCAAGGTTAAATTCACAATGTCTGGTTTCCAATTAAAGATTACTCATCCTTCAAACAAATAGAGAATTATGAATTATAATGAGAAGTAGCCAACCAAACCAACCAAACCAGGGGGCAGAGGTAGATAGCATAATGGTTTTACAAAGAGACTCTCATGCCTGAGGATCCAAAGTCCCAGGTTTAATCCCCTGCACCACCATAAACCAGAGCTGAGCAGTGCTCTGGTAAAGAAAAAGAAAGACAGACAGACAGACAGACACACACACACTCTCACACACACACACACACACACACACACACACACCAACTAAACCAAAATAAACACAGATATTAAAAGGATGTGAATACAGTTCTTATCCCTGTTTCCTATATTATAAAAAGTTGCAACATTGATGATAGGGGGAAAGGTCCTTATCAATCTCCTAGACATGAAAATTATAACGTCTGAGACAAAAACTATATTGTTAATGTAGACATTGTAGAAAAGGAGGTTAATGACCTTAAAAACATAACAGTGAAAGCTATCAAAAATGAAACATAAGAAAAATTAATTTTTAGAAAAAGCATCATCAGCTTAACATGCCTGTAATTGTAGTTCCCCAAAGAATAATAAAAAGAACTAGTGAATAAACTAGTAATTATTTGAAGAAATAATGAGCAAAACTATTTCCAAACTCAGTGAAAGTCATTGCTCTAAATAGATCAATGACCCTAAAACATACACACATACACACACACACACACACACACACACACACACTCACACACCACATGAAGATAACTTCATCAAATTGCTCAAATTAATTATAAAGTCTCTCTCTCTTTTTTAGATTTTTTGAGTCTCTTTTAACTAAATTTTATTAATTTATCACTACTTTCAATACCATAAAATTTTTGGAAGTTCAACTTCCCACCTAAAGAACTAAACTTTTTTTAAAATGACATGTTAAGTATAGAAGAGCAAAAATAAGGATTAAAGTATTTTCTTGTTAGAGAAGCCAGAGATAGTCATACATGTACAGCTGGTTGTTGGAGAATGTGGTTGTGTTGTCATGCCCAAGACAAAAGTTTGAACACAGCCCCTACCACATTTAAGGAAACTGAGATGGCCAGGGGTAGATAGCATAGTGGTTATACAAAGAGATTCTCATTCCTGAGGCTCCAAGGGCCCAGGTTCAATCCCCCACACTACCATAAGCCAGAGCTGAGCAGTGCTCTGGTAAAAAAAAAAAAAAAAAAAAAAAGGAGGAGGATAAGGAGAAGAAAGAAAGAAAGGAAGAAAGAAAGAAAGAAAGAAAGAGAGAGAGAGAGGAAGGAAGGAAGGAAGGAAGACAAAAAGAAAGAGAAACAAGTGCTGTGGTGCCTTTCTTTCTCCCTCCATTTCATTGCAGGGGGAGGTGAGAGTTTAAGGTTTATAGCACCATTGTCTACACATGGGCACAATTTCCCAGTTTCACATGATGAATGTCTGCAAAATACTCTCACCTCCACCTAGGACCCCAAACACTGCTTCCTGCTCTTCTGATCCTTCCCCAAGGCCCTGGCTTTGGTGCATCACCCCAACCTCAACTCAGCCCAGGGTTAACCCTGGGTTCTCCCTGTCTAGCTCTGTCTCCTGAATTCTGCCTACATGTGAAGTTATCCACTACTCATCCCTCTCTTCCAGAGATTGGGATTTTGGACTTTCTAATCTAATATCTAGGTCTCTGAAAGTTGGCCTTCATTTACTAGTTTTGGTTGTATTGCTCTGTTTATTTTCCCTCCCTTTTCTTATGTATTTTCTTTCTTCTTTTGCTGTTATTTGTGTCCCTGGTCCTATTCTATTGATATCACAGATTGCCTCATTTAGAGATGCCATTCCTTAGCTTCTTTTCATAGAGGACTCTTTTCAGTAACTCCTGCAACAAATCCAACAATGGTGGTGAATTCCTTCAGTTTCTGTATGTTTGGGAAGATTTTTGTTTGTCCTTCATACAAGAAGGATAATTTGGTAGGATAGACTATTTGTAGCTGGAATTTTTTTATCTTTTAATACTGTGAATAGGTCATCCCACTCCCTTCTTGCCTCTAGGGTTTGTGATGAGAAATCCAATGAAAGCCTGATGGTTCTATCTCTGTAGGTCAGATTCTTCCTTTCCTTAGCCACCTGCAACATTTTTTCCTTGTCTTTGCTTTTGAATAGTTTTACTATGATGTGTCATTGTGAGGGATGTTTTGGATCCAAAAGGTTTGGTGTTTTTTAAGCTGAATAAATGTTTATGTTTTGAATACTGCCTAGGTGTAGAAATTTTTATGCAATGTTTGTGTTTTTTTAATATGTTCTCTGCTCTTCTTCCCTTCTCTTCATCCTCATGTACCCCTAATAACTCTCACTTTCATGTTTCTGATGGCACAGTGGTTATGCAAAGAGACTCTCATGACTGAGGCTTCAGAGTCTCAGCTTCAATCCTCCATACCACTTAGCAGTGCTCTGGTAAATACACACACACACACACACACAAACACACACACAAACACACACACAAACACACACACACACGGAGAGGGGGATTGCTTCATTTTTTTTTCATAAATTTCTCCTCTCCAACAGCTTTCCACTCAGAGTGTAGTTTTATTTTCTAGCCCTGATATTCTCACCTAAATTTGATTTATTCTACTTAAAAGGCCTACAATTAAGCCTCAGAGCCACCTAAAGTTTCCTTCATATCCTGTGACTCTGTTTAGAGTTTTCTTTGTGCTTCTTATAGTTCTTTGGTGAAATGGTATCTGAAATCAGAATTTGTGTCTGTATGTTATGGTTAGATTCTTGAGTTGCTTTCATAGTAAACTTTCCAAATCCAAACTCAGACATTCTTTTTCAAATCTTTGTGAATTTGAACACTTGAATTTTAATTATGTTTTGACTAAGCAGTTTTTCTGCTGTTCAGCTAGCAGTTGGTGCTGTGGCTATGTTGTTTACATGCAGTGTGATCGGGGAGAGGGTCTTCCATATAACCATGGATAGGCTTAGAATAGGTACTTACTGCTTCCTTTCAGACTGTACTGTGGCCTCTAGCAGTTTGAAAAGGCCACACAGTTTTATTATCTGACTAAGTTTTTCCAGTCTTTTCAGGCTGAGCCCGTGTTCTGATATGTGTGTATACCAAAATGGCACCAGTTTCCAGCTACTAACTCCCAGTTCATGCTGTTTTGTCCTAAAAACTTGTCCTATGCTCCTTTCCATACTTGCCAGAGCCCAGCTATGGCTTCAAACATTGTAAAGATTCTGGGTGTTTTTGTTTATTTTTTGTTTCTCTTTTCTTTGTTGCTTTATCTAGTTGTTATTTGGCATGACTATTCAGTTGTTGCTACTCTGTGTCCACACTCCTCTCTTGTGGTGTCTTTCTGTATCTCTGTGTGTCTTTATCTGAAAAAGTCAGCCAATGGCAAAGAAGTAAATAAACAACAACAACAACAAAAATTGGTGGGAAAAGGCAAGGAGAGAAGGAGGAAAGAGGAAAGGGAAGGAGAAAGGAAGGAAGCCAGTCATTCGGGTGGGGGAGGAGAGCAGTGAAGCAAAAACCTGCTTCTTGACAAAGATATAAAAGCATCCCAGATTTCACCCTCAGCACTACATATGCTAGAGTGTTTTGGTATCTCTCTTTCTGTATCTGTGTCAGAAAACAAATTCAGCTTAAAAAATAAAAGTGGATCTTTTATTTCACAAAAAAAAAAAAAAATCTTGTGAAAAATGCAGGCAAAAAACCACTATGACCTTAGGTTAGGCAAAGATTTCTTTGCTGTGACACCAGGAATTCAGTCCATAAAAGAGCAAATCAATAAATTCAACTTAAAAAGAATTTTGAAGTTTTAACTTTGAAAAAAGTAGTTGGACTTTTTAAGACTGCCCACTGACTGTAGGATATTTTTGAAGTAAGTACTTGCAAGCGGAATACATAAAGGGCCCTGAAAACTCAACAAGGGTCAGAGAGATATCTCACCAGGCTTATGCATGCCTTGATGCCCTGCTATGTGTGCAGCCACTACACCAGGAAAAGTTCCAGTGTGTGTGTCTGGGAAAAAAAACCCTCAATATTAGGACATGACGTCCCCCCTAAAATTAACAAAAGATTTGAATAAATACAATACCAGAGAAAATACTCAGATGACAAATAAGCACATAAAAAGATGTTCAGAATCATAGATAATCAGGGAAATTACAAATGCCATTATATGCTGATCACAGCGTTTAAAATATGAAAGATTGGGGGCTGGGAGGTAGCGCAGCCAGCAGGTTAAGCACACATGGAGCGAAGCTCAAGGACCGGCATAAGGAACTGGGTTCAAGCCTCCAGGCTTCCCACCTGCAGAGGGGTCATTCACAGGAAATGAAGCAGGTCTACAGGTGTCTATCTTTCTCTCCCCTTCTCTGTCTTCCCCTCTCTCTGTCCTATTCAAAAATGACAACAGCTATAACAACAATAACAGTAACGACAACAACAAGGGCAACAAAAATGGGGAAAAAATGACCACCAGGAGCAGTGGACTCATAGTGCAGGCACTGAGCCCCAGCAATACCCTAGAGGTAATATTTTTATATATATATGTATATATATATATATATATACATATATATATATGCATTTATATTTATATATATATTTGACTATATCAAATTTGGCAGGCATATGGAGGAACTCAAATGCTCAGACAATACTTATGGAAATGTTATGGCATGTTAGAGATACTTTGGAAAATGAGTTGTGGTTGGGGGTAGATAGCATAATGGTTATGCAAAGAAACTTTGATGACTGGGGCTCCAAAATTCCAGGTTCAATCCCTGCACTACCATAAGCCAGCCAGAGCTGAGCAGTGCTCTGGTAAAGAAAAGAAAAGGAAAGGAAAGGAAAGGGGAGGGGAGGGGAGGGGAGGGGAGGGGAGGGGAGGGGAGGGAAGAGAAGAGAAGAGAAGAGAAGAGAAGAGAAGAGAAGAGAAGAGAAGGAAAAGAAAGAAAAGAAAAGAAAAGAAAAGAAAAGAGAAAAGAAAATGGATTTGGTAATTTTTAAAACACGTAAACAGATACCTACCTCTCAGCTATTATTCCTAGATAATTACCAAAGGGTGTATAAATCACGCATCCATAAGAATCTTGTGCATCAGTGTTTGTCTTAGTTTTATTTATCAAAGCCCCAAACTAGAAATAACCCAGTGGCCATCGAGAGGTAAACAGATGAATAAATTTTCATGCTTCTCTGTAATGGAATACTACTCGGTAAAAATAAATGTTTCTTAAAAATCAGTGAATAGTGGATATAGTAAGTGGATGGATTTCATCGTAAGCTGAAAAATATCCAGGAACACTAAGATACATACTCTGTGGTTCTACTTATATAAATCTCTAGAGAACCCAGATTAATTTATAATGAAAAGTTGATCAGTGGTTGCCTGGTGTTGGGGGAAGGAGGGGGGAAGTATGTAGGTGAGATTACAATTTTTTGATGAGGACGCTTTTTGAGGTGATATGTTATCTTACTTTTGGCGATTGTTTCATGAATATATACATATGGGAAACTTATTAAATTGTATATTCACTCTAAATATGTGCAGCTTAATGTGCATCAAGTGAGGCTATTTTTAAAAAAAAGAAGAAATTTTTAATAAAAAAGAGGAATCAAACAATTGGTCTAGGGGAAGGACTCTTAGAAGGGGTTAGAAAGGAAGACTATGGGAGTCGGGCAGTAGCGCAGCAGGTTAAGAGCATGTGGCGCAAAGCACAAGGACCACATAAGGATCCCGGTTCGAGTCCCCGGCTCCCCACCTGCAGGGGAGTCACTTCACAAGCGGTGAAGCAGGTCTGCAGGTGTCTGTCTTTCTCTCCCCCTCTCTGTCTTCCCCTCCTCTCTCCATTTCTCTCTGTCCTATCCAACAATGATGACATCAATAACAACAACAAGAAAACAACAAGGGCAACAAAAGGAAAGGAAGAAAGGAAGGAAGGAAGGAAGGAAGGAAGGAAGGAAGGAAGGAAGGAAGGAAGGAAGGAAGGAAGGAAGGCTATGCTGAGGACTCAAGTCAGTGAGAATGGCATTCATTCCTTAGAGATGGGACCTTCAAGTGGAGTCAAGATTTGTTCAGGTGGAGTGGGGTTCCAGACCGGCAACACAGAACAAGCAAAGATGAAGAAGGGAATTAATGAATAGCTGTGAACTCTTTGAGATATTTTATTAGTGAATAAATAATGATTTACAAAATTATAAGATCATTGGGATACAATTCCACAGCATTCCCACTGCCAGAGTTCTTTGTCACCTACCTCACCCCCCTCTAGCAGAAACTGCAATAATAACTATCAATGTTTTAAGGGACTCCCGTGAGAATATAGTAATATGTATGCCCACACAGAAGATAAAATAAGAATCTGCATTTTGTTGTTATTTATACCCATTCTAAACATCAGTTTCTCTACCACTTTTTTCACTGTTTGCTATAAAACAAACTACACCCAAAAATTGGCAGATTGTGCATGACTGTATGAGTTGGGTAGGTGGCTCTTATTCTATGTAGTACAGGTTGAGGTGTTGAGAACATAGCAGGATTCCACTGGGCTAAACAGCCAAGATAACACCTCTCCTGGCCAAGAGGGGAAAACTAGAACTGGCTATGAGCTCACCTCTTATATGGATTTCTCACAGCATGGCATTTGAGTTACAAGAGGGACCCCTCCTTTCCTAACATTCACCAGTGTGCATTTACTTTCAAGAGCTTTCTCTAATGCCATAGTACCTCTCATGTGGCACCAGGGTTCATACCTGTGTCTCGTGCAGAGCACAGCAAAGTATGCCATGTGCCCTATCCAATTCTTTGAATTTAATGTCTGCACTTTAAGCCCCTGAGAGAACAGAAAATTCTTCTGGTGACTAGGATGGCAAGCACCTTAGCACTTTGAACTTCGGCATCAATTCAAACAACCCCATATAGAGCATAAAGATATGGTTTCCATATCATTCTGAGAAACAACCTTACTTGATGAGGAGAGGCTGTCACTCCATGAATTAAAAGGCTCTTTCTTAGACATTTACCCAAAGGATACACAAAAACTTATCCAAAGGGATATATGTACCCCCATATTCATACCTGTATTATTTACAGTAGCCAAAGAATGGAAGCAGCCTAAATGCCCACTGACAGATGACTGGCTAAAGACATTATGAGATATATACTCCACAGACTACTATTCAGCAGTCAAAAAAAAGCAGCATTTTGTCCTTTGGGACAAAATGGATGAAACTGGAAGTAATTGTGTTTCATAAAACAAGTAAAAATGAAAGGAGGTTGGGAGTAGATAGAATAATGATTATGCAAACAGACTCTGATGCCCAAGGCTCCAAAAATCCCAGATTCAATCCCCTGCACCACCATTAGCTATAGCTGAGCAGTTCTCTGATAGAGAGACAGAGAGAGAGAGGGAGAGAGAGAGAGATGAAAAACAACTACTGCATAGTTTCACTCAGATGTGGAATCCAGAGAACTGATACACATAAACTTGGAAAAAACAAAACAGAAGCAAGCAAACTGTTTCTAAGACTTGTGAAAACTTTGGTGGCTATCTCTGGAAGGTGTGAGGGTACGAACACAGAATTTTGGTGGTGGGTGTGGTGTGGAACTATACCTTGTAATCTTATAAACTTATAAACCACTATAATCACAAATAAAACAGTAGGAAATATATTTTTAAAAAAAGGTAAATTGTATCCACAATTTTTAAGTAACAAAGAACTTTACAGCAAGACATTCCTGTCCCTTACCCAGTTGGTGAGACACAACATTTAGGTGTGGTGAATCATCACCTGGAAATGGGATGCATTGACTTCTTACAGGCTGAACTTAGCCTCACCAAGTTGACTTAATTTGCCCAGTGTGGCAGGGTACTGAATTCATTTTGAAATCACAACCCATTAGAGAAAATTAGGCCATGATGAGCTAGAGCCAGCCACTTGAGATGTTTATTCTTTTCATTAAGTTTTTTGCTTCTTAAATATTTAATGTTTAGGGATTTTTTTTATTTAAATGGATCATGCAAAATACAGTGGCTGATGTGGCAGGACTTTTTTCATTGTATTATATGAGGTCTTGGCGCTACTTTAAAAATTCATCCTGTGAATTTAGAGGTCTAGTGAAAAAGGCAAAAGAGCTATAACCTCAATTTTGACATCATCTTTGGCAGCCTTGGGCGAGTCACTCATCTCTTGTCTGTGCTTCAATATCTATAAAACAAGTCTCATAATTTACTGGGCCCACTAGAATACAGTGAAGTCTACCTAATTACTGTTTACAGTCTGGTTTGATGAAAGTCATTAAGTGTTATTGTTTTCTTATTATATAGATGATTGTTAACTTTGACATCAGAAACAATTGGTGGGAGTCAGGCGGTAACGCAGTGGGTCAAGTGCACAAAGTATAAAGTATAAGGACTGGTGTTGTATGCTTTACATTGGTTTGTTCTAGCCCTCCCCCGCCAAGAGAATTGGATCAGTCCAATTAATTTCGCGGGCCTGCTTGGCCCCGCCCCAAGGAACCCCGGAAGAGGGTTCCTGAGTCCGAGAGTTCCTGAGTTCCGGAGTTCAAGAGTTTCAGGGTTACAGAGTAAGAGAGAGTGCCAGAGAGACAGAGTTCCTGAGTTCCTGAGTTCGAGAGTGCCAGAGTTCCTGAGTTCCAGAGTTCCAGAGTTTCAGGGTTACAGAGTAAGAGAGAGTTCCAGTGTGCCAGAGTTTCAGAGGGCTCTCAAGTACGAGAGTTCCAGAGTGCCAGAGTTGGAGGGTTCCTGAGTTCGAGAGTGAGAGAGTAGGGGAGGGTTCCTGAGTTCGAGAGTGAGAGAGTAGGGGAGGGTTCCTGAGTTCGAGAGTGAGAGAGTAAGAGAGGGTTCCTGAGTTCGAGAGTGCCAGAGTTGCAGAGGGTTCCCCAGTACGAGAGTTCCAGTAGGCCCGCCCGGCAAGAGCCTCCAGAATTTTAACAACAGACTGGCATAAGGATCCCGGTTCAAGCCCCTGGCTCCCCACCTGCAGGGGAGTCACTTCACGGGTGGTGAAGCAGGTCTGCAGGTGTCTTTCTCTCCCCCTTTCTGTCTTCCCCTCTTCTCTCCATTTCTCTCTGTCCTATCTGACAATGACATCAATAACAACAACAATAATAACTACAACAGTAAAACAAGGGCAACAAAAGGGAATAAATATTTTTTAAAATTATAGTAAAAAAGAAACAATTGGCTTGTGAAGCAAAGCTTCCTGATGAAATCAGGTCTTGCAAGAGGTGCACAGGACACTTCTTGCCAGTGGAATTCTCTCTTCAAAATAAGTAAGCTGTGTTCAATATAAAGTCAGTGGGGCATCACTGTGCACAGTGAGACAGAGGGCAGAGTCAATTATACATGCAGACATTCAGAGATAGACACATCAAAACCAGCAAAGGGCATCAAAGGGGCAGCATGCCAAGGAGGGGAACACAGGGAACATGCAGCTGCCCACAAAAGCCTTTCCCAAATGTAGTCTGCTGTCTTCTTTCACTCTCCCTCCAAGAATGCTACAGGGACCAGAAGTATCATTTTGGTGCCTTGCATCAGGCCCTTTCTGTCACAGCTTCACCACTTTGTACTAAGGTCTAATAATGGAGTTATGTCTAACAAATGAAGATATGGGGGGAAACCTTAAGAAGTGGAAGAAACCACAAGTTGCAAAATCCTGCTGAAGCCTGGGATTAGAACAATTTATTCAGCCATCTCCACCCTCACTTAGACGTAGAAAGTCAGTGAGGCAAATAAAATGAGAAACCAAACCGATAGGTGACTTTTAGCCACTTTGAAGGAAGCTAATGATAGGAAATTTCAAAGCCAAGGAATAAACGTCTAGCCTATGCACAAGGGTATTGTGGTAGATATGAACATTAAATGGAACAACCAAGAAAGATTAAGAGTTAAAATTTTTCAAGAGTATTTGAAAATAGCATGATTGTCCAAGGTGAGAAATTCACAATCGACATGGTACTACAGAGACTTAAATCACACATGGCAAGAAAAGAGGTATAAACACATCTGCCCACATGTGACAGATGACCAAACTGGGACAACATTGCAAACAGAAGGGCCCAGCAAAAAAGAATGCACATTTATAGCCTGGAGAAAAGAGAAAGAATTATAGATGTTTAAAATCTTAATATCAATTTGTCCAATTTTGCAATATAGTTGAGATCAGTTTGTCCTCAGCTAACTTAGCCACAAGGATAGATGTGTGAACAAATATTTAATATCACCTGCCATAAGAGAGGTGTGAAATTCAAAGAAGAAAGCGGCTAAATCTGCGTAAATAGTGACAAGAAACTTTCCTCATTGAAGATGGTATTTGATCTGGCTCTTGGCATGCAAATTTAGTGTTTTCTTTAAAAAATTGTTATCTTTATTTATTAATTGGATAGAGACAGTATCAAGAGGGTAGGGGAAGATAGAGAGGAAGAGAGACAGAGAGACACCTGCAACACTGCTTCTCCATTTGCAAAGCTTTCCCTCTGCAGGTGAGCACTGGGGGCTTGAACCTGGGTCCTTGAGCATTGTAACATATGCACTCAACCAGATGCACCACCACCGGCTCCCATATTTAGTTTTTTCTAGGCTGGAGTGTGTGTATACAGAGTGATGGGGTGGTATTTCAAGGGGAGAGAGCAATACTCGTAGGAGCACTGCCCTTTGAGTTCCCACCACAATAATAGCTGCACAATAAGCTTTCCCACAAAGCTTTGCCACTATGTCTCACAAGTCTCAAACCAGGCCAGTCTGCAGTTCTGAGTGTGACTCTACTGATTTCTGCAGGGCTTGATCACAACTCAGAGGGAGGCTTACAGACAAGCTGAGAGCTGAGAGTTGGAAGGTTCATCACCTTGATTGGGATGACTCAGCACCACCTCCCTTATTCTTATAACACCCTCAGGATTGACTACTGAGTTATATCGAGCAGTATATAGCAAAAGGAACTCTTTGTGGTGCTGGGAAATCCAAAGAACTGAAACAACTACTGCCAACATCTTACACAGTTGCCAGTAAGTTGATCTATACTGGCAATTATGTAGAATCTTGGAACTAGTTATTATACTATAGGTTTGTAAGAAAAGAAAAAAATATGTCATGACTTTTCTGACAACCCAATAATTTACAGGGCCATCTTTGTTTTCATTTAGAAAGTTCTGTTTAGTATGGAACAGAAAGAAAGGATCTCACATGTGAGAGGGAGAGAGAGAGAGAGAGACTAGAACACCATTCTGGTATATACAACACCAGGGATCAAACTGGGAGCCTTAGCCTTAGAGTATGGAAGTCCCACACTCTAACAGTTGAGCTATTTCCCTCATTATGGAATTTTTTCTTGTTCTAACAGGACAGAGGTCCAAAAGTCCACAGAAGTACACACAGTAGCTCCATAGGCCTGGACTCAGAGTAAGCATAAAGTTATTTCAGGCATATTCCTGGCTGAAGTAAGTCATAGGCAAAGCAAGTTCAAAAATGGGGGAGGGGAGGGGAGGGAGAGGGGATACCCCATCCCTAGATGAGAACTACAAAGAAAAAAGTGATCAACCACAGTTACATAGATAGAAAAGAATTATGACACGTTTTAAGGTTTATGTATAACCTGAACATTAAATTCAAGTAGAGTAAGATGGACAAAATATGTCGTGTAAGACTAGGCTGGAGTATATGATAAAGATTTGTAAACCATATTTAGGAGTCTGATTATGAAGCTGAAAGTGGGTCTGCTGCCCAGTCCCACAGAAAGTGAAACACGATCAACTCCCTGCTTTTGCAGGAAGGGCAAAACAATTTATTGTCATTGGAAGACACACTGAAGGCAGAAGCTCCTTCTCAAATCTACCTCCCTGCTCCCAAAATTTTAATTAGTGATTTAATAATAATTAACAAGATTATAAAATAATAAGTGTATAATTCCATACAGTTCCCACCACCAGAGTTCCATGTCTCATCCCCTCCACTAGGAATTTCCCTATTCTTTATCCCTCTGGGAGTATGGACCTAGGATCATTATGGGGAACAAAAGGTGCGAGGTCTGGCTTCTGTAATTGCTTCTCCACTGGACATGGACACTGACAGGTGGATCCATATTCCCAGCCTGTTTCTGTCTTTCCTAGTGGGGCAGCGCTTTAGGGAGGTAAAATTCCAGGACACATTGGTGAGGTCATCTGCCCGGGGAAGTCAGAATGCAACTTGGTGACTGAAAAGTGGTAAGATGTAAAGCAGGATAAATTGTTTAATAAATAGGAACCCAAAGGTAGGAATAACCTGTCCCCAAAATTTAGAGGACAAGTACTGTAAAGATAGAAAACAGAAGAGCTAGAAACCAGAAAGTGGATTCTGGGTCAAACAGGAAGGGCAGACTGAGTCAGGAAACATTTTTCATGAATTTCCTACTAAAACAAAGTTTTTTATTTTTCTCGTGCTTCTGAAGAACCAAGACAAGTTGTAATGGGGTGAAGGTGGTAGTTTAATCCTTTTCCTTTGCTTTACCCACAGGCAAGCAGAGAGGAAAAGGAAGAATTTATAATATTTTCCTCAGCTGAATTTATCATCCTAATCACCTGTCTCTTCAAGGCTATGCCAGGCCGTCCTGTCCCTTTAGGGACAAATTTTATTTGTAAAGGGGGGTGATAGTGGTGATTTTGTTTTCATGAGGCAACTGGAGAGCCATGTTTTTACTGTGATTACATCTGTATTTTAGGGGGAGAAAACACACTAGGAAATTTCCTGAGGGAAAAAAAAAAAAAGACTGGAATTAGAAATACCACTTCAGAAGTCAGTGTAATCATTTAGGTGAGAAATGTTTAAGTTTTGGAATAGAGACAAAGGGATGGAGATTTCCTGAAAAAGGTGACAAATTTGAGGAAAATATTGAAGATAGACTGAATGTGTTGGTATTTCCTTATCATCTCTCCTCTTCCCCATTATAACACCCCCCCCACAAGTGTCATGAACCCATGTTCATTCAAAATAAAAGGCCACCTTTCCAAGATTGCTTTGCAGCTGAAGGAGACCAGAAGTACAATAAGGGACTGTCAGATCACCTGGGACAGGCCTTCATCCTACTTTTTTTTTTTCCCTCCTCTAGTCTATTATCTAGAATTCAGATCTCCACTTTGGGACCAGGATGAGGACTGCACTTTTGGGGTGGTGGGGAGGGGGGAGGTGGGCAGAGTCGAGCCTGGATTCTTGATAAATTATAAGATAAAGCCACCATATCACACCTATCAGCTTACTTTCTGATATTTTAAATGAAAGAAAAATATATATACCACTATTATATTTAGGCTTCTGTTATTTGCATGTTTGGGGCTGGGTACAGGAGGTGTCTCTGTTAGCCACAGCTAAGCATAATCAAAACTAAAGCAGATGCCCAAGGAGAGTTAATAGATATGTTTAGATCATAGTGTTGTTAACGCCAGGAGGAGGAGCAAGTCTCCAACGGAAGCCCAGGAGTTCTGTTATGTCAGTGCTAAGCTTATAAGGCCTGAGGAAGAAACAAATAAAGACCTTTACCATTAGGGAGAGGAACAGTGTGGTGGCAGCCTGAGGAAAGGTGCTGAAAAGAGTTATCTAACACCAAAATGATTTTTTATTCCCTTGGCATTTTGCATAATTTGATTGTTTTAACTTAAGCATAGATAATTAAATGCAAATACCAATGTTTTGCAAGTATTTACAGAGAGAGAGAATAATTCCCAGTTCAGCTTATGAGACTAGCTTTATTCTAATATCAGAATAAGACAAAGATGTCACAAAACAACATAGCACCAAGATTTCTAATAAGTATAGATATAAAGATCTGCAAAATTCTAACAAACTAAATGCATGATCAAGTGGAATTTATTCCAAAACACAGCATGGTTTGACATTAGAAATTAATTTTGTAACATACCATTTCAATAAAAGACAAAAATCACATGATCATGTCAGCCAACACAGAAAGATAATTTGACAAAAATCAAACACCATTTCATGATAAAAACACTTAAATAACTTTTTCAACTGGATAAAATACATCTCTGAAAAACCCATAATTGACATCATACTTAATAATGAAGATTGAATGCTTTCTCTCTAAGATCAACAACTAAACAAGAATGTCTGCTCTTACCAACTTCCATTTATTAACTAGAGTTTCTAGCAAAGGCAATTAGACATAAAGTAAGATAAAGTGAAAATATCCAGACTGAAAAGGAACAAATAAAATTATCTCTATTCATAGATAAATATATTTTACACAAAATACTAAGTACTAAGCCCTGAAAATTTATGATTTTGTAAAGAATTTAAATTACTAGTAAAAATAAACAAAAAATTATGATCTCTTTGGAGACAGAAAAAAAAACTAAGAAATCCACTCAAAATAAACAAGTTCTATCTGCTTTTAAGGTACAAGGTCAGTCTACAAATATCAATTATATCACTAACAGTAAGCAATCTAAAAATTAAATTAAGGGGGCAGCATGCTATCAAAAATAATAAAATAGCCAAGAATGCATTTATTTATTTATTACTGGATAGACATAGAGAAGTTGAGAGGGGATGGGGAGATAGAGAAGGAAAGAGACAGAGAGACACCTGCAGGTCTATTTCACCACTCGTGAAGCTTTCCCCCTGCAGATGGGGACCAGGGGTTTGAACCTGGATCCTTGCACACTGTTATATGTGCACTTAACCAGGTGCACCACTACTCAGCCTCCCAAGAATGTATTTAATAAAGGTAGTGCAGCACTTATACACTGAAAACTACAAAATATAGAGAAGAAAACTTTTTGTAATGTACATGAGTGCAGAGGAGAAAGCTCAACCTTTTAGTTCACTGACTTACATGCTTGAAGTCCCAAATGTCCCAGGTCCAATCCCTGGCTGAGCAGTGCTATGGTGCCGGTGTCTGGTGTCTGTCTCTGTCTCTGTCTCTCTCTCCTCTAACAAAAATTAAACTTTTAGAAAAAGCTAAATAAATGTACCATCATGGTTTGGAAAACCTGATTTTGTTATGATTGCAAGGATTTTGCAATTTTGTGTGTGTTTTGTTATGGTTTTCCAAACTGATCAGTAGACTTAATAAAACATCTGCAAAATCACTGCTAGTTATATTCCTGAAATTAAAGGGCTAAAATTCACTTAAAATGAAAAAAAAAAAAAGACTTTGGGTAAAACAATCTTGAAAAAACATTGAAGTTGATCTTAGAGAGAAAGCATTCAATCTTCATTATTAAGTATGATGTCAATTATGGGTTTTTCAGAGATGTATTTTATCCAGTTGAAAAAATTATTTAAGTGTCTTTATCATGAAATGGTGTTTGATTTTGTCAAATTATCTTTCTGTGTTGGCTGACATGATCATGTGATTTTTGTCTTTTATTGAAATGGTATGTTACAAAATTAATTTCTAATGTCAAACCATGCTGTGTTTTGCAATAAATTCCACTGATTGGCCAATGATGATGTAACCTTAAACACCAGAGGCAAGTTAATATAAATAGAGGCTCAGAAACCAGAAACAAAAAAAAGTTAAAGTTTGAAGACAAACTTCTTGGTTTTAAATTTTAACATCAGGCTCCAATAATTAAGACTGTGTGGTACTGAAATAAGTCATAGATCAGTGGAGTAGAGGTGAGAATCCATCAGTAAGTTTTTATATTTAAGGTCAACTGAATTTCAGTAAGGTTACCAGGACAATTCAGGGAGAAAGAAGAAATAGTCTTTTCGACAAATGACGCTGTAACAACTGGATTGCCACAGACAAAATAATATGACAAGGGGCAAGGGAGATAGCATAGTCGCTGTGCACCAGACTTACATCCAGAGACCCCAGAGGTCCTAGGATCAATTCCTGGCACCACCTTATGTCAAAGATGAGCAGTACACTGATATTCTCTTTCCATCTCTTTAAAAAAAAAAAATTCCTACAGATGGTACTCCTACACATATATTCTCTTTTTTATGAAGTATTCATTTTATTTATTTTTTAATATTTATTTATTCCCTTTTTGTTGCTCTTGTTTTTATTGTTGTACTTATTATTGTTGTTATTACTGATGTCGTCGTTTTTGGATAGGACAGAGAGAAATGGAGAGAGGAGGAGAAGACAGAGAGGGGGAGAGAAAGATAGACACCTGCAGACCTGCTTCACCACCTGTGAAGCAACTCCCCTGCAGGTGGGGAGCTGGGGGCTTGAACAGGAATTGTTAGGCAGGTCCTTCCGCTTTGCGCCACCTGTTCTTAACCCGCTGCACTACGGCCTGACTCCCCACATATATTCTCTTAACTCAGCTCAGATCCCAATGCCTCACTCTGAGCCACCGTAACCTCCCTGGAGTATCCGCTAGATGTCTATTTTGCTCTCTTCTAATAAGTTTGCATACAAAATTTCCGAGGTGACCTGGAAGGTTGTTGAGGGAATAGAGCACAGAACTTGCATGTGAATGGATGACCCTGAGTTTAATCACAAGTAGCACATTTTCCAGTGCAGGGTGGTACTCTGGCCTCCTTTCTTTTCTCATAAAATCAATAATTAAATCTTTTTAAAATGATCAAGAGCAGATGTCAAGCGGTAGCACAGCGGGTTAAGCGCACGTGGCACAAAAAGCAAGGACCGGCATAAGGATCCGGGTTCGAACCCCGGCTCCCCACCTGCAGGGGAGTCGCTTCACAGGCGGTGAAGCAGGTCTGCAGGTGTCTATCTTTCTCTCCCCCTTTCTATCTTTCCCTCCTCTCTCCATTTTCTCTCTGTCCTATCCAACAACGACGACATCAATAGCAACAATAATAACTACAACAACAATGAAAAACAACAAGGGCAACAAAAGGGAAAATACATAAATAAACATAAAAAAATGATCAAGCACATAAGTGGGGTTGGGGAGACAACTCCATGTGTTGGAACATAGGATTTGAGTGACTGAGGCCCAAGTGTAATTCCCAGAATCCCTCTATAAGCCATAGTTAAGTAGTGCTCTCAGCCTCTCCCTCTCCCTCTTCCTCTCTCTCTCTTTCTTGAAAATAAATACATACATCTTTAAAAATTATTACTAGTTTTTAAGTTTTCTTAATATTTATTTATTTATTTTCCCTTTTGTTGCCCTTGTTTTTTATTGTTGTTGTTATTGATGTCAGATGTTATTGTTGTTAGATAGGACAGAGAGAAATGGAGAGAGGAGGGGAAGACAGAGAGGGGGAGAGAAGGACAGACACCTGCAGACCTGCTTCACCGCCTGTGAAGCGACTACCCTGCAGGTGGGGAGCCGAGACTCGAATCTCGATCCTTAATGCCAGTCCTCGCTCTTCGCGCCCTTTGCGCTTAACCCGCTGTGCTGCCGCCTGACTCCCAATTATTACTATTTTTTTTAAAAAGTGAATGAGAAAGAGAAAGACAGAACCACTTGTGATTCTGAAAGTTCTCTCATCAGCAATCCCACAGACTATGTCTGTAGCAAAGAAAGTTCAAAACAACCATTAAGGAGAAAAACAATTATAGTAAGAATGAGGGGTAAGATAGGAATCCCACTTAACCTGATAAGACAAACACAGACTCAAAGTGAAAGGATGGAAAACTACCATACAAGCCAATGGGCCACAAAAAAGAGCAGGAACAACTATTCTCAATCTCACACAATATACCTGAGATAAATAAAATATAAAAAGATAGGGATGGGCATTACATAATACTCAGAGGATCAGTCAATCAGGGAGTCTTAGTGATTATTAACATATGTGCACCCAATGAGAGGCCATCTAAATACATTAAACATCTACTGAAAGGGCTACAGCAATACAGGAATAGTAGGGGACTTCAACACCCCTTGGATGTTAGACCAGAAACTGTCAAATACTTAGAGAAAAATATTGGCAGAACTCTTTTCTATATAAATTTTAAAGGCACCTTCAATGAAACAAATCCTTTAAAAAAAAAAAAGTTGAACAATAAACACAAAACAGAATTTGAACTGGGTATGGTGTATTGCACCAAAATAAAGGACTCTGGGGTGGTGGCAGGGAGGGTTCAGGTCCTGGATCATGATGGCAGAGGAGGACCTAGAGGGACACTGAATTGTTATGTTAAAAAATTGAAAAATGTGAATAGGGTAAATAGTATAATGATTATGCAAAGAGACTCTTATTCCTGAGGCTCCAAAGTCTCAGGTTCATGGTGAATTCACCTTTATCCCATCTTGGATGGAGTTTGAAGATGTCATATTAACTGAGATAAGTAAGAAACAAAAGGATGAATATGGGATGATCTCAGTCATAGGCGGAAGTTGAAAAACAATATCAGAAGGGAAAACACTAAGAAGAACTTGGGCTGGAGTTGGTGTATTGCTCCAAAGTAAAAGACTCTGGGGTTGAGGGAGAGGGTTCAAGTCCTGAAGCATGGTGGCAAAGGAGGATCTAATGGGGGTTGTATTGTTATGTGGAAATGTTATACATGTACAAACTATTGTATTTTACTGTGGACTATAAACCATTAATCCCCGATAAAGAATTTTTTTTAAAAAAAGAATGAGTAACGGTAAGGTGGTGGTGCACCTGGTTGAGCACACATGTTACAGTGCTCAAGGACCTGGGGTCAGGCCCCTGGTCCCTACCGGCAAGGGGAAAGCTTCACAAGTGATAAAGCAGTGCCACAGGTGTCTCTCTGTCTCTCTCCCTCTGTATATCTCCCTTGCTCTCAATTTCTGGCTATCTCTATCCAATAAATATACAAATATAATAATCTTTAAAAAAATAAGAAGAATTCTGCATTGATTACCTGTCATTTATTAAACTGTTATTATTTACTGGGTGCTGTGGTTAAATTAATTCTCACAATATCCTTGTGGTTTAGATATTACTATTGTACCCAATTTTCAACAACTAATGCTTCAGAAGGTAAAACAACAATAACAATAACATTAGTAAGAATGAGAGCAGTGATACACCTGGGGTTCAGGGAGAGGGTTCAAGTCCTGAAGCATGATGGCAAAGGAGGATCTAATGGGGGTTGTATTGTTATGTGGAAATGTTATACATGTACAAACTATTGTATTTTACTGTGGACTATAAACCATTAATCCCCAATAAAGAATTTTTTTTAAAAAAGAATGAGTAATGGTAAGGTGGTGGTGCACCTGGTTGAGCACACATGTTACAGTGCTCAAGGACCTGGGTTCAAGTCCCTGTTCCCTACCTGCAGGGGTCAAGGCTACTCAACTCTTATGAGCAAAGTGGAATCCAAATGTAGATTTATCAGAAGACAAAGTTTGAGTAATTTGATCCCTAGATAAAAATTTCTTGCCAAATAATCTGGTATGGGTTAATTAGTTAGAATTAACTAGTATTCTGGTAAGGATTAACTATTAATAACTAGGATTATGTTGCACCATATTTGTAGTGGTAATCATCCTTTATTAAATATAAACTCTTGGTGCATGCTGGTGAGAAAGGACCTAGGTTGGAGGTGAGAATATTTTGCAGACAGCTATTATAGGGCTATGAGAAATTATACTCATTGTCAACAACTTCACTCTAAGCTTTTCATCCCCCCCCCACCCCAGTAAAAACATTTTACACACACACACCTAACTTTCTGAGGGGCTAAGTGAAAGTAAATAGAAGTCTAAGGAATTCACTGCTGGTGAGCTCAGGTAAATGTTAGTGACACAGTGCTGGGCACCTGGGCTTTGTCTGTGTGATTGCTTCTCTGTGTGTGCGATGGCCCAGGCCAAAATCACCTCATGACAATCTCACTTTCACATCTGTATTCTGCCAGCAAAAAAGAGGAAGGAAAAAAAAAAAAAAAACAGTGCCTACATTGTACAGACTTCTTTTTATATCCCTTTGATTAGATCATATAAACAGGGCAACATAGAGCTACAAAGACATTAGGAAATGCAGGCTTTATTTTTAAATGACCAAGCATTCATTCATCTAAAAGATTAAAGACTTAAATTCTACTGAAATATAGAGAAAGGTCATGGGCAGTACACTAGTTACATTGGTGATAGCAACAAATGAAGGAATCCTAGTGAAACTGAGGGCCAAGCTAGAGCTGGAGAGGAGAAATGTATAGTTATGTTCAGGTCCCGTCCTGGGAATGAGGGACAGGGGACAGAAGACCTTGTACCAGACCTTACATGCATCACTCATCCAGGAACTCAGATTTAGACTTTCAACTTTACATCTAAATACACCTTTGTGTATGCTCTACATAGTCAGGGTTCTTCAGAGAAACAGGATCACCTTGCTGGAGAAAAAGGAGAGAGGATTTATGTTATTGACGGAACTGTCTCATGTGTTGGGGGAGCTGACATATGTGAAATCTGCCGGGCAGGGACACAGGCTGGAAATTCCAGCAGGAGTTGATGTCAGAGTCTTGAGTTGAGGCAGATTCTTCCTGTTAGTCTTTTCTATTAAGACTTTCGACTTATTGGTTGGCATCCAACTACCTTACAAAGAGTAAACTGCTTCACTCAAGGCCACTTACTGCTAACCACGTCTAGACAATATCTTCACAATTTCTAGCCTGGTTTTTTGACTGAATAGTGTGGCACCACAGTCCAGCAAAGGAGATGCATACAGTGAGTCATTCCAAGGTCATGACACTGCAGTGACAGCACAGAAACCCTCCCCAGTATTTTTCCTGCACTGTGCAGATCTTACTGTCAAGTGTACACTGTGATGTTTATTGTTTCAGTTTCTCTATCAGATAAATAGCATGATCTTAATGCTCTGTTTATTTTTTTATTTCAAAAGCCTAGTCTGTAAAATATGAATTGTAGAATTGTCCAGGACCATATCCACTTTCTTCACCTGGCTTTAATTAATAAATAAGAGTCAGGGTGGTCCAGGAGATTGTGCAGTGAATAAAGCATTGGACTCCCAAACATGAGGTCCTGAGTTCAGTCCCAGGCAGCACATGTACTAAAGTGATATCTGGCTCTTTATCACTCCTCCTATTTTTTTCATTAATAAATAAATAAAATCTTTTTAAAAATTGAGTCAGCTTGGTGTCCAGACAGTGACACAACTGCTTAAGTGCATAGGTTACATAAGGACCTGGGTTAAAACCTCCACTTCCCACCTGCAGGAAGTGAAGCTTCAGAATCAGAGAAACAAGTACTGCAGGTGTCTTTCTGTCTCTCTTCCTCTCTACCTCTCTCTCTTCTCTCAGTTTCTCTCTGTCCTGTCAAATAAGTAAAAGAAAAAAGAAAGAAGAGTCAGGTTGGAGAGACAGCATAATCATTATGCAAAGACTTTCAAACCTGCAAACTGACCCCTCCCCAGCACTACCATAACAAGAGTTGAACAGTGAGTTGAACAAGAGTTGAACAGTGCTCTTGCCTGTCTGTCTGTCTTTCCATTTGCATTTCTCTCATTAAAATAAATATATATGTTTTTAAAAGGAGGCAAGGGCCAGGAAGATAGTGCACCTGGAAGATAGTGCACTGGACCCAGATTTAAGGAAGATAGTGCACCTGGAAGATAGTGCACTGGACCCAGATTTAAGCCTAGCCCTGCTAAACTGTGGGTGTAAATGCAGACTGATGCATCCTCTTTGGAAGTCTTATAGAAAGCCTTTACACAAATAAAAGGATTGTAGAAGTCAGAACACCCACCTTCTGCACCCCCATAATGAATTTTGTTCCATACTCCTAGACTCCTAGAGGTGTAAATGTTAGGGGAAGATGGCCAGAGGGCTCTGAGCTCCTACTCCATCAGGATCCAAAGAAAGAAGGGAAAAAAAAAAAAAAAGACCCTCAGTAGGTGTGACTTAGAAAGGAAGAGAGGCAGGACCAGAAGAAGAAAAAAAAAGGGGGGGGAGGCAGAATAAATATAAATAAATAAATAAATAGTTACAGAAGTAATAGTCAACCCATATCTATAATCTTAGGAGAACTAATGATTCAGTTTCTAGTGAAAAACTTTTAAAAAATAAGAAGTTATGAGACATATACTCCGTAGAATACTACTTTTCAATCAAAAAAAGTATCGTGTCCTTTGGGACATAATGGAAATGGAGGTGATTTTGCTTAGTGAAATAAGTAGAGGTGAAAGACAACTACGATGGTTTCACTCATATGTGGAATCTAGAAAACTTATACATATGAACTTGCCAAGGAGGAGGAGGAGAAAGCTAACAGACTGTCTCTAAGATTTTGTGAGAACTATGGTGGTGATCTTTGGGAGATGGGAGGATGGGGATACAATGTGGTGGTGGGTGTGATGTGGAAAGATACAATCTCACAGTCTTTTCATCCACTATTGGTCACAAGTGAAAAATGGAAAAATAAAAGTAGAAAAACATAACTGTTATAAAAAACATTTCAGCTGAGTGCTGTGGTGCCCATGGACATAATATAAATGAAGAATCTGAAGCAATTACTTGCTGAGTTTTTGTTGTTGTTTGTTTGTTTGTTTTTACCTTTCCATGGTTTTTTTTCTGCAAAGGACATTGCTACAGGTACTTCTCTGCAAAAGAACTAGACAAGTATGAAGGACTATTTAAATTCTTTTTCCAGTGAGATAATAAATGCTGTAAGTTTGGTAAAATGTGGGATTTTTTTTAAGAGTGTGTTTTAAGAATGGAAACACTCTTAACTGATGGAAGCTGACAATTGAATCTTTTGTTACTAAAGCAGCAAAGTACCCTGCAGTTTTAGTTACTATATAAGTGCATGATTTTAGGTTCTAATTTTAAAAGTGATTCTTTGTCCCAGGATATTAGTTTCATTGCTTTGTAGGACTTAACTGGAGAAGCTGTGTTGCTGGTTACTGTTACAGATTACAGAGGTCTTTTCCTTTCATTCTCTTTCTGCCCACCTTTTGACCAGTTTGCTGTGCATTTCAGTTTCTGCAGGCAAATGACTATCATGAAAAACAGAAAAAAGAAAAAAGTATAATGCCAACATCTTTGACACAGTTTAGGATACATCTGGGCTCTATAATCAGGTGGAGTAGGGGTTCAATCCCAGCTCAAAGAGTTTATTTATTTATTTGTTTTCACTAGGTGGGAGACCTTAATTTTTCACCTTTTCATGCCTTTTCTGCAGAAGGATTATCTTTTAAGAAATACTGGAATATCTTTTAAGGAATACTTTTAAGGAATACTGCAAAAGGATTGTCTTTTAAGGAATACTGAATCTTGCAAAGATAACTAAAGAGGAAGCTGGCAAGATAGCCTGCCTTTTCACTGGGTCCTATGGCACTGTGGGAAGCCTCAGTGTTGTGGTTCCTCTCTCTCTGTGTTTTTGTGTCTCTCTATACATACATTTGAAAAACAATGGCCTGGGACAGTGAATGCATATGCACTAGATCCTGAAGTTGAAAAAAAAATACTAGTAACTTAGTTTTTGTTTGTTAGTATTTTCATATGGACTGTTTAATCAGAATTGGTGATCTTGTATTCCCCTTAATGAAGATCATATCTTGGTCTGTCAAATAAACCTGCAGTGGCCTGGAGTTTACAGGACTGCTGGACAGGAGAAATCTTTTTTCTCTGAATTATGATTTATAGAGTTTTCTTTTTAAATTAGTCCTTGTTTAATATATATAATTATATATATTATATATATATTTACTATATATATATATATATATATATATATATATATATATATCCTAGTCACATTCTGTTAAGAACATGCTAAAATGCTATATACTATATATGTATAGCAGATTTAAATTTTTGGAGTTAGGAATACCAAAAAATGCATATAGGCAATTTTCTCACCCATTATGGGACATAAACAGTAACCTGAATAAGTGAATACTTGCAGCTGCATTGAGACATTTTAACACTGCAAACAGCTCTTCAATCTACAGCCGGTACAATAGTACCAGATAAGCAGAAAAGAAAACCTGGCAGAGCTTGTGTCTTCTGAGATGCCTTGCAAAAACAAAACAACTGCACATTTTAAAAGGATTGTTTGATCAGCCAACTTTTAGAAAACAGATAAGACAGTATAAATAATGATGTCATTTGGGATACTTTGGTCTACAAATATGAACAAATTCAAGTATGGCTAATACAGCTTATTAAATATGTAAAACACCTTGTCACTGAAAAAGGACAGAGCTTGAGTTATTCCTGGGCTTTCTAATTCAGCAGCTCCCATGAACAAAAGCTTCCTCTCCTTTCAGTTTTGCCTTCTCATATCAGCTCCCCTCCTGTCCACAAGCTAGTTGCCACAGATCTAGGCGCTGCATCCTATGTGACAAGAAGTGAGTGTGAAAAGGGGCTGATTCTTCCCCTCCATGTCTATATCTGCAGGGGCATTTCTCATTGCTTATTTCTGACTGGCAAGAATCTTCCTCCTGGAACTTGGCTATTACTGACCCTTTAGTGTTGGGGAATGGGGGATTGAGGGGACCCAACCTCTCTTGCTACCAGATAGCTGAAACAAGTAAAGGTTGTGTTAGCATGGAAGGATAGGGATAGACCAATAGTAACTACCACAGTCACCAGTTTATATTGAAAACAGTTTTGGTGGCTGGAGAAGCAGCACAGAGTATGTGCCTAACATATATGAGGCCCTGGGGTTCTAACACTAACTATAAATGTTTTTTCAATGATTTTTTTTCAAGTTTGTTTTAAGACCTGATATGAGAACTGGGGAGAATGCAATGGTCATAGTTCAGATTTTGCTTTCTTCCCTTTTATAATTTCTTCAATCGGAGGTTAGTGGTTTACAGTACAGTTGTTGACACAGAGATGCAATTTCTAACCTCCCCTGCAAAATACGCTCACCTCCAACTAGGTCCTTTGCCACCAGAGAGCTTCAATTCTCCATCTCTTCCTCCGCTCCTTCCCCAGGGTCCATTACTTTGGTGCAATACAAACATCCAATTCGACTTTTACTTTGTATTTTCTCTTTCTTTTTTTTTTCTTTTAATTTTTTAAGTTCCACCTATGGAAAAGAGACTTTTTGGCTTAACATGATTCCATTGCAAATAAACTTTCTTTTTTATTTTAATTTATTTATGAAAAGGAAACACTGACAAAACCACAGTTCCCACCACCAGAACTCCATATACCATCTCCTCCCCTGATAGCTTTCCTATTCTTTATCCCTCTGAGAGTATGGACCCAGGGTCATTGTGGGATGCAGAAGGTGGAAGGTCTAGCTTCTATAGTTGCTTCCCTTTTGAACATGGGTGTTGACAGGTCAATCCATACTCCCAGCCTGTCTCTCTCTTTCCCTACTGGGGCTGGGTTCTGGGGAATCAGAGCTCCAGGACACACTGGTGGGGTTGTCTGTCCAAGGAAGTCCGGTTGATATCATGGTAGCATCTGGAACCTGGTGGCTGAAAAGAGAGTTAACATATAAAGCCAAACAAATTGTTGACTAATTATGAAACTAAAGGCTGTGGAGTAGTACAGATGAAGTGTTGGGGGGGGGGTCTCCATTTTGTAGATAGCTAGTAGGCATATTTTAGTTATATTCCAAAGGGCCTGTAGCTATACTAGTTTTTTGTTGTTGTTGTTGTTTTTCTTTTCTTTCCCTGAGCCTGAAATCTGATATGCAGGTGGATCCAAGTTATTGTCTGGGGAGATGATGTCATGGCTGGGAGAAGGACCAGAAAGCTGGATCAGGGAAGAGAGTAGCTCCCAAATATGAGAAAGGTGTATAAATATTGTTGATGTGATCTGAGGTCCATATTCAGCTTAGGAGCCTATGTGACCTCTGCATCCCTGTAGATCCGAGTTCACATTCTTTGGTCACAGGTAGGAACGGTCCAAGCTGCCCCAATATCAGGACCCATCTTCCTCAGGTGTAGTGCAAATAAACTTTCATAACTGTTGCACCAGGGATCCCAGGTCTAAACCCAGGCACCACCAATTGCTGAGCTGAGCAGTGCTGCAGTCTCACTCAAAAATAAGTAAGTTCTTTTAAAAAAAAATACTTACAATGTTTTGTTTATTTAATGAGGTAAGGATAAGGAGAGAGAAGAGAGATGGGAAGAGAGTAACCACAGCAGCATTCTTGTATGTGTGGTGTCAGGGCTTGAACTTGAGACTTCATGTTTAGTGGTTCAAAGCTCTACCACAACACTGTATATACCATAACCCAGGCCACAAATCCTGTTATTTACTTTATGTATTTATTTTTAACTAGTGCACTGCTCAGCACTAGCTTATGTGGTATGGGCATTGAACCTGGGACTTTGGTATTTGATGTATTTAGATGGTCCCTTATTAGGTGCATAGATGTTAATAATTGTTAAATCTTCTTGGTTGATCCTCTAATAGCCTTGCCTATCTTTTATTGCTTTATTTAATTTTTTAAATTTGTTTAAGAAAACATTAACAAAACCGTAGGATAGGAGGGGTACAACTCCACACAATTCCCACCACCCGATCTCCATATTCCATCCCCTCCCCTGATAGCTTTCCCATTCTCTGTCCCTCTGGGAGTATGGACCCAGGGTCATTGTGGATTGCAGAATACTTTATTTAATTTAAGTCTATGGTGTCAGAGATGAGAATGGCTGTTCCTGCCCTTTTTTGTGGTTCATTAATAGTTTTCTATCCTTTCACTTTAAGTCTGTGTTTGTCTTATTGGGTCAGGTGGGATTCTTGCATGTAGAATATGGCTGTGTTTTCCGGTCCATCCTCCCACTCTGTGCCTTTTTTAAAAAATATTTTTATTTATTTATTTATTTTCTGGTTTTTTTGCCCTTGTTGTTTCTCATCGTTGTAGTTATTGTTGTTTTTATTGATGTTGTCATTGTTGGATAGGACTAAGAGAAATCAAGAGCGGAGGGGAAGACAGAGAAGAGGAGAGAAAGATAGACACCTGCAGACCTGCTTCACCGCCTGTGAAGTGACTCCCCTGCAGGTGGGGAACCAGGGCTTGAACCAGGATCCTTACACAGGTCTTTGCGCTTTGCACCATGTGCACTTAACCCACTGTGCTACCCCCTGACTCCCCCACTCTGTGCCTTTTAATGGGTGAGTTTAAGCCATTGACATTCATTGATATTATGGATTTAATGTATTGTAATGCAACTATTCAATAATTTTTATTTGCTCTGATATATGGCAAGTAGTATGGTAATGTTCTTGTTTATAAGAGGTCTTTTAGAACTTCTTTCAGGGCAGGCTTGGTGATGGTTGCCTCCTTTAACTGTTGCCTTCTGTTTGGAGCTCAAGCCAGCTGTTGTTTCCAAGTCGCCATCTTGGCTCTGCCTCCAAACCTGGGACTTTGGAACCTCAGGCTTGAAAGTCTCTTTGAATAGCCATTATGCTGTTTCACTCTGTATGAATATAGATTTTTTTAAAGGTATATTATAAAATATCAATACAATACTTGCACGATTTTTCTAGAACTTTCCTTAATTATTCACTGCTTCAGGGCTTTTATGTGGTGTCATAGAATGAACCCAGGGCCTCATTGTAACTCTGAGTTGGTGCCCCATTACCCAGAATTCCTCTGGTGCAGTCTGCAGTGTTCTCCTGTGACACTAGAGGTTGAATCCTGGGCTTGCTGTGTGCTAAGGTATGCACCTTGCCCACTGAGCCTTCTGCTTGTTCTTCAGAATTTTAAAAAACTATATTATTGATGTATAATTAAAGTGAAATCATAAGATCCATAAAATTTACACTATGAAATATATATATATATATATTATATATATATATAGAGAGAAAGGAATCCTTGATCTAGCTAATCCCACATTCTTTATCTCACATGCTTATGCTTCTTTATATGAAAACATTTAAGTCCTACTCTTAGCAAATTTCAAATATATAATACAGCGTCACCGGGCTTCACACTGGATCTTTCAGACTTCACATCTGAAAGTTTTAGACCCTTTAACCAGCCTTTCCTATTTCCCTCACCCCTTAGCCCCAATCCCTGGCCACCACCCACCTACACTCTGTTAATGAATGTGACTTTTTGTTTGGATTCCACGTATTAGTGGTGCCATGTAGTATTTGGCTTAAAATAAAGTTATTTTACCTTCATTCCTGTCTCCCTCCTTCTCTATTTCCCCCTCCTCTCTCAATTTCTCTCTGTCTCTACCCAACTAAATAATTAAGTTTAAAAAGCACCTGGGTATTTCAGATACCTGCTAATTTGATTCTGCCATCAGCTGCCACTTGAGCCACTGTCATCTGCCAGTGCTGCTCCCACTCTTCCCTTTTAAACACCCACTGTTGTCCTCTTCCTTGTCCTCTTCCTCTTCTTCTTTGTTTTTAACCAGAGCATTGCTCAGCTCTGACATATGGTGGTATCAGGGATTGAACCTGGGACTTTCGAGCCTCCCATATAAGAGTCTCTTTGCATAACCATTATGCTATCTCTCCTACCCAACAGCCACTATCAGAGTAAAAATTATTTTTGCATTAATCTCTATGACAGAAATTCCCTAGGTGTGTTCCAAGGACTACCCCCACACCCAATTTTTAGAAGAAAAAGAATCTTAGATGCCTGTAAGGCAAAACTATTTCCACAGCACTGCTAGATAAGATTTGCCTCTTGCATTCTCCTTTTCACACAGATTTGAGAGCAGAGTTTCCTAGAAGTCACCTGACCCCTGACATCCCAACAGACTGAATGCAAAAATAGATATGTTCTTCCAACACCAGCTATCCCCCGATTGGAGAGATTTATGAAGTTCTGCCATATTGGTGACTAAACTTTTGGTTTTGAAATACATGTAACTATTTTTATAAAAATACACTGTGCATACTTTGAAGTAATAGCTACTATTTTATCATGAATTTTTAACTAAGCATAATGGGTGTGGAGATAGTTTACCTGGTGGAGCACACACCTGACCACTAGCAAAAACCTGAGTTAGGAGCCCCGGCATCACGTGTGTGCACCACACACAGCACTGGGGGAAAGCTCCATCCCCCTTCTCTCTCTGTCTCTGTGTCTTCCTCCCTGTTTCTCTCTTTGTATCTAAAGTTTGAAAGGGGAAAAAATAAGCCTACTGGAAACAGTGGAATGATGCCTATGTGATGCCCTAAGTATTCTTTGCTTTTTTTTTTTTAGGTAATTTATTTTGATAGAAATCACCCAAGCCTGGTGGTGGTGGTGATGGTATGGTGGTAGTGGTGGTGGTGATAGCACTTAAAAATGCAAAGTCAGAGCCAGTGAGTGATGCACCAGATTGAGCACACAGGTGACCATGCCCAGGGACCGAGGTTCTAGTCTTCAGTTCCCACCTACAGAGGGGAAGTTTCATAAGTGATACGTATGTCGTTCTTATTCTTCAATCTTATCAAAATTAAATAAGTAAGTAAATATTTAAAAAGGAGGGGGTCAGGCAGGGGGGGTCACTTCACAGGTGGTGAAGCAGGTCTGCAGGTGTTTGTCTTTGTCTCCCCTCCTCTCTAGATTTCTCTCTGTCCTGTCCAGCAGCAGCAACAACAACATCAATGGCAACAATAACAATAATGACAACAAGGGCAAGAGAATGGGAAAAAATGGACTCCAGGAGCAGTGGATTCGTAGTGCAGGCACCAAGCCTCAGTGATAACCCTGGAAGAAATAAATAAATAAATAAATAAATAAATAAATAAAATAAAAGGAATGCAAGGTCATTCTGATGACACATAATTTGAGGATTAGACGTCTACACTGTGTTGTTCTAGTATTGTTCCGAGCACTGTTCTATATCCCATGAGGGTTTATGAGTATGGGGTGGAGGGTTGTTAGTACCCGCCTTGAACAGGGGGTCTGTGACAGATACTGACCACCGGTTTCTGATGGAGAAGTCTCCAGAGTCCCAGGAAACTATACTGGGTCAAAACTATGCTAGTCATGTTTGATTATTAATAATATTACAGAAGACTTTTATTAAAATATACTTTTAAAACTTAACTCACAGTTCATCGAATTTGGCCAATTTAAAAATTATCACTTCGCACAATTCCCACCACCAGACCTCCATATCCCATTCCCTCCCCTGATAGCTTTCCTATTCTTTACCCCTCTGGGAGTATGGATCCAAGATCATTGTGGGATGCAGAAGGTTGAAGGTCTGGCTTCTGTAATTGCTTCCCTGCTGAACATGGGTGTTGACAGTTTGATCCATACTCCTAGCCTATCTCTCTCTTTCCCTAGTGGGGAAAGGCTCTGGAGAAGTGGCCTCTTATCCTATGGTTTTGTCAATGTTTCCTTTTCATAAATTAAAAAAAATTAAAAATTATCACCGGGAACAATCTTTCCAAGGGAATGCTTACTATTCTAATTCTATCAGTTTTTCTCTTAAAAAAAAAAAAGAAGAAGAAGAAGAAGAAAAGAAATTAGGTACACCACACAACCTAATTCAATAAAACATTACATTTTGAATAATCATTGAGGAAATAACACAATCAGTTCTATGATTTGGACCATTAAACTGTATGGAATCCCATTCTCTCCTTCTTCATTGTGTATCTGATCCTAGTTAGAGATAACTCTTTATTAGTGTGCATGCCATTTACCAGACTCCAAGAAAATTAAAACTTAAAATAACAGTTACCAAGCTGAAAGTTCCTATTAACAAATAAATAAAGGTCCTAGCATGTAAACGGATATGCTTACAGTTACTAAATATCAAAACAAAACGTCCAGCCTCAGTGTTTATCATCAAGCCCTAGTCAAGCATTTGGTCCCCCACCCTTTTTTTTCTTGTACAAGTGAAAAATCCCATTTAGATAATAAACCTTAGGCTTATAATGAAGGGTAATCTTAACACTAGTTGAAAAATATTATTAGTGTTTTAATAGTGTCTTACAAAATTGTAAAATAATAGGGGTATATTTTTTGTTTGTTTCTTTGTTTTAAATTTTTTATTTATAAAAAGGAAACACTGACAAAACTATAGGATAAGAGGGATACAGCTTCACACAATTCCCACCACTAGAACTCTGTATCCCATCCCCCTCCCCTGATAGCATTCCTATTCTTTAACCCTCTGGGAGTATGGACCCAAGATCATTGTGGGATGCAGAAGGTGGAAGGTCTGGCTTTGCAATTGCTTCCCTGCTGAACATGGGCATTGACAGGCTGATCCATATTCCCAGCCTGTCTCTCTCTTTCCCTAGTGGGGAAGGGCTCTGGGGAGGTGGAGCTCCAAGGCACATTGGTGGAGTTCTTTGTCCAGGGAAGTCTGGTCGCATCCTGCTAGCATCTGGAACCTGGTGGCTGAAAAGAGAGTTAACATACAAAGCCAAACAAATTGTTGAACAATAATGGACCTAAAGGCTGGAATAGTGCAGATGAAGTATTGATGGGGTCCTCTATTTTGTAGATATCTAGTAGGCATATTTTAATTATATTTCAAAGGGCCTGTAGTTATACTAGTTTGTTTGTTTGTTTGCTTGTGTTTTGCCTGAGCCTGAAATCTGATATGCAAGTGGATCGTAATTATTGTCTGGGGAGATGATGTCATGGCTGAGATAAGGACCAGAAAGCTGCATCAGGGAAGAGAGTAGATCCCTAATATGGGAAAGGTGTATAAATATTGTTGACTGTAAACCCCATCTATTTGATGTGATCTGGAGCCCATAATTAGCTTAGGAGCCTGTGTGATCTCTGCATCCCTGTAGATCTGAGTTCACATTCTGTGGTCATGAGTAGGAACATTCAATGCTGCCCCAGTATTGACCCATCTTCTTCAGATGTAACATAAGTATGTTGTCCATCCTCCCTTTGGAGGATGGAATATTCTCTACCATTATTGATCCAAGTTGAGGGCAAAGTCCTATGGGGGCCCACAAAGGGGTCTGTTTTGTTGTTCCTGATAGAAATGGCCAGTAACAATGGAGAAAGGGATTTATTTGAGTTCTAGGCCCATTAAGTCTGTTTGGAATAGGGGTATATTTTCACCCCACTCCCACCACCAAAGTTCTGTGCCTTCTGCCCTTCCCCCTCATCCACCCCCCCCCCCCATGATAACTACCATAGTTTTCCCATAAGTTCTTTATCCAGCCATCTGTTGAAGGGCATTTAGGTTGCTTCTAAGTTTTGGCTGTTGTGAATAATGCTGCTATGAAAATCGGAATCCATATGTCCCTTCCAGTTAGTGTTTTCATGTCTTTTGGATAAATGCCTATGAGTGGTATTGCTGGATCATAAGGCATTCATTCCCATCTATATTTGTTTAAGGATTGTCTCCATACTGTTCTCTTTCATGCCTGCCCCAGTTTGCATCCCCACCAGTAGTGTAGTAAGAGTTACTCTTTCTCCACATCCTTTCCAACATTTATTGCTTCCAGTTTTGTTGGTGAAGGTCATTCTCAAAAGATGAGGTGGAATCTTAATGTTGCTTTAATTTGTACTTATTTAATAAGTGAAGTGGAGTATTTGCACGTGTCTGTGGGCCATGTGTGTGTCTTCTTTAGAGAACTGTCTATTCATATCTACTGCCCACTTGTTTATTTATTGAGTTGTACTTTTTCTTTATGTTGAGCTGTATAAGCTCTTTATTGATGTTTGATACCAACCACTTATCAGATGTGTGATGTGCAAATATCTTCTCCCAGTTATTGGGTTTCCTGTTTCCTGGGGTGGGAAGAGAAAGCATAATGGTTATGCAAAACAACTCTCATGCCTGAAGCTTCAGAGACCAAGGTTCAGCACCCACCCTGCCCCTGCCCTGCCACCACCACACTCTAAACCAGAGCTGATCAGTACTCTAGTTAACTAAAAAAAAAAAAAAAAAAGTATTGGCTACCAAAAAATATTAGTAACCAATATAAACACAGGAGGAATTTTCCAGCTAGATAGTGGCTACACAAGGAAGCCAGAGCTTCTGATGAGTTCCTACTCTATAGTCCCTCAAGGCACCCCTTCAGCCTGGCATTGAAAAGCAGAAACAGAGTAGGGCAAGAATAGTTCAGAATATGTATGAAGGGGGTCACCCCAAATCAGAAGTAAGAAACATCTGGAAGAATGATTCCTGCTCACCTGTTCTTTGGGAGAGGAGTCACTTCTCTGCTCTCTCACACTCCAGCTGGGCCACTGCCATTCCCTACAGCAAGTTGCCTACAGCACTTTCACCATCCTACTCCTTTCCTCAGTCTGCTTAACTCCTTCCAGTTGTTCAGCATACAGTTCAAGTCATCCACTCCTAAGAAGCATAAACCTATGGCACTACATCAAAATAAAAAGCTTCTACACAGCAAAAGAAACCACTACCCAAACCAAGAGACCCCTCACAGAATGGGAGAAGATCTTTACATGCCATACATCAGACAAGAGTTTAATAACCAAAATATATAAAGAGCTTGCCACACTCAACCACAAGAAAACAAATAACCCCATCCAAAAATTAGGAGAGAACATGGACAGAATAGTCACCACAGAAAAGATCCAAAAGGCCAAGAAGCACATGAAAAAATGCTCCAAGTCTTTGATTGTCAGACAAATGCAAATCAAGACATCAATGAGATACCACTTCACTCCTGTGAGAATGTCATACATCAGAAAATGTAACAGCAGCAAATGCTGGAGAGGGTGTGGGGTCAAAGGAACCCTCCTGCATTGCTGGTGGGAATGCCAATTGGTCCAACTTCTGTGGAGAACAGTCTGGAGAACTCTCAGAAGGCTAGAAATGGACCTACCCTATGATCCTGCTATTCCTCTCCTGGCGATATATCCTAAGGAACCCAACACACCCATCCAAAAAGATCTGTGTGCACATATGTTCTTAGCAGCACAATTTGTAATAGCCAAAACCTGGAAGCAACCCAGGTGTCCAACAACAGATGAGTGGCTGAGCAAGTTGTGGTATATATACACAATGGAATACTACTCAGCTATAAAAAATGGTGACTTCACCATTTTCAGCCGATCTTGGATGGACCTTGAAAATTTCATCTTAAGTGAAATAAGTCAGAAATAGGATGAATATGGGATGATCTCACTCTCAGGCAGAAGTTGAACAACAAGATCAGTAAAGAAAACACAAGTAGAAGCTGAACTGGAGTATTGCACCAAAGCAAAAGACTCTGGAGTGGGTGGGGGTGGAGAATGAAGGTCCAAAAAGGATGACAGAGGACCTAGTGGGGGTTGCATTGTTATATGGAAAACTGGGAAATGTTATGCATGTACAAACTATTGTATTTACTGTCAAATGTAAAACATTAATTCCTCAATAGAGAAATGAAAGAAAGAAAGAAAGAAAGAAAGAAAGAAAGAAAGAAAGAAAGAAAGAAAGAAAGGAAAGAAGGAAGAGAAAGAGACAACTGTACTAAAGCTTCCTTCATTGAAGTGGGGGCCAGGCTTGAACCTGGGTTGCACACATGGCAAAAAGCAGCACACTGCCCAAGTGAGGTATTTCGCCAGCCCTGTGTCCTGTTTTTTGTGCTCTCTCCTGGCTCCATAACCTCCTTGGAAATAAGTGTTGACTCACTACGTGAGCCAGTGAATACAAAGCGAGTCCTAATGTGCTATCTCAAAAATATAGTGCATCAGGCTGGCAACATAGTTCTATTAAGGACTGTGCTGCTTTGCCACATATGTGGTCCAGACTCAATCCTGACCCCCCCCCCCCTTGCAATGAAGGAGACTCCCATGCTGTGGTCTCTTTTACTCTGTCTCTGTTTCTACTCTTTCTCTCTTTTTCTTTTTCTTTCTTTCCCTCTTTCTCTCTTGCCACCGGGGATATCCTCAGGCTTGATGCTGATACTATGTATCCAGTGTTCCCAATGGCCATTTTTTTCCTTTTCCTTCCCATTATATTTATTAGGACAGAGAGAAATTGAGAGTGAAGGGGAGATAGAGAGGTAGAGAGAAAAATAGACAACTACACCTGCCTCACCACTCATGAAGTTTCCCCTCACCCAAAGGTGGGATCTATAAAAGAAAAAAAGAAAGAAAGAAAGATAGGGAGGGAGGGAGGGAGGGAGGGAGGAAGGAAGGAAGGAAGGAAGGAAGGAAGGAAGGAAGGGAGGGAAAGGAAGAAGAAAGGAAAAAAAGAAAAAGAGAGAGAAGGAAGGGAGGAAGGAAGGAAGGAAGGAAAGAAAGAAAGAAAGAAAGAGAGAGAAAGGAAGAAAGAGAGAAAGAAAGAAAGAAAGAGAGAAAGAAAGAAAGAAAGAAAGAAAGGAAGAAAGAAAGAGGAAGGAAGGAAAGAAGGAAGGAAGGAAAGAAAGAAGGAAAGAAAGAAAAAGAAAGAAAGAGGGAAGGAAGGAAGGAAGGAAGGAAGGAAGGGAGAAAATGCATCATATAGACAATTTTAATATACAAGAAGAGTAAAAAGGCATAGATGATGGGCCGGAGAGAGAGATCACTGGGAAGGCTGCTTGCATTTTCATGTGTCCTACTCAGGTCAGTGCCCTAGCACCACATGGGACATGCTGTGGCAATTGAGAATGTTCAGTGTTGTGATGTCTCCCTGACTCTCTAACTGGTTAAAAGATAAACACAGATAAAATGAATTCATCGATGTGATTTTACCCAGCTATCAGTGAGGTGCTGAATGGTAGAACACAGGATAGTACATACAAGGTCCCTAGTTCAGTTCTTTAGCAGTGTGCATGCCATGGCAGGTTGGTGTTCTGGTTCTTTTTTTCTCTTGTTAAATAACTAAATATTTTCCAACACATGTATTTAGTTATAAAGGAAAGAGGAGGAGAGAAAGAGAGAGAGAGAACCATATGTGATACCAGGGATAGGACTGAGGACCTTGTGCTTGAAAGTCTAAGACTTTGTGCATTGCACCACCTCTCGGGCTGCTAAATGACTAATTTTTTAAGAAAGAACGTTTTTAAAATTAACACTGTGAAAGCCAATGTATCTAAATTACTTTCTTTCAATATAAAACATTAATGATAAATCAGGGGGAAATTCATATTAGCAAGTACACAAATTTGCAAATACAGAATCCATGAATAATGAGCACCAATAGTATCTGTGTTTTCAGCAGGCTTCCTAGTGTATTGAGATACACAGCCAAATTAAATAAACTCTGAGTCACACAGCAAGTGTGAATTCGTGCCCTCATTTCATATCTGTGACAGTGAAACAGGGCTAATCTTATGAGAATATTTTCCTTTACTATCTGTGAGTGAATTGTTAAACTCTGATACTGCTCACTAGAAACAAAGTAAAGATATTTCTTTCTTTCTGTTTTTCTTTAATGTGGTTTAATAATAGTTTACAGGATCATAAGATTACAGGGGTATAGTTCCACATGACAAAAGATATTTCTTGATATGTATTTAAGGAACTAAATACACAGACTAGCAATCAAAGGAAGAAAGTCATTTTTAAGATTGAGGAGGGCAGGGCATTGCTACCACACACAAGGACCAAAGTTCAAGCCCCTGCTCCCCACCTGCAATGAAGAGAAGCTTCGTGAAAAAGGCTACAAATGTCTGTCTTTCTCTCTCCCTGTCTAACTCCTCCTCCCATTTCAATTCCTCTCTGTCCAAGCAAATAAAACAAAAAGAAGAAGAAAAAAAAGAAAGGAAAAAGATGGCTTCTGGGAGCAGTGGATTTCTTGTGCAGGCACTGAGCCCCATCAATAACCCTATTGGCAATATTAATTAACAATTAATTAATTAATTTGTTATCTTTAGGGCTCAACAATGGCACGCCCAGTTGCGAGCAAATGTTATCATGCAAAAGGAGTAAGGTTCAAGTCCCTGATCCCCACCTGCAGGGGAGAAGCTTCACACGTGCTGAAGTAGTGCTGCAGGTCTCTCTCTCTACTTCCCCCTGTCTCATATCCGTCTTTTATCTGCCCATGCCCTCTCAATTTCTGTCTCTAGCCAAAATAAATTATAAATAATTTTAAAACTATTACTAAAAGATTGGTATGTCCTATGTTAAGTACAACTGCTCTATAACACTGAAATTTATCGACTGAGAAGAATAGTGTTTATGTACTTTGTAAATAAAATGAAGTTTTCTCACAAGTAGAACTTCAACTGGAATTGATGTTTTACACCAAAGTAAAAGACTCTGGGGTGAGGGGGGCAGGGCGAGAATACAGGGCCAAGAAGGATGACAGAGGTTCTAGTGGGAGTTGTATTGTTATATGGAAAACTGAGAAATGTTATGCTTGTACAAACTATTGTATTTACTGTTGAATGTATAACATTAATTCCCCAATAAAGAAATTTTAAAAATAAAATAAAAATGAAGTTTTCAGATGAAAAGTCAAAAAAAAGCATTATTGGGGGCCAGGTGGTAACACAACAGGTTAAGCGCACACGGTGTAAGGGCCAGTGTAAGGATCCCAGTTCGAGCTCCTGGCTCTCCACCTGCAGGGGGGTCCACTTCACAAGCGGTAAAGCAGATCTGCAGGTGTCTTTCTCTCCTCCTCTCTGTCTTCCCCTCCTCTCTCAATTTCTCTCTGTCCTGTCCAACAACAGCAGCAGCAATAACAATAACAGTAACAATAACAACAAAGGCAACAGAAATGGGAAAAATAGCCTCCAGGAGCAGTGAATTCATAGTGCAGGCACCGAGCCCCAGCAATAATCCTGGAGGCAAAAAAAAAAAAAAGAAAAAAGAAAAAAAAAAAAAGAGCATTGTTGGTGAAAAATTTTACTTTTTTGTCTGTTTCTTACAAAAATGTGCAATATTAAATCAACAAAAAAAACAAAAATGTAAAAAAAACATGGCTCTAGATAGGCTGAAAAGGACATTTGCTTATATGATAATGAGAACTGAAATGAGAAAGCAGAACTTCATCTTGTTGGTCCTCAGCTGGGAATGTACACCGTGGGTGATTCAGATATTTTGCTCCTCTGTGTATGTCCATGAGTGGATTATGAAAGTGAAACAAGTGAAAGTTTAGCAAGTATGTGAATTTGCAAATACAGAATCCGAGAATAATGGGCACTGACAGTACCTGTGTTTTCAGCAGACTTCCTAGTGCATTGAGATACACAGCCAAGTTAAGTAAACCCTGAGTTACACAGCAAATGTGAATTTGTGCTCCCATTTGATATCTGTGGCAGAAAAAATTAGAAAACTTTTTCAAGAAAGCCAACCTACTAGCGCTGAGTTTACTTTTTTTTTTTATTTATTTAAAGATTTGTTTACATAGTAGAGAAAGGCAAAAGGAGAGAGAGAGAGAACCAGATCATTCCTCGTGCACATGCAATGATGGAACAGGACTCAGGATCTCTTGCTTTTCAGTTTAGTGCTCTAGCCACTGGGAAACATTCCTGGCCACTTAAATTTATTTTTCCAACCAACTTAAAAATATATTTTTAGTGTTTAGAGATGGTTGTAGGCCAGTGATAGCATACTTGCTTCCTAGGTATGATGCCCTGGACTCAACCCCTGACATTCCCCCCCCCCATTTTTTATGACTATGTCTATGCCTAGATAAATCCTTTCTGTTCTTTTTTTTTAATGTATCTCATCTATTTATTTATTATTGGATAGAGACACAGAGAAGTTGAGAAGAGGAGGGGAGATAGAGAAGGAAAGAGAAAGACAGATACCACTCGGGAAGTTTTCCCTCCGCAGGTGGAGGCCTGGCCCCTTGTGCACTGTAATGTGTGTGTTTAGCGAGGTGTGCCACCACCTGACCCTCTTTCTGTTCTTTCAATGATATAAGCAGATATCAGAGGCTTGGGGTTTTTTTCTTTCTTTTTTTTTTTAATTGTTCTATGTGTATTGGAAGTCTCTGAAAATTGGTTTGCTGTGACAGAATTACAATAGGAAAGAAAGTGGTCTTTTATTTGGGGGGAAGACAACTACAAACTAAAGAGGAAGAAGGGCAGTGTGATAAATATTTCTGTATTTAATACTCAAGAGAAATAAGATAATGTTCTGCTTTTTTCTCTAAATTGACAAGAAAGGATCAAAAGCTTCCTTTGATATGATGTCTCCTTTTACTTTCAATGCTACAATGCACATAATTACTTTTGGTGTCAATTATGATACATGACTTATTTCTCCTGAAGAATGTTAAATATCAAGGATTATGCTTGTCTTATCTACCACCCAGTCCTTGATGCTAGCTAGCATAGAGCCTGGTGCATAGTAGGTGTTGAAAACTGTGCTTGAAAGTTTGTTTTGAATGAGAAGGAATATGGGCTGGGTGGTGGGGCACCTGGTAGGGCACACGTTACCATGCGCAAAGACACATGCTCAAGCCTTCAGTCCCAACCTGCACAAGTGGTGAGGCAGCGCTGCAGTTTTCTTTCTCTTCCCATATCTATGGACCACCTCCCCCCACCCCCACCCCCACCTTCGGGGTTATTGCTGGGGCTCGATGCTGGCACTATGAATCCAGTGATCCTGGCAGCCATTTTTTCCATTTTATTGGATGGGATAAAGAGACCTATCCATTTTATTGTGTGGGTTTTTCACTTTGTACTATGTGCATTTAACTGGGTATGCTACCACCCAGCACCTCTATTATTCTATCGAATAAATAAAATAAAATAAAATCATCTTTAACGAGAGAGAATGAGAATGGACAGAGAGAAAAGCATATGCATAATTGCTGAACATTTACTCTCTGCTGAACAAATTTCTGTCCCACTAATTTCTCACAACCCTGTGTGATAGATATTTTGAATCCTACCCAGTAGATCAGAAAGCCAAGGTTCCAAGAGATTTCTGTGTCACCCCTTCAGGCACTGCCCACATTAAGAGCCAATTGTGTTGAATGTATAATACAACCCCTCACTGAACCCTTTGTATGCTTCAGAGGAAGGTAAGCATAGCCTCACATTCTAAATTTAAGGCATGTAGCTTAGTTCTGGTTAATGGGGTTCAGCTGAGAGTGGATTTACAAAAAAGATCACAGACTCTTAAGAGGTCATTGAAAAGACAGAATCTCTGGATTTGATATAGCCTACAAGAGATGCTTAGAATAACTGCAGTCATCTTGTAACTAGAAATGACAGTACAGAGAGACTAAGAGAGCCAGGATCCATGATGACATGGTTGAACCACTGAATTAACTAGTCTCAAAGGCTGTCCAATCTCCAAACTTTTTAGGCTGGAGGATTTAGAGTCTAAACTGTAGGCATTTTGAAACAGGATGGTGTTTTCAAATAAAACTATCCAAACTGGGATATTGAAGTAACTGAGAAGTGACAAATCCAGATTTTTATCCTCGCCTGCCTTTGAAACCTGTGTTCTTGACACTGTAATAACTTTCAGAAAGTAAAGCTGATCAAAGGAAGGGCTGGGACCTCCTTAGTCGTGTAGGAAGCTGAACAATGGGTATTGTTCTAAACTACCCAGCTGTCCAGTCTAGCACATTCTTCATACATTTGACAGCAAATTAATCCACTGTGCAAGGTCATATACAATAAGAACAATACAATGTGTATATACATTTAATTTGTATTTTCTTCTGAAAATGCCCACATCTTTCCATATGAATCCTGAGTTCTCTGAGGACAGCATCCATGTCTTCTTTTTCAACACATCTGTAATTATTTGTCAGTTTCCTTTTTGTTCCAAGTGATAGAAACACAGAGTGAATCAACTCTTAACAGTGACAGGTGACGATCTGGCTCCTGTAACCAAACCACAAAAAGGGTGGAGTTGGCTTCATGCATGAATGGGCCCCAGGAGTGGCTTGTGACTAATATACAATCAGGTTCCACAGATCACAAGACTTTCCCTGAGCTTTATACCTTCCAGTTTCCCTACCTGACTGAGAACATGGATGCTGGTCACTTCTAAAATGACTGCTGCATAGCTAGGGACAAGAAAGGAAGGAAGAAGCTTTTTTGACTTCTAGATATAGTTGGAGAAGCTCCCACTAAGTTGGACATGAGTCATGTGCCCATACCTGAACCATTCACTATGACACCACAATAGACCCAGCCTGGGATGGATGTGTGTCTTAGGAAAGACTTGAGCAGATAAGGAAAAGAGTTATCTCATCTTCCCTGAACATCCTTACAAGCTACTATATTAGCTAAGTGATAGGTCAGTAGTTACTCTACAAATAATCAAGATATCTTATAAATACATCTTTTGCTTCACTTCAATATACACCACCCAGTTCAAGCTTCCAACAACCGATGAGTAGTTAATGAAGTTGTGGGGTATATATACAAATCCAAGGCCTCACACATGCAGGTCACGAACTCTACTACTAAGCTATCTCCCCATCCTTCCAGTAAGCATTTTATACCTATTAAAAGAACACACCTCAATCTGTGATAGGCCCATGTAAAAGTTATTGTTACTCTTTTGGACAATACAAAATTCCTAAGATATTGTTGAGATATTCATGGCCTAGCATACATTTCACTTCAACTCCAATACTGTTTCATAATTTTTGTCTTCCATACCAGGAATGATCTCAAACTAGACATCAAAACCACTATCATACTGAAAATACACAAAAAGCACGGTCTAGAACTTTCCCCTTGAGTGTGAGACTGATGTTCACTTGAAAATGTAAAACAACACATGAAATTCAAAATAGAAGTAAGCCTGGTATTCACTTGGAGGGTAACAAGTGTCTGGCTTTCACAAGTATGACTCAGCAGTATAGTGCATGTCTTCCATGGGTGAAGCCCTGGGTTTGATTCCCTAGTACAACAGGACAATACCACGGACAGTCCCAAGAATGAAAACCAGTAGCATTCTATGAGTGCTAAAAAGTGCTTTGATGTCTCTCCCTTTACCCCATAGAATATAGAAATAAAATTAAAATATAGAATAGAATTTGATCTGGAAGAAATGAAAGACAACTACCAGATAGTTTCACTCATATGTATCATCTACAGACTTAAATGCATTAACTTGCCAAAAAGAAAAGAAAAAAGAAAAAGAAAGAAAAAGGAAACTGTTTCTAAGACTTTGTGAGAACTATGGTGGTTATCTGTTATCTTTCTGAGGTGGGAGGGTGGGAACACAGAACCCTGGTGGTGGGTATTATGTGGAACAACACCCTGACCTAATCTTACAATTTTGTAACCCACTACTACTGATAAATAAAAAAATGAGAATAAATATTGATCGATTAATTGATCTGAGGAGGCAACTCAGTGGTATTACGCATACACCAGGCCCCTGGTTCATTTCCAAAACCACATAAAATAAGGAGAGTGAGAGAAAGGAAGAAAGAAAGAGAGAGAGAGAGAAAGAATAAAAAGCTGATAGTTCTTGCAATGTCAGTTACATATATAATTTTACATTTTACTATGTATATTTGGTGTATTTCAAAATTAAATTAATACAATTCATGTTTCCATATTTTGGTATTAATTATACAAATCAACATGATATTTTTGACATTTTTAAAAGTATGAACCAGGGTTAAAGAATCAGTGGGAGCTGGAGACCAATGTGGATGATAGCTGGGCAGTGATGACTGTGCGGGAAGATCTTGAGAACGTGTCTCGTAGCGGGAAAGGTTTGGCCGTTGACTGTGCTAATCCAGCACAGGTCGGGTGACGAGTCTTTATTCACATCTAGCACTGTGAAAAGAGCCTGGCTGTTTGGGATCGTATAATAGGGAGAGGTCACCTAACTCAAGTTGGACGTGCTAAGATCGACCCAGTCTGGAAAAGAGAAATTTCCCATTAGTGGTCATCCCACTTCCGTTTATCTTGTCCATCTCCAAAACTCTCTCCCTTTACACTGTCTGAACTGGAAGACGCTTTGAAGAGGGTTAAACCGGGAACAGCTGCTGGCTATGATAACATCACCCCAGAACTCATTCTTAACTTGGGCCCCGCGGCAAAGAAGTGGCTCACTTCATTCCTGTCCCACATCTTGGAATCTGAATCTATGCCCAAAATTTGGCGTCGTGCGAAGATAATAGCAGTTTTGAAACCAAAGAAAGACCCAACACTGGCCGCCAGCTATAGACCAATTTCTCTCCTCTCCGTGTGTTACAAACTCCTTGAGAGGCTGCTTCTGTCACGTATTTCTCATCTTACAGAGAAATTCCTATCATCCACCCAAGCTGGTTTCCGCCCAGGAAGATCTACCTGCGAACAAGCCCTGGCCCTCTCAACTTACATTGAAAATGGATTCCAGAAGAATTTACAGACGGGTGCTGTCTTTGTTGATCTCACAGCAGCCTATGACACGGTCTGGCACAGTGGTCTCCTAGTCAAGATCTCAAGATGCCTGCCTCCAGGGGTGGCCAACACTATATCGTTTCTTCTCCAAAACAGAAGATTCCGGGTGCATCTGGGTGACAAGTCCAGCAGATGGAGACTTGTCTCAAGTGGCCTCCCCCAGGGCTCTGTTCTGGCTCCTACGCTATTTAATATTTACATCAATGACCTCCCAGAAACTTCTTCAAGGAAGTTCATCTACGCCGATGACATCTGCTGTGCAACTCAGGCATCCAAGTTCGACATCCTTGAGGAAACACTCACTAAAGACATGTCTCTGATATCTGATTACTGTAAAAAATGGCGACTAATCCCTAGCACTGCAAAAACGGTATCATCTGTTTTCCATCTACACCATGCCTCGGCCTCGCGTGAGCTTAATGTGCAGCTTGGCGATACAAGAATCCGGCATGAAGCCCAGCCAGTCTATCTTGGCGTTACTCTCGATCGCACTCTGTCATTTCTCAAACATCTCATGAAAACTGCAGCAAAGGTGGGCGCGAGGAATAACATCATTGCAAGACTGGCCAGCTCCTCATGGGGCGCAAGCGCTTCCACACTACGATCATCATCTCTGGCATTATGCTATTCCACTGCAGAATACTGTGCCCCAGTATGGTTCCGTAGCCCCCATGTCCACTTGGTCAATTCCAAATTATGTTCCTCCATGAGGATAATTTCTGGAACCATCCGTTCCACCCCGGTTCCACGGCTGCCAGTTCTTAGCAACATCGCCCCGCCAGATATTCGTCGGGACGCGGCATCATCTAAGTTCATTTCCCACGTCTACGCTCGACCGGACCTGCCAATATACGCGGATATCTTCGCCCACCCTGTCCAACGTTTGACGTCTCATCACCCGATCTGGTCCCCTACGCCTACACTGAACTTCTCTGTTCCAGACTCTTGGAAACAGAGTTGGCAGTTAGCTGAGGTAAAGAACAAACACCACATCACAGACCCCTGCAAGCGTCAACCCGGCTTTGACCTAGCACGTTATGATTGGGCCCTCCTCAATCACTATCAAACAGGCCATGGCCGGTGCGCCGCTATGTTCCATCGCTGGGGAGCCAGAGACGACCCAAACTGCCCCTGCGGCTACAGACAGACTATGACCCCACATAGTCAACGACTGCCACCTCTCCAGATTCAAAGGAGGTCTCGAAACTTTACATCAGGCTCAACCTGACGCTGTTGACTGGCTACGGAAGAAGGGCAAACGCTAGAAGAAGAAGAAGGGTTAAAGAGATGGTGTTCTTAGAAGGGTGCCTATGTTACGAAGCACACAACCCAAGTTCATGCCTCAGCACTACATAGAATGTAATATGACAACAGAGGAAGTTTTGATGCCATGGTATCCCCCACCACCACCACACACATACACACACACACACTCTCTTCTCTTTCTGTCTCTCTATCTGAATGAAAAGGTGACCCATGGGGAACCCAGAAGTGGCACATTGGGTTAAGGGCACATGGTAAAAAACCCAAGGACCCACACAAAGATCCCCTTTTCAGCCACAGGGTCCCCCCCCAAATAAAAGTGACCCACAGCAGTGAAATCACACTGTTGGTTCCACCCAAAAAGCAAAGAGGTCTGAGTTTAAAAGAGAGACTAGTATTCTCCTTCTTCCCAAGTTTCCTTTTTCAAAGTCAACCACTGTTAACAGTCTCATCTGTATCTCATTAATAATTTTTAAAATGTTACAACATTGTAAGAGTGCAATGTATAGTTACAACCAAAGTTCCATATCCCCACCCTTCCATCTCCTAAACATAACCATCATAGTTCTCACAAGTTGTTTTTTAGGTCAAATACATTTTTTAAATTTATTTTATAAAATGGAAATATTGACAAGACTATAGGATAAGAGGGGTACAGTTCCACACAGTTCCCACCACCAGAACTCCCTATCCTAGCCCCTCCCTTGAAAACTTTCTTATTCTTTATCTCTCTGGGAGTATGGACCCAGGATCATTATGGGGTATAGAAGGTAGAAAGTATGACTTCTGTACTTGCTTCCCCACTGAAAATGGGCATTGGCAGGTGGGTCCATACTCCTCGCCTATCAACAGGGCTCTGAGGAGGTAGGATTCCAGGATATATAGGTGAGGTTGTCTGCCCAGGGAACTCAGGTCGGTGTCATGGTAGCATCTGCATCTTGGTGGCTGAAAAAGCATTAATATAAACCAGAACAAACTGTTTAATAATCAGGAACCTTAAGGTAAGAAATGCAAGTAAAGACAATAGTGAGATGCCACCTCAACCCTATGAGAATGTCATACATCAAAAACCACAGCAGCAACAAATGCTGGAGAGGTTGTGGGGACAAAGGAACCCTCCTGCACTGCTGGTGGGAATGTAAATTGGTCCAACCTCTGTGGAGAGCAGTCTGGAGAACTCTCACAAAGCTAGAAATAGATCTTCCTTATGACCCAGTAATTCCTTTCCTAGAGATATACCCTAAGGACTCCATAACACCCAACCAAAAAGATTTGTGCGCTTCTGTGTTCATAGCAGCAGAATTTGTAATAGCCAAAACCTGGAAGCAACCCAGGTGCCCAACAACAGATGAATGTTTGAGCAAGTTGGGGTATATATACACAATGGAATGCTACTCAGCTATTAAGAATAATGAACCCCTTTCTCTGACCCATCTTGAATAGAGCTAAAGGGGGCCCATGACTTTACTAATTTTTGCCTGAGCCTGACAGCTAACATGCAGGTGGGCTAAAAGTATTGTGACAGATTTGGGAATAGGACTAGAAAGCTGGATCAAGGAAGAGAGTAACTTTCAAATATGGAAAAAGTCTATAAATACCATTAGCTGTAAACACCATCGATCTGACCAAGGGCCCATATCTATTCGTATTCAGCACAGGAGCCTGTGTAAACTCTGAATCCTTGTAGATCTGAGCTCACAGTCCATGATCATAGCTAGGAACATTCTCGGCTGCACTCATTTCAGGACCAGTCTTCCTCAAGTAGCAGAGTATGTTGATCTAGCCTCCCTTCAGAGAGTAAGACAATTACTACTGTGGTTGATTTTTTTTCTAGTTTTATTTTTTGTTATTGTTTAAATTAATTTTAATCTTCTTTTGTCAATAGATGCTTGTTAAGCCATTATACATATTTGTTCAGAGAATAAAGGATATGGCATTCTTTATGATTATCCATCTTCAAGGTAAAAGTAAACCGAAACATCAGGACTAGCACTGGAAAGTGGTGGTGACCATTGTTGGCACAAATGAAGCATAAAATACTAATTCTATTTGTGTGCCCAATTTCTTAATGTTTTCCTACAGTGGGATAATTTAGAACCAAATCTCTGTGTCTAGTAGATGATATAGAGGAAAGTTACTACAGTCATCCAGATTAGCTTGCATCCGATGCAGTCTTACAGTGTGCCCAGCCTTGAATGGACTCTCTTTATGTAGATTTTCCCACATGCATTCTCTCCTTAAACATCACAGTCATTTGGTAAGGCCTTATCGGTGATTTGGTGGGTTCCTGAAGTCATTCTAGTCCTGCCTTGTTGCAGTCCCAGGTAGTCTCCTTTGGTATTCCTAGTTGACCCCATTGTGGTTGATTTCTAACCTCACTGTATCATGGTCAGAAAAGATACTTTTTATGATTTCAATATTCATGTATTTATTAAGGCTGTCTTTGTGTCCAAACACAGTTTGATCCTTGAGTATGCTCTATGTGCACTTGAAAAATATATGTATTCTTTCTTTTGGAGAGGAAAAGTTTTTAATGTATCTGTAAAGTTCATTTCATCTACGACTTGTCAATTTTTTGTTCTGATAATCTGTCTCTTGCTGTGAGTGGTGTGTTGAAGTCTCCAGCTAATACTGCGCTGCTGTTGACATGTCCCTTAACGTCAGTACTATTGGGGTGCCTGTATATTTGGGGTACATAGGTTGATGATGGTTATGTTTTCCTGTTGGATTGATCTTCTGACCAACATGTAGTGTTCGTGTCTGTCGCTTTTTACCTTCTGTGCCTGAAAGTCTAATTCCTCGGATACTAGAATAGCTGTCCCTGTCTGTCTGTCTGTTTGCATTTTTGCCTAGGAAGACCTTGTTCCAGCCTGCCATCAGGAGCTTCTGTTTGTCCTGGGAATCTCTCCCTCACCCCTTTTCTATTCATGAGCTCACTTGTGGCTTCGTGAATTTCCAAATGTTTTCAGGTGGTTTTTTTTTTTATTATTTAAGAAAGTATTAATTAACAAAACCATAGGGTAGGAGGGGTACAATTCCACACAATTCCCACCACCCATTCTCCATATCCCACCCCCTCCCCTGATAGCTTTCCCATTCTCTATCCCTCTGGGAGCATGGACCCAGGGTCATTGTGGGTTGCAGAAGGTAGAAGGTCTGGCTTCTGTAATTGCTTCCCCGCTGAACATGGGCGTTGACTGGTCAGTCCATACTCCCAGTCTGCCTCTCTCTTTCCCTAGTAGGGTGTGTCTCTGGGGAAGCTGAGCTCCAGGACACATTGGTGGGGTCTTCAGTCCAGGGAAGCCTGGCCGGCATCCTGATGACATCTGGAGCCTGGTGACTGAAGAGAGTTAACATACGAAGCCAAACAAGTTGTTGAGCAATCATGGACCCAAAGCTTGGAATAGTGAAGAGGAAGTGTTAGGGGGATACTCACTGCAAACTCTAGTGTGCTTCTGCTTTCAGGTATATATTTTGCAGTAGTTTATGGATACGTGTGAACATATGCTCTCTCTCACAGAAACTGGTGTATATCTAGGTTTTGGGACTTTGTTAGAAAGTGAACCACCTGAGATGGAATTAGAGTATACTCCTGTAAGAATGGCATACATCAGAAAGGACAGCAGCAACAAATGCTGGAGAGGTTGTGGGGACAGAGGAACCCTTTTACATTGCTGGTGGGATTGTAAATTGGTACAGCCTTTGTGGAGAGCAGTCTGGAAAACTCTCACAAGGCTAGACATGGACCTTCCATATGATCCAGTAATTCCTCTCCTGGGGTTATACCCCAAGGACTCCATAACACCCAACCAAAAAGAGGTGTGCACTCCTATATTCACAGCAGCACAATTCATAATAGCTAAAACCTGGAAGCAAGCCAGGTGCCCAGCAACAGATGAGTGGCTGAGAAAGCTGTGGTATATATACACAATGGAATACTATGCAGCTATCAAGAACAATGAACCCACCTTCTCTGACCCATCTTGGATGGAGCTAGAAGGTATTATGTTAAGTGAGATAAGTCAGAAAGATAAAGATGAGTATGGGATGATCCCACTCATCAACAGAAGTTGAGGAAGAAGATCTGAAAGGGAAACTAAAAGCAGGACCTGACTAAATTGTAAGTAGGGCACCAAAGTAATAACCCTGAGGTGAGGGGTAGACATGCAGCTTCCTGGGCCAGTGGGGGGTGGGAGTGGGTGGGAGGGATGGGACACAGTCTTTTGGTGGTGGGAATGGTGTTTATGTACACTGCTAGTAAAATGTAGTCATATACATCACTAGTTAATTAATACGAGAGGGGGAAAATTGATTGTATGTCTCGAAGTTTTTCAAAACACAAACTGAATCTTTTCTCAATATATGCAGTGTAATTGATATGCAGACTCTCTCAAAAGCCTAGACCAAGTAGATCAGAAGCAACCAATAGCACAGCTATATACAAGATACTGGGTACCGTACAGCAAACCCTAACAAAAGGACTTTTCAGAGTTAACCCAATTACCAAATAATGTGATGATAACATTAACTATCGATTGTCTTTTTGAACTCTAAGACAGCAGGAACCTCACATCTCCACTATAGAGCCTCTACTTCCCCCAGTCCTGGAACCATTCATTGGATAGGGCCCACTTTCCCGTATGCCTCTCCCAATCCATATCAAATAATATTGCATGTGCCGATCACAACCTAATCAACACAACGATTGCCACCTCAACATGCTTCACTTCAGACTGTGTCCAGAGACTACACGTGTGGAATGACAACCCTTCAGCTTCATTACTCGGGTGAGACCTTTCCTTTCAGGTGGTTTTTGTTGCTTTTCCTAGTTGACCAGAGAGAGTGAAAGTGGCTTTACTGTTAGTCCATAGCCATGCCTCCAGAAGTCCTCAGCTGTATTTTTCTAAAGATAATCTAAGAAAGGACTCCCTACCGATAGTATTTTATTCTTAGAAAAAAACATCATTCTTACATGCTCTTTATACCTTTTTCACTTCACAAATTTTAGACAGCCTTCCCATCTTGGTAGTTGAAAAGCACTCACAACCTCTTCTAGGATTGTTTGGTACTTTTTAGGCCGCACATTGATTTATTTCTCCTATTGATGGACATTCAACTTCTTTCAAATGTTTTTAGGGAGAGGTAAACAAGGCTGCCACAAGTAATTTTGCAATTATAACATTTGGAGTGTAACTATGTCTACAGGATATATTTCTAAAATTCAAACCACTAGGCTAAAGAGTACATACATTTTGAATTTTCATTAGGTTTTATCAAATTTGAATCCCTAGAAAGTTTTGCCAGTTTACAATTTCACTAGTACGATACGTCATCATTTGCTGAGAGGTGGGGGAAATAGTGTCTCATTTAGTTTAATGAGTGTGTCTTACTTTAGAACCCTAAATGTTGGGGGCTGGGCTGTGGCACATCTGGTTGTGTGTACACTTTACTATGTACAAAGATCGAGGTTCAAACTGCCACTTCCCACTTGCAGGAGTAAGCTTCACAAGTGGGAAAGCAGGTCTGCAGGTCTCTCTCTCTCTCTCTCTCCTCCCTCTGCCCTCTCAATTTCTCTCTGTCCTAACTAATAAAAAAGGGAGAAGGCAAAAAGGAAAGAGAGAATAGAAGGGGGGAAATGACCATTAGGAGTGGTAGATTTGTCAATTTGTTATGCAGACACCATGCCCCAGCAATAACCCTGGTGACAATTATTTATTTTAAGTAAAAGAATGAAATTAAAAGAATCTTGATTGTTGTGGTCCAGGAGGTGGCGCAGTGACTAAGGCACTAGATTCTCAAGCATGAGGTCCTGAGTTCAGTCCCCAGCAGTATATGTACCAGAGTGATGTCTGGTTCTTTCTCTCTCTCTTCTTACCTTTCTCATTAATAAATAAATAAAATCAAAAAAAGAATCTTTATTGTCTTTTCATGGGAATAAAAACCATTTTCAGTTTCTGTTTCTGAGAAATGCTTGTTGATACATTTTTCTTTTTGGGTTCTGTGGGTTTGTTGACTCATGGGAACTCAATAAAGGATAGGCTCTTGATGACTGGGGGGAAATTTATGATTAGTTGATTAACTGCTCATAGTGGTACAGATCTAGTGAGGCTGGGCTTAAGGACATGAATATGTTCTGAAATGGGGTGTTCAGAGTTTGTTGTGTAAACGTTAGAGAGCACACTTACACAAGCATAGGTGGCATAGCCTGGTATAACCTAGGCTATATACCATGACCCATGGGAACCACAGTATATATGCAGCTTATCATTTAGTGAAAAACCATTAAGAAGTGCATAATTGTGGTGCAAAGTGCAAGGACCAGCATTAAGGATCCCGGTTCGAGCCCCCCAGCTCCCCACCTGCAGGGGAGTCGCTTCACAAATGGTGAAGCAGGTCTGCAGGTGTCTATCTCTCTCCCCCCTCTATCTTCCTCTCCTCTCTCTATTTCTCTCTGTCCTACCCAGCAATGATGACATCAATAACAACAACAATAATAACTACAACAATAAAAAACAACAAGGGCAATGAAAAGGGAAAATAAATAAATAAATAGATATAAGTTTTTTTTAAAAAAAAGAAGCGCATAGGGAGTTAGGCGGTAGTGCAGCGGGTTAAGCGCACGTGGCGCAAAGCCCAAGGACCAGCATAAGGATCCCAGTTCAAGCTCCTGGCTCCCCACCTGCAAGGGAGTCGCTTCACAGGTAGTGAAGCAGGTCTGCAGGTGTATGTCTTTCTCTCCCTCTGTCTGTCTCCCCCTCTTCTCTCCATTTCTCTCTGTCCTATCCAACAACGATGACAGCAATGACAACAGTAATAACTACAACAATAAAAACAACAAGGACAACAAAAGGGAATAAATAAATAATAATTTAAAAAGAAATTTCTTTTTAAAATGTAAAGTGCATAATTGTATGTGGATACAGTAGCAAAGAAAGGGCTGTCTTTATAAAGCTTAATTCCTAGTGGAATAGCTAGAGAAGTCAAGTCATTGCGTGTAAATTGAATTTGTTTTACCACAGACATTCCATATAGAGAGAATTATTTAATTCTTTCTCATGCCTGTGTTCTCTTTTCAGCACATGCACGGGATAGCCACCTTGCTAAATACATACTCTTCACAGGGATAAGCAGGCTCTAATTAGTCAGAGCTTTTCTTGTTTTGTGTGTATATGTGTGTGTGTGGGGGGGTCATACAGTCTCATTACATCTAATCAACTCTTGCAATTGTAGCACAAAAGTAACCAGAAGGGGTTGTATTGTGATATGGAAAACTGAGAAATGTTATGCATGTACAAACTATTGTATTTACTGTCGAATGTAAAACATTAACTCCCCACTAAAGAAATTTTTTTAAAAAGTAAGTAACCAGAGATACTACCTGGAAAGTGAGCATGGGCCAGCAAAATATCTCACTTGGATAGTATGCTGCTTGGTCACATGAATGACCCAGATTCAAGTCTTGCCCCTACAACATTGAAGGGATCTTCAGTGCTGTAGTCTCTCTCTCTCTCTCTCTCTCTCTCTCTCTGTCTCTCTCTCTCTCTCTCTCTCTCTTTCTGCCTTCTCCATCTCTATATTAAAAAAGGAAGAAGAAGGAGGAGGAGGAAGAGAAGGAGAAGAAGAAATGAGCATGGCTCATCTGCTTAGTACACCTGCTTAGTCATGCACACAACCCAAGTTCAAGTCCAGCCCCCACCGCACTGAAGTTTTGATACTTTGGTATTTTCCCTTCTCTCCTCAGATTCATTATTTCTGCTCTCTTTAGAAAATAGGTAGGTCAAATTCCAAATGACAACAGCAGTAAAAAACACATGAACATGGTTGTGTTCCAATAATATATTATATATGAACACTAAAGTTCAAATTTCATACGCTTTTGCAAATGCCACAAAGTATTCTCTTAATTCCACACCAAACCATTTAAATATGTTATTAAAACCACTCTCCCTAGCCCAAGGCTGTGTAAAATAAACTTTGCTTGTGGGAACATAATTCTCTAACCTCTATTCTATATCTTTCTACTGTACTGCCTCCCAAATGTCCTCTGAGCTATGAGTTTTAGTGGCCTCTTTTAGAATCAGATAAGGAAACAAAGAGAACTTCATTGCCAAAGCCCACAGCAATAATAGCAACACTTACGGTAATAACAGTAGTAATGAATCACATTCTCAAGTACAAAAAATAAAGACCTGTTCCTAGCTGCTGCTAGTCCTGCAGGACAAGTTATCAGTTTGTCCTGTGATGTTGATCTGGTTAAATGACTAAGGTGCCAGGTTCACTGAGAATCACATTCACCCAGGCCTGGTCAGGGGGCATCCTGAATTCCTCCCTAAGGAGCAGCAAACCCCGCTCACCCCACAGCACCTCTTTTGCTCATAGCTGCATATACATATTTGCCAAACCTGCCTTCTTTTTCCTCTCCAATCACAGTACACCTTTATAATTATAAATTCATGTGATTCCTGTCTCCCACACTTCAACACAAGAAGGAGCATTTACTTGCCTCCTGGCTGTTTAATCCCAGTCTAGAAGAGGGCTTGGCAGATGGTTGATGATCCATAGACCTTTGTTGACTTATGAATCATCTCTCTTGCAACTCACTAATTTGGTATTAGAAGGTGGAGCCTGAACTCATAAGTATGGAAAGTCATACTATGGATGGATTTTTTTAAATTATTTTCATTTTACTAGTGATTTAATAATGATTGACAAGATTGTGGGATAAAAGGGGTACAATTCCATACAGTTCCCACCACCAGAGTTCCATATCCCCTCCCCTACATTGGAAACTTTCCTATTCTTTATCCCTCTGGGAGTCTGGATCAAAGATTTTTATGGGGTGCAGAAGGTGGGTGGTCTGGCTTCTCTAGCTGCTTCTATACTGGACATGGATGTTGACAGATTGATCCATACTCCTAGCCTGTTTTTATCTTTCCCAACTGGGGTAGGTCTCTGAAGAGGTGGGGTTCCAAGACACATTGGTGGGGTTGTCTACCCAGGAAGTCAGGTTGGTGTCATGGTAGCATCTGCAACTTGGTAGCTGAAAAGCATTAAGATATAAAGCAGAACAAACTGTTTAATAATCAAGAATCTAAAGACAAGAATACAGCAGATGAGATTTGGGGGTTTTATGTTGGGAGATGATAGAAAGTCTATTTTAGGTATATTCTAAGGGACCCATGACTTTACTAATTTTTACCTTAACCCCACAGATAACATGCAAGTGGTCTAAAAGTATTGTCTGGAAAGATAGTATCAGGGTTGGGAATAGGACCAGAAATCTGGATCAGGGAAGAAATTAGCTCCCTAATATGGGAAAAGTATATAAATACTGTTAACTGTAAAGACTACTGATCTGACCTAGAGTCTATGTCTATTCGTATTTAGCATAGGAGCCTGTATAACCTCCGCACCCCTGTTAGTCTGAGTTCACAGTCCGTGGTCATAGCTGGGAACATTCTAGGCTGCATTCATTTCAGGACCCATCTTCCTCAAGTAGCAGAGTATGTTGACCCACTCTCCCTTCAGAGAAAGGGGCAATTTCCACCACTGTTGTTTTAGATTGAGGGCAAAGTCCTATAGAGGCCCACAAGAGGGTTTATGATGTTGTTCCTGGTGGAGATGACCAGTAATGGTGGAGAGAGAAATCTGTTAGAGGTCTAGGTTCATCATGTCTATGTGGGAATTCCAGGATTCCCTGACTAGGGTCCCAGATGATGGGGTGGTCTGATAATGACAAAAAGGGCCATCATTAAAGTATGCTGGTCTCTTGCCCTTATCCAGCTTTTGTATTCCTTTATCTGACAGGGTTAGAGTTTGATTGATTGAGGAAGTGAAATAGGAAGTAGGTGAGGAGGGCATCTAAGTCTAATTAGAAGATATCTTATTAAATACTTTATGGTGTCTTTTTTAAATATTTATTTATTTATTACCTTTTGTTGCCCTTGTTGTTATTATTGATGCCGTTGTTGTTGAATAGGACAGAGATAAATGGAGAGAGGAGGGAAAGACAGAGGGAGGAGAGAAAGATAGACACCTGCAGACCTGCTTCACCACCTGTGAAGCAACTCCCCTGCAGGTGGGGAGCCAGGGGCTACAACCAGGACCCTTACACTGGTCCTTGTGCTTCACGCTATGTGCACTTAACCTGTTGCGCTACCACCCGACTCCTTATGGTGTTTTTTTTAGGTCTTTCTACTTGCTTGCTGCACTTTTTTGAGTCACTGTAGACCACTGCACAACTTTACTGTAAGATATATTTCCCCCTAACTTATGGATACATGTGCTCATGTGCCTTATCTCTTGGTCCCTGGTCTGTGTCTAGGTTCTGTGACTTTGTTAGGAAGTGCACCACTTGAAATGGAATTAAAAGTCCTATGAGCTGGGAAAGGTCTGACCGGAGTGATGGAGCTGAAGGGTTGACATCCTAGGCCTGACATCTCTGAACACTGTCCAAAGTGAAACATGTCAAGGTGGCACTGGTTGCCTTAATTTGCTTGAGATCAGGAGATGAAGTATCAAATGGTATAGATACAAGAGAAGCATGAAGGAAAATGATCAAAGCCCCAGAGGTTCCAGGACTGGAAGAAATACAGGTTTTATAGAGTATGAGGAAGGTTTCTTGTTGTCTTAGAGTTTAAGAAGGCAATATATAGTTATTACTGTAAGCAAGTAATTAGGGAACTTGGTTTACTTTGAAAATCCCATGGTTAGGATTTATTGTACCATATAAGACCTGCCATGATTTGTATCATTTAATGCTATTTACAAATAACTATATCCTTTTATTTTTATTATTTTTATTTATAAAAAGGAAACACTGACAAAACCATAGGATAAAAGAGGTACAACTCCACACAATTCCCACCACTAGAACTCCATATCCCATCCCCTCCCCTGATAGCTTTCCTATTCTTTATCCCTCTGGGAGTATGGGTCATTATGGGGTGCAGAAGGTTGAAGGTCTGGCTTCTATAATTGCTTCCCCGCTGAACATGGGTATTGGCAGGTCAAACCATACTCCCAGTCTGTCTCTCTCTTTCCCTAGTGGAGTGGGGCTCTGGGGAAGCAGAGCTCCAGAACACATTGGTGGGGTCGTCTGCCCAGGGAAGTCCGGTTGGCATCATGGTAGCATATGGAACCTGGTGGCTGAAAAAAAGAGTAAACATATAAAGCCAAACAAGTTGTTGACTAAACAAATAACTATATCTTATATGCTGACAAGACCGATTGATTCTGGTCTACTATAGATGGAATTTCTCTTCATCAAAGAGCTCAGTAAAAACCAGACATTTGGCTAATTTCTCCAGGTAATTGGGTAGATAGAAAGGAGACAAATACAGCAACAATTCATGTTTTTTCCATTGATCTACACTCCTTCAATGACTCAAAGGATACACAAGGTAATTTCCCAGTAGGAGAACTAAGCTCCAAGATAGGGTGCTCAGCCAAGGACATTGCTTCATAGTAGCAAAGCACTTCATAGTCAGTAACAAAGCACATAGGTGCCTGCCTACTTATTGTTCTTATACTCTGGTTTGGTTATTTTGGGCTATTTCTTCATCACTGAATATAATTTTGATGATTAAAAAAAAACTGGTTTGGGGGCCTAACGATAGTGCAGCAGGTTAAGCATACATGGCACAGTGCAAGGACTGGCGCAAGGATCCCGGTTCGAAACCCCGGCTCCCCACCTGCAGGAGGGTCGCTTCACAAGCAGTAAAGCATATCTGCAGGTGTCTGTCTTTCTTTCCCTCCTCTCTCGATTTCTCTCTATCTTACCCAACCACAACAACAACAACAGCAATGGCAATAATAACAACAAGGACAACAAAATGGGAAAAATGGCTTCCAGGAGCAGTGGATTTGTACTGCAGGCACCAAGTCCCAGCAATGACCCTGGAGAAGAAAAAAAAAATTGGCTTTTACGTGGGAAATTTTGTCTTGTTCATTTGTGATTTAATATTGATTTACAAAATTACGAGAAAGCAGAGGTATAATTCCACACCTTTCCCACCACCAGAGTTCTGTGTCCTCATCCCTCCACTGGAAACTGTAATATTTCTCCCAAGATCACAGACATGGGTTGAATATATATATATATATATATATCTCCATTTTCTATGGTTCTATCTTCTCTTCCTTTCTAAGTCACACCTACTACTTGTGAGTGTCATTCCCCCCCCCTTTTTTTTTCTCCCCTCTCCAGATGGAATTGTAATTCAGAACCCTCTGGTCATCTTCCCCTAACATTTACCCCTCTGGGAGTATGAACCAAAATTCTTTATGAGGTGCAGAAGGTGGAAGGTCTGGTTTCTGTATTTGCTTCTGTATTGGACATAGACATTGGTGGGTTAATCCATACCACCAGCCTATTTCTCTCTTTCCCTAGTGGGACAGGGCTCTGGGGAGATGGGTTTACAGGACATATTGGTGAGGTCGTCTGCCCAGGGAATTCAGGATGAAGTTATAGTAGCATCCACAATTTGGTGTCTGAAAGCAGGGCAAAATGTTTAATGAACAGAAACCATAAAGTAAGAATAGAGCAGATAGGAATAGAGATTTTAGTGTGGATAAAAAGCTAGGAAGTCTCTTTTGGGTATGTTCCTAGGGGCCCATGACTATGGTATTTTTACTGGAGCTTAATAGCTAACCTGATTTTTTTTTTTCTTTCTCATAAACTTTCTGGGCCAGGAGGTGCCTCCAAGGTAGAGATACAGCATATCTTGCTTACATGAGGCCTGGGTTCAACCTGGAGCACTGCATGAAAACAAACAGAACATCATAAAAGATGGAACCACCACTCTGGTCTCTGTCTCATCATTTAAATATAAATATAAATATATATATAATTTATATTTCAAGGAGAACATAACTAAAATTTTGGAAGGAAATCAAGCTTCCTAGAAGTAGCAGTATGGAAAATCCCAGGTCAGTTTCTACCTAAATCAGATCAAACATCCCAGGCCACAGTTAACACCGTTTTGTTCCCTCTACAATCAATCATCTGCAAAACAGTATCCTACCTTAATTCATTCCTAAGATCATACAAAATCTAACAATCGCCAATCAGGGAGAATGCAGGATAACACAATTGTACACACCCTGGGGATTAGAGGTGGTGGGGAGTGTAAATATGCACAAGGTTCTGGTTCCCTACAAGAGTTACACTTGACAAAGCCTTGGCCAACAAGACTATTAAAAATAAGTAGAGACTGGAAGCCATAAACCTGAGGGGTGGGGGAAGTGGTTGGCTTTGGCTTTGTAGTCCCATCCATAATGAACTTTATTTATACCCATGGGTGGAGGAGGGACTTGTTCATCACTAAAGTAATTTTCAACTCTAAAACTTTTTTATAAATTTAAATTCCACCCTAGTAATTTAGGTCTTTTAATCTTTTTTTTTCTGTGATGACAAGAAAAAGCAAACAATGTCAAAAAATCAACTTTCTTTCTATGGCAGGTATAAAAAAAGATCCAGTTAGTATGTTTAGAGCACTTGAGGTAGACACAGCCAGGTGCTCAAGACACAGTGGAGTGAAACAGATGAAGAGTTCTCAGTGTAGTATGTTTCTTATATTTTGTAACATGTGCACTCAGCCACATGCACCATCACCTGGCCCCAGTTTCCTACATTTTAAGCTTGTGCCATATATATATATATATATATATATATATATATATATATATATATATATATATATATGAAACATTGACAAAACCATAGGATAAAAGGAGTACAACTCCACACAATTCCCACCACCAGATCTCAATATCCCATCCCCTCTTCTTTATCACACTGGGAGTATGGACCCAAGGTCATTGAGGGATGTAGAAGGTGGAAGGTCTGGCTTCTGTAACTGCTTCCCCAATGAAAACGGGCATTGACTGGTTGATCCATACTCCCAGCCTGCCTCTCTCTTTCCCTAGTAGGGTGGGGCTTGTGTCTTTTTTTATGTCTTCACTCTCAGGTGGAGAAAAATCACTGGTAAGGAAAGATCCTGGCGGTGGCGCACCAGGTTCAGTGCACATAGCATGGAGTATGCAGACGCGTTAAAGGATCCTAGTTTGAGCCCCCAGCTTCCCACCTGCAGGGGAGTTGCTTCACAAGTAGTGAAGTAGGTTTGCAGGGGTCTCTCTTCCTCTTCTCCTCTTTATCTTCCCCTCCCCTCTCAATTTCTCTCTGCCCTACCCAATAAAAATAACAAAAAAAAAATAGTAATTGTTCTTTTAAAAAAATTAAGTATATTCTCTTCAAAAAAAAAAAAGAAAGAAAGAAAAGATCCTGTGGTATCTATATGGGGCATATAAAGTAAGCCTGGCTTTGTTGAAAAGCATTCTCATTTCCTATGCAATTGGCATGTGGTAATTATGTTTACTTTTTAATTCCTAATGAGCAGTTCTTAAGTAATTGGCACCTCATTTCTGCTCTCCAGTACTAAGAACTACACTGGATGAGCTCCAGGGAAGTGGTGTGCCTGTAATTTGATGAACTGAAAAGCTAAGGCATCCACTGGAATTGAACTCAGTTTCCCTGTTGCCTTTAATACTGGTAAACTGTGAATGGGGAAAAAAAAAAAAGTAATGTATAATCCTGAATAAAAGAAAGTCTTTTAGGAGCTGGGAGGAGGCGCACTCAGTAGAGTACATACATTACCATCCACAAGGACCAGGATTCAAGCCCCTGGTTAGCACAGGGGCGCACCTATGAGATGGAGGGGGAAGCTTCATGACTAGTAAAGTGGTGCTGCAGTGTCTCTCCTCTCTCTATCTCTCAGTTTCTGCATGGCTAAATAAATAAAAATATGGTGAACAACTGGACTTCCCTGGGCAGGTGTCCTAGAGCCCCACCTCCCCAGAGCCCCACCCCACTAGGGAAAGAGAGAGGCAAGCTGGGAATATGGATCAACCTGTCAATATCCATGTTCTGCGGGGAAGCAATTACAGAAGCCAGACCTTCCACCTTCTGCATCCCACAATGACCCTGGGTCCACACTCCCAGAGGGATAAAGAATAGGAAAGCTATCAGGGGAGGGATAGGATATGGAGTTCTGGTGGTGGGCATTGTGTGGATTTATACCCCTCTTATCCTATGGTTTTTGTCAGTGTTTCCATTTTATAAATAATTGAAAATATATATGACTAAATAAAATAGCAGTGGAGTTATGCAGGCACTGAACATCAGTGATAACTCTGCTGGCGAGAGAGAGAGAGAATAAATAAAGTGAGGAGATTCCTGCTATTCTCATGACATAAAGTCTAGATTTCTGCACAACTAAAGTTGACTCAGTTAAGTTCTGTAAACCTGACTGAACCCCAATTACATGACTTGCACTTTACAAAGTACAAGTTAAATAATGATAATAAGATATAGCCTAAGAAGTTCTTTGTAAATATATGTTTACTGTCTGCTTGGGAAAATAGCACATATTGTACCCATGTGTCAACAACTATACTGTAAACCATTAACCCTCCCCATAAAATTATAAAAAGTAAAAATTCAAATAAGTATACATGAAATAACCAGCTTCCAAGGAAGCAAAGGAGCCCAGTTCAAGACAGCAGGCTAAGTATTTATCTCTACAACTTCCTCAGACCCCATCAAAACAACAAAAAAGAGAACTGAGTTATAACAGCTATAACAACAACTTAGGTATTATTAACAGACAAGAAGTCCCATCCAACTTTTGGACATCAAAAAGAGAGGCATTGTACAAGAAAAAATGGAAAGTGCTAATGTCCAGATATAAATATAAACTTTGACGGTGAGAAGAGCAAGAAGGCATGGAGGGGCAGGGAAATATAGATGTTCTTAGATCTGCAAGGTACTAGCCAAGTACCAGTGGCTGTTAACTAAAATTTATAAGACAAGGTAGAATTTTTAGGACTTTGAGGGTATTAGAGTAACCACTAAAATAACTAAATGTATTTACAGAAAGAAAGGCAGGAAGTGGAAGGAGGAGATAGAGTAAAGACACTACATTTTTCAGCTTTCTTATCAAGGAGTTGATAGATACTATCTAGTACTAAAATTAATATGTAATTTGAAGTTGTTGGATATGAAAAAGCCACCAGGAGCAGTAGAAAAGTTTACTTTCCATTTTATGTCTTCTGATCTGATGAGAGGGTGGGGGGGAGAGAGAGAGGAGTTGGGGACTCATGCTTGCCCAAGTTCATCACTCCAGGAAGCTTTTTCATTCAGAGCAAGGAAGAAACACCACAGTGTTGGTGTCACAGCACATGGTGCCCAGGATGGAATCTGGGTTATGCAAATGTCAAGGCCTGTACCCTACCTGATGAACTATTTTTCTGGCCTTTAGCTGATTTTTTGAAGCAGTTATAATAAACATTTTTATATCAATAAATAAGAAGATGAATGCCTGGATAAATGTTCTGTTTATAAACAAATGAAGTATTTTATATACTAGGTAGCAAAAAAGAAAAACAGGGTAGTGCTATCTAAAATATAAGCCCTTGTGTTTTAAAAAATATCTGTAATAACAGTTTAAACATATTTTTATAACTACAAGGGAAAGGTTTTAACAATGGTTTTTCTCAGGAAGGCAAAACAGCTCATTGGGTTGCTGTGCTACTGTGTCATGTGCACAAGGCAGATTTGCACATGGCCACCGCCACATTGCAGGAAGCTTTTGTGCTGTGGTCTCTTTCATTGTCTGCCTCTTTGTCTGTATCTACAAAAGAAAACCAAGGAAAAAATCATCAACAACAAAAACAGTAGTTTCCTCTTAGGGAAGAGGAAAGATTAATACAAAGACTAGATAAGAAACCTTCCTCTTTTTCTCCTCCTTCTCCTCCTCCTTCTCTTTCTTCTTCTCCTCCTTTTTCTCCCTCCTCCTCCCCTTCTCTTCCTTCTCATCCTCTTCCTCTTCTTCTTTGTGTGTGTGTATTTCTGAATTAACTGAAATAAGTCACAGCCTCTTGAAAACTTAAAAACTAATAAATTAGGGTGCTGGGCAATGGTGTACCCAGTTTAGCACACATGTTCCCATACACAAAGACCTAGGTGAGACTCGGCTGCACTGCTGATGGGAATGCAAACTACTGCAGACCATTTGGAAGATTGTGTGGAGAGGCCTTAAATAAAAATGGAGTTACCTTATGAACCAGCGATATGACTCTTGGGCATTTATCCAAAGGACACTCAAGCACAAATTCAAAGAGACATATGCACCCCCTATGCTCGTAGCTGAATTATTCACAATCGCCAGAGTGGAAGCAGCTGAAATGCTGATCAACAGAAGTTACGGGGTATATGTTCCATGGAATACTACTCTGCAACCAAAAAAGACGACATTGTTTCCTTTGGGACAAAATGGATGAAACTAGAGGTGATTATGCTTAGATAAATACTTAAAGAGATGAAAAATAATTACTGGATGGTTTCATTTATAAGTGGAATCTAGAGATCTGATACACATAAACTTGGAAATAAAAGAAAGAAAGAAAGAAAGAAAGAAAGAAAGAAAGAAGGAAGGAAGGAAGGAAGGAAGGAAGGAAGGAAGGAAGGAAGGAAGAAAGAAAGAAACTGTTTCTAAGACTAGTGAGAACCATAGTGGTTATCTTTGGGAGGTAAGGGAGTAGGGATACAGAACTTTGGTGGTGGATGTGGAATTGTACATTGTAACCTTGTGATCTTGTAGCCTACTATTAATCACAAATAAAAAATATAAAAAGGAATGATAGTAAATTTGTGGGTGATGATGAAAAAAATGGAATAATATTCTTGGAAAAAACTAATAAATCAAGAGAATGGCCCAAAAACATGCATATTTCAATAAAAGTCTACACACAAGTGTGTGTAGTCACTTATTTAACATGTAATAAATTCCTACTGTGGCTATGTAAGTGATAGAATAGTAAACAAAACAATCTCTAATTTCAGGAAATTCATAGTCAGATGACGCAAAGGACAACATACACAGTTACCACAGATGGTGAGGTTTGCGCTGATAACCGTAGGCACAGAATCACAGAATGTTCAAGATGGGTCCACTTACTATGTATGTATATGTGTGTGCACGTTTGCTCGTGCACTTGTGCGCACACACACATGCACCACCTAGGCTCAAACTCAAGACTTTATACATGTGGAGTATATATAAATAAACACTGAGACACATCCTTGACCCTCCTTGCACTATGTTAGTAAACCTTCATGGAAGCCATGATGTCCAAATGAAGGTCAGTTCTGAGTATCCACTCACACAGCATACATATTTCTGCATTTGTATGTGAAAGATTTGTATGAAGTAAAAGCAAGCTATGCTCATAATAAAGTGCCTATGCTAGTAACCAAAGAGGAGATCAATGAAGTGGCTGGCATAAGCCTCAATATTTGGCTTTGTTCAGGAGTTCCAATAACCCAAAGACAGCTATGCTGAAGGAACTTTTGACAAGGCTGAGAGGAGGCTAGGAAGACAACATTCTCAAGTTTCTAAGCATCAGAACTTCCTGAGAAATTTAGGGAGCATGACCAGCAGCCTAAAGAAAGTACAAATATTTAAACAATAGTCAAGAATCTTCCCTTTGAAGATCCTAAAGCACTTTTGTAAATAAAGACTTTCCTTTTACAGGTGGCAAGCCTGAGGCTTAAAGCCATCCCCCCCCCCCCCCCCCTTGCACAGACAGGGATTTGCAGAAACAAAACAGACCACACTATTCCTGACTTGTCTCCACGCTGGTATGGTGATCAGACCCGTCCTGTTGCCACTGAAAAACTGTTAAAATAGGTTCTGTGCAGGGATAGCAGGATTTGTTGTTAACAAGCAATGTTTCCCCATTGGTGTTCACGCGTACATGGTGTTCTTCAGAAGGCACAGCATGTGGTTTCTGAGGAAAGCAGGCTTTGGCAGGGCTTCTAGCATTTCAAGTCCACACGTGTAGTAGAGTTGCCACAACTCGGCAACGCTTTTCTGGCAGGGTTAGTTATGCCCTGCAGTACTTTCAGTTGGTTTTTATGGTCTTTAAAGCCACCATGAAAGTCAATGGACCTGGAATTCAAACTTCTGAAATATTCTACTCTATTACTGAGTTGTTGGTGTTGAGACGTGTTTGTGTGTGTGTGTGTGTGTGTTTTCTTTTTTTTTTTTTTTTTTGCAACAGGAGTCTCGGCATTTAAGACAAGATAAACATGATAAGACAATGGCAGAGGAAATTGCGGGTTTATGTCTCCAAGTGGGCTAATTTCCAAATTACTCTAGAGAAAATTGCTCAGGATGATTTCACAGGTTTCCTCCATACTTCGAGGTAGTAAGATGGCTGCACCTGCAAGATTTAATTACATGTTCATTTTTCTCCACAGCAAAGGTATCACTGTAATTGGAGGGTGCTGGCCTTAGCCAAACTTGTTTCTTGTAGGGCTCTGGAGAAACAGTTTTACCCTGGGAATGTGTAAATGATGGTGGTGAAGCTACCTGGCATAATTACTCTGCAGAATTCAGGTTGGCTTCATTTTATCAACAGTGAGATCACTGAGAGAGTAAATAATCTTTCTGAAGAGTTTTGAACTTCACTACACCTGACTCACATGTCCACTGGCTGTGAGATGATGAAAAACTAGTAAGTGAAATATCGTACGTCAAAATTCCATCTATCTGGAGGGATTGAAGCTTGGGATTTTTGATTAATTAATAGTAACTACAACTAATTACAAGTATATTACATGACAGACTTAAACCATTTCCACAGATATCAAGTGTTTTATATATAGTTGGTCAAAAATTATTTTAAAAGCTATTTTATTATTTATTAATTGTGATCTTTGAAAGGTCACCAGACTTAAGAGCTCCAAGGAGGGAAACATACTGAAATAAGAAAGGAATATGAAACATTATCACTGAAACTATGACTGGGCCTTGGACACAAAGTGTGAGTCAATACTTGTTTTTTTAATTTTTTTAATATTTGTTTATTTTTCCCTTTTGTTGCCCTTGTTGTTTAACATTGTGGCTATTCTTGTTTGTTATTGATGTTGGATAAGACAGAGAGAAATGGAGAGAGGAGGGGAAGACAGAGAGGGGGAGAGAAAGACAGACACCTGCAGACCAGCTTCACTGAAGCGACCCCCTACAGGTGGGGAGACGGGGGCTCGAACCCGGATCCTCACATGGGTCCTTGTGCTTTGCACCACGTGCGCTTAACCTGCTGCACCACTGCCCAACTCCCGAGTCAGTACTTGTGATGGGCTCTTGGGAAAGGGACAAGATGAAATTTAGGGGCACTTCTTTTTTGTGTGTCAATGACTAGGGGAAGTCCCTGATATTTGGTAGGTAGGGACTGGATATAGGAGATGACAGATAACACTGGGAATAGTCAACAGAGACTTGTTCTGTTTTCTGCACAGTGTTCTTTTTTTCAGTTATGTTTATTATTATTTTTATAATTATAATAATTTTTGCCACCAGAATTATTAGTGAGGATTGGTGCCAGCACTATGATTCCATTGCTCACAGTGGCCATTTCCCTCTCTCTCGCTCTCTCTCTCTCTTATTCTCTCTTTCTATTACACTTGATAGGACAGACAGAAATGTAGAGATGAGGGACAGAGAGGAAGAGAGAACATTAAACACCAGCATACCTGTTTTACCACTTGTAAAGCGTCCCTCCTGCAGGCAGGGAGAGGGGGCTGGTAACCAGGTTCTTGTGCTTAGTGGTACGTGCGCTTAGCCAGGTGCACCACCACCTGGCCCCCCCGACGGTTGTCTTCTTTAAAAAAACAGTTTTCACTGAGAGAGAGAGAGAGAGAGAGACAGGAAGAGAGAGAGAAAGAGGGAGAGAGGAAGAGAGACAGACCAGTGACACACCACTCTACTCTGCCAAGCTGGCACGTGTGGTCCGGGATCTGGCCTATAGTCTCATGTGTACAAGTCCAGTGTTCTACCTGCTAAACCATCTTCCTGGCTGCCATGATTTTCAAATACAGTCCATATGTAACTAAAAAAAACCTGCTTATATTATCTAGAAACTCAACTTGGCTCAGTGATTAAACTATGAATCCACTGATGCTGGGGGCCATTTTTTCTATTTCTCTCTTTCTTCTTCATTTTATCGGGTAAGACAGAGAGAAATTGAGAAAGAAGAGGAAATAGAGAGGGAAAGACAAAGACACCTGCAAACCTGCTTCACCTCCCTTCCACTGCAGGTGGGGAGTCCGGGGCTCGAACCAGGATCCTTACTTGGGTCCTTGCACTTCGTATTAAGTGCACTTAACCCAGTGTGCCACAGCCCAACCCTCCCTTGTTTCTGCTAGAAACACATTTTAAATATATAAAATTTTCAGAAAAGGAAAATTCCATATATATTGAGAGACAGTTGTGCCTTACTTTGTTTTGAACCTTCTAAGAATCATTCGCTGTTTGGCTAAATTCCCTTGTCAGCAGCATTACTCTGGAAACATTGTGTTTGTAGCACTCACACGAATGGCGATTCCATAGACAGCCAGCTTCTTACCAAAGCGTTATGTCTCCTAGCACATGTCCAAATATTACCACTGTGTCCAAAGTGTGCTGCCATCACCACTAACCATCTACAGAGCCATTTTCATTTCTTTCTTTTTTTTTTTATTTATAAAAAGGAAACACTGACAGAAACCATAGGATAAGAGGGGTAAAACTCCACACAGTTCCCACCACCAGAACTCTGTATCCCCTCGTCCCCCATAGCTTTCCTATTCTTTATCCCTCTGGAAGCATGGGCCTAGGGTCATTATGGGGTGCAGAAGGTGGAAGGTGTGACTTCTGTAATTGCTTTCCCACTGAACATGGGCTTTGACAGGTTGATCCATACTCCCAGCCTGCCTTTCTCTTTCCCTAGTGGAGTGGGGCTACAGAGCCCTTTTCATCTAGCACAACTGGAACTATACTTATCAAATGCTAGCTCTCTGTATTCTTTTCTCTAAGTTCCCCACAACTATCAAGCTTCTTTCTGCCTCTGTGTTTTACTCCCAATATAGTGATATTTGAAAGTACATGTGTAAAAAGGTCATGTTGTGGGGTCTGGCAGTAGCGCAGAGGGTTAAGCGCACATGGGGCAAAGCGCAAGGACCGACGTAAGGATCCCTATTGGAGCCCGGGCTCCCCACTTGGGGAGGGGGGGGTATGTGTCGATTCACAAGCAGTGAAGCAGGCTGCAGGTGTCTGTCATTCTCTCCCCCTCTCTGTCTTACCGTCCTCTCTAGATTTCTCTCTGTCCTGTCCAACAATGACGACAGTAACAACAACAACAAGGACACCAAAAGGGAAAAAATAGCCTCCAGGAGCAGTGGATTCATGGTATAGGCACCGAGCCCCAACAAAAACACTGGAGACAAAAAAAAAAAGTTATGTTGTCTGTGGATTTCATCACAGAGTGATTACAGAGGAATATAATGTATTTATTACAAAGGGGAGGGTTGAGTCTAATAGGATTGGGACTACTGGTATCTATGATCAGCTAACTGTACATTTACAATGTCTTCTGTCTTACAACATGAGTCCTTAACTTAGTAATGTATTCACTCTAAAATAATGTCCTCCAAACTCTGATCATTTTTAGGAGGATCTTTGTTTCTTGAGTTTTTCTAGTATTGTTTCAGCTCCTAAACTAGTTCGACCTGATCTGAGAAACATGCCAGCCTTCCTGTAAATGACTTGATTCTAGACAACCAGCATGGCGACACCTTACCTTGACTGTAGTCTAATCAATTTAGTTTCTCAAGGACTACAGCTACACAGGACAATTCCTGAACAAATAATTATTAGGTGACTGACTGAAAGATATTTTGAAGAGAAGAAAACTGGAGTGTTTAGCCCCATCACAAAGGGCTTGTTAACATCACAGTATATCCCATTCTGCGGTGCCAGAAACACCCTCCCCAATGCTGTGACCTTGCTCACTGACAAGTTGTATTAGGACCTCAGTACCACTACAGTCATCCTAATGTGACACACATTAGCTCTGCTGATCACTCTGGCCCCAAACCAGTAAAAATGAACTTGGCATCATCTTCCTCATGTACTAATCTGAACTGTGCCTGTGACTTCACTTTGCTTGAGTTACCTGAAATCATTTTCTCAAACCCAGAGCAATCTCATGTGCCATTCTGTTATGGTGTCAGCTGAAAATTTAAAAAAGAAAATAAATTAAAAACCTTTCTGCTAGCATGAAGTTGAATTTAAAAAAAAAAGGATACAGACAGGGGTCAGGCGGTAGCGCAGCAGGTTAAACGCACATGGCGTGAAGCACAAGGACCAGCGTAAGCATCCTGCTTCAAGCCTCCAGCTCCCCACCTGTAGGGGGGTTGACTCACAAGTGGTGAAGCAGGTCTGCAGGTGTCTATTCTTCTCTCCCTCTCTCTGTCTTCCCTTTCTCTCTCCATTTCTCTCTGTTTTATCTGACAACAACTACCTCAATAACAATAATAATAACCATAACAATGATAAAACAACAAGGACAGCAAAAGAGAAAATAGGTAAATATTTAAAAAAAAAAAAGGATACAGATGAAAGACCATTTTATATATATCCAAACAGAGTCAACTATCTCAGTGAGCTGTTTGTACTTGGCTACTACACCAAATGCACCATGCCCTTAATATAAAGAGGCAACCTGAAACGTATTATTGATGGAAAAGTTTACATTTGCTATCCTCCAGCTAGTAAGAAAAAGGATCTTTTCTTCAGTGGACAGGAAATAACTCACCTAGGAGAGGACACATTATATATGCAGACCCAGGTTTGAGTTCCTGGTCGCCAGGGAGTACCTGCAAAAGGGAAACTTCAGAAGTGGCTAAACAGTCTGTCTTTCTTCACCCCCTCCCCCTCACCCTTCACCCCCTCCCCTTCAGAAGTGGCTAAACAGTCTCTCTTTCTTCACCCTTCTTCACCCCCTTCCTTCACCCCCTCCCCCTCCCCCTATGTATGTATGTACCCTGTACTGCTCTCCCTCTTTCTCTCACCCCCATAAATAAATAAACAAACAAATAAAATCCTCTGAGAATGGAGGACTTATACAGGCATGGATCTCTGGGGTTAGGGGTGGGGAACTCTGGTGGCAAAATAATAATAATTGTAATCTTCACTGACAACATGAAAGTGTCACAGAAACATATTCAGGGAATAACAGACCTAATGGAACTCAGTATGTGCATCTTCACAGAGTGATGAAGCTATACCCTGAGTGTGTTGAAGTGTCTGTAGAAAGCACTAGAAAATTGTCACTCTAGTGAGACTGGGATATCCTCAGATAGAATAGAGTTATACAATCCCATGATGAGAAGCCCTTTTCCAAATGTCTTCATTTTAGTCAAAGCACATTTTTGCTTGTTCCTAACATGAGATTTAGTGGAATAATAAAATGCCTTAACGTTTGAGAAAGAAGGCAGCAAAGCGATTTACAGATGATAGGATTGAAGTCAGTTCTAGAAATTGCTCCTTGCAACATTCCTGAGATTTTTGCCCTTACTCATTCTTATTCTTAGAATGTTCCTCCTCCACATTTTTCTCTATGCCCTTACAAAATTAATATTATCGGACCAGGTGGTGGAGCACCTGATTGAACGCACATGCTACAATGCACAAGGATCCAGGTTCAAGCTCCCAGCCCCCACCTGCAGAGGAAAAGCTTTGTCAGTGGTGAAGCAGTGCTGCAGGTGTCTCTCTCCCTCTCTATCACCCCCTTCCCTCTCAGTTTCTGGTTGTCTCTATCCAATAAAGATAATAAAAATAATAACAAAAGAAAAATAAAACAAAATTAATATTCTGAGAATACAGCCTTCTTTGTGCCACTCCCCAGTATGAACTATACAATGAAGAGGCTAATCAAACACCTTCTGAAAGTAATGCAAACAACACTCCCCCCACACACACCTCTGACAAGTCCTCCTGGGTTTTTTACATATGTGTTTAGTTCTCCTGTTTAGGAATCCAGCTGTTGACTGTCCTGTAAGTGTAGCCTGACTGATATTGTTGGACAGCTGCTTTACTTGACAGTGTAGGTTTCTTCTCAATCTTGAAGCCAGGGATATTTAACACAGAAAAGTTCTTACTGCCCTTAGATTGTTTGTTCTTACCCACTGATCTTTGACTTTCACCATAACTTCAGTTTGTACATAACTTTGACTCCAAGTTTGAATGACCCTTTAGCTAGCTGACTGCTGTGATCTAGTCAATTCGGTTTTTCAAACAATGTATCAATATTTCTCCTGATTATCAGGAAATGAATACTTTATAAACTATCTTTCTGTCTAAAACTAAGTTCCAATCTGTGATTTCTTGGTCTGCACCAGTAGAGGGTTAAGATGAAGTTAGAGAAGGTATTTCATAACCCAAGATGAGTTGGGAATTATTTGTTCTTTGTGAATAATCTGTACCCCTGCTTCCCCCTCAGTAATTAACGTAACCATTTAGTTGTCATTTGCTGTGAGAACCAAGGCAAAGAAATCATCCCCCCTCTCTGATTTGAGTCCCAAGTGCTTTGCAGAAAGAATCTGACAGCCTGACTAGAAGAGAAAAGCATTGTCGGGGGCGGGAGAAAGGCAAGAGAGGTAGGAAGTGTTTCTCTTCCATGACATTTGAGCTGTGAGTTGTCAGAAAGGGAGAGATCTGAGTGGGCTTTTATCAGCACTGAGTGAAGCTTTGCTCAAAGCAGTGAGCTGATTTCTCAGAGTGCCCCGGGGTGCTACAATTGTTTAGGTGGCAGCAGTCTTGTAGAGGAATACAGGAATTGAGGTAGAAATACTACATTCTTATAAAGTTTGTAATATGGCATGCATTAGTAATGCAATAGTGGTTTGCAAGATTATGAGATATTAGGGCTATCGTTCCACCTGACACCCATCACCAAAGATCTGTGTCCTTGGCACCCACGTGCAGACCACTGATAACCACCATTACCACTACCATCATAGTTCTCACTAGTCCTAGAGATAGTTTAGCTACTCCTTTTGCAAGTTCATGTGTTCCAACTCTCTGTATTCCACATCTGAGTGAAACCACCCAGTAGTTGCCTTTCACCTCCTTCCTTACTTCACTAGCATAATCACCTCCAGTTCTATCCATTGTGTCCCAAAGACACAATATTATTTTTTAATTGCAGAGTAGTACTCCATTGAATATTTTATATCCTATAACTTCAGTATTGATTGCATTCAATTCTTACTTTAAAAAATAATTGGGTGTGGGTGGGTGGTAGTACACTTGGTTGAGTGCACACACTACAGTGTGCAAGGACCCAGGTACAAACCCCCAGTCTCTACCTCCAGGGGGAAGCTTCATGAGTGGTGAAGCAGGTCCACAGGTGTCTATCTTTTTCCTTCTCTATTTCCCCTCCCTCTTTCAATTTCTATCATTACTATCTAATAAAAAGTATATAAAGAAAAAAGGAAGAAGAAAAATGGCCACCAGAAGCAATAACCCTGGTGACAATTAATAATAATAGTAAGAATTACAGGGGTAGGAGTGGCACACCTGATTGAGAGCACATATTTTCATACATAAGGCCCAGGTTCAAGTCCCAGTACCTACCTGTGGTGGGAGGGGGGAGCTCATGAGCAATGGAGCAGTGCTGCAGCTGTATCTTCCTCCCTATCTCCTGTCCCCTCTAAATTTCACTCTGTCCTGCCAGAATAAAAAGGAGGGGAGGAAACATAAATAGCTGCTGGGAATGGTGGGTTAGCTATGCAGGCATTGAACTCTAGCAATAACCTGGTGGCAGTAAAATAATAATAGTAGTAGTAGTGTTGGTTGTTATTGTTAAGGAATAAGGAAGGAGAGGAGATAAGAAGGTAGAAAGGGGAGAAACACCCCAACACCAATCCACCATCCATGGAGTCCTCCCTAGACCCCGGTAGTCAGCGATGCTTCTTTGTGGAAGCTTGAATGGGCTTGAACCCAGGGTCTCAAACATGACAAGTGTACTACCTTGCACTTTATTTTTTTAATTAAAAAAAAAAAAGCATTTCTCCTCTGGTGCCAGTGTCTTATGGAGCAGAGAAAACTTTTCCCTTGTTCTTTTTATCTCAAGTGGCAACCCTTTGTGGCACCAACCTCAAAGATGATGCCTGAACCAGCCCGAGGACATCAGTGCACATATTCCTGGGTGGAAAGGAACAGATGGCTTCTTCACAGCCCCTCCCTGTTCTCCATGAAGATCTTGCCTCAAAAAAAAGAAAAACAGAGATTGGGGATTATTGTCTAAGGTTCTCCAAACCACCAGGGAAAATGCCAGTTGTGTGGGTTGTGTCTCTGGGATGAGACCATAAAGCCTGTAGAGTCAAGTTGAACCTCTAAGTGCCAGCCTTGTGGATTTCAGCACACAGGCTGCTCCACAGAATGTTCATGCACATGTTCCTCCAACAAGCTCCTTTCCCAAACTGCAAATGCAGATTTCCCAGACAAATTCTCAGCACATTGGAAGTCTCTATATAGACCCACCCTCACCCTCTGTAGGAAGGAGCAATTTCAGAGTTGTCTTCTCTGTGAACTGATAAGCACCAGTGCACCCTGAGTGGCAAACTTTTGTTCGTTTGCTTCAGGACAGCCAGAAAGGAGCTCAGAAACTAGTCTGGTGTCTCTGCAGCAAAGGTGTGGACCTGGTGGAGTAGAAGTACAGCCAGGGAAAACAGAGCAGGAGCCTGGTTAGACATTGCCCTCCTTTCAGAATCTGGCATCCTACTTCCCTACAATGACCACAGATACAGCCTCAGGATCTTTGAATGGACAATAAAACCAGTTCCAATTTCAATAAAATTAAATCTTCAGGAAGACAAATGGCTTACAATGCCCCCCCATCCTGTGCTAACTTAACTGAAGAGGGAACAATATTTAATTGCAGTTCTTTGATTGCATTTCAAAATGACAAGCCATTAGATTCAATTCAGTTCAACCTATGGGCATTGGCTCAAACTATGCACTTGGGTTGCTGTTAGACATTAAGTATAGAAAGAAGAAGCCTACTATATCCTAGAGGAAAGAGACTCTACTAAAGTAAGAGGTGCCTTGAGGCTAGAAATGTGAACTACACTTGTGGAAGGAAGAACATTCCTAAATAAAACTTCAAAAACTGTAAATCCAGAGAGAAAATTAGAAATAAAAACACTCTTTGAATGAGAGATTCCCACAATAACAACAACAAAAACAGCAATGATATGTCTATTTGGTACAGACCTATTTTTGCCTTTTTTTTTTTCTATTTTTGTCTTTCATCTACTGATTTCAAAGTGTTTAGCAACCACTGCTGAGTTAATCCTTAATATGAACCCTGACTTTCCCATCTCCTTTTGAAGAAAAAAAACAAAATTTGGCACTAACACTTCAACATCCCACAGAGAAGAAACTCTGGAAACAAAGCATTTTCACCCACACACACGCAGCATGCAGCAAATTAAAGATGCTCTAATTTATTCCAAAATGAAAAAAGTAAGTTAAGACTCAAAAGAATCAATCCAATGCCCAATAAAATGAAAGTCACTGAAATAGAAGTGCAAGTTGATTTCTTGCAGGAGGACTTGAAAATCTTTTTAAAGCACCTACAGGCATTCTAGATGACTTTGCTCTATCCATCAGAAAACTAAGGCCAGTGTACATTCTGGGAAGGTTTCTTTCATTTTCTAAAGGACGATTGCTTCCTCCTGTTTTGAAAAACAACAAGGAAGATGATGGTTTCATTTTCATAGGCTAATAGATAGAGACTACCTGATTTAGCTGACGATCTTTGAGCCCTTTAATGGGTCCCCTCAAAGTCACATTCATATGAAGGGTAAGGTTAAGAATGAAAGAATTCAATTGTTGCAAAAATAAAATGGAGATGTTGCCAGAGCTGGAGGTGATCTGGAACAGACCTGATCCCTAATTACATAGTAAACTGATACTTAGCACTCTCACTTGGCAGTCTTCATCTTCAAAGGATTTTACCAGTATTAATGAATTCTTTACTTCCTTTCCTCTGGTCTGCTCCCATAATAGGTTAGTCTGGGAGGGGAAAAAAAACTATCTAACTTTTTAGAAGACTTGATTCCTCTTACTCTATCATTCTTGAGTGTATATGATCACAGGTATCTCTTTGATGTCCTCTGATTTTCCTTCTGCCTTGTTTCGTATAGAGCATGTCTATTCTGTGACCCAGTAAAACTGCTGTTCAAAAAAATTCATGCATGTACAGGCAACCTGGAGCTTCTCAGTGGAGATAGTGTTACAATAAAATAATATAGACTATCAGCATTGGACAGTGATGGCTTCCTCAAAGCTCCTAAAATATGTGAGCTGGGTTCTAACAAGTAAAAAGGATTGTAACAAGTGTACAAGAGGGAAATGCAGGTGGGAGCTGCATGGATCAAAGCCAGCACAGGATGCGAAGGGCACTGATGGGCATCAATATCCATACATACAACACAGAACAATGAGCTAGAGAAGTCTGGAGTGGGCGAGATCAAGCTAATCAGAAGGGGACTGGAAAAGTGACTTGATTGAGGTACCACAACTAAGAAGTGATTTAAGTCTGTTTGATTTTTCTTTTTTTCTTTTTTTTTTCTCTCTTTCTCTTCCTTCTTTCTTTCTTTTTGCCTCCAGCGTATTGCTGGGGCTTAGTGCCTGCACTATGAATCCACTGCTCATAAAGGCCATTTTTTTCTCTTTCTGTTGCCCTTGTTATTACTGTTGTTGTTATTACTGTCATTGTTATAGGATAGGACAGAAAGAAATCAAGAGAGTAGGGAAAGACAGAGAGGAGGAGAGAAAGATAGACATCTGCAGACCTGCTTCACTGCTTGTGAAGTGACCCCCCTGTAGGTGGGGCACTGAAGGCTCGAACCCGGATCATTAAACAGTTCCTTGCACTTTGGCTATGTGTCCTTATCCTGCTACAGTACCACGCGCCCCCTCTCTTTTCTTTCTTTCTCTCTCTTTCCCTTTCTTTCTTTCTCTCTTCTTTTTAATTTCCACCAGTGTTACCCCTGAGGTCCCATGCCTGCTAATGGTGGTATTTTTCTTTCTTTATGTTTGTTGATAGAGTCAAAGAGAAATTAAGAGAGAAGAGGAAATAGAAAAGATGAGAGAAAGAGAAACCTCTACAGCACTGATTCATTGTTTGTGAAGTTCCCCATTGCAGGTGTGGATAAAGGGCTTGAACCTAGCTCCTTATACGTGGCAATATGTACACTTAACTGGATATAAAACTACCTGGACCCAAGTCCGTTTGATTTAAACCAACGTGTCTGCTCAGTCTAGCTCCTCATCTTCCTAGCTCTCCTTACACAGAGTTAAATGGATACAAAGAAACTACAGCCTAAAGGATGATACAAGAAAGTAGATTTGCAATCACAGCACATGCCACAGCTTCACACAGAATATCATCTAAGGAAGCAAATACATTTTTACACAAATATGTTTAATTAAGTAAATTGCTCTTTCAATGAAGCTCACAATCTGTCTGAAGAAAGAATGGTCATTACAATTCATGCAACCGTTGACAGATCTGTCCAAAGCAGCAAGAAACACAGGTCATAGGGAGTCAGAGAAGGCACCCCAAAAGCCGTAAGTTGGAAGGTTCCCAATCCAATGGTTAGTGTCATAGGTACTGAGCAAGGCCCTAATGGTTACAGCATTTAGTAAGCACCAACAGTCATTCTAAGAACTTTGTCCCATATCAACACATTTAATCTTCACAACCCCCCCCCACATGCTATCAGAACATTAATATAGTGAGGTGAGAAAACTAACCCAAAGTCATATAAGTGGCAGAGCCAGAGTTTTCATTATTGTTTTTAACATTTTTATTTGTGATTTAATAGTGTTTTACAAGATTATAAGATTACAGAGGTAGAGGTACATACTACACTCACCACCAAAATAATGTGCCCCCTCCAAACAATAATTGCAACATTTCTCACAAAATCTTAGGGACAGTTTACAGAGCCAGAAGTTGAATCCAACTTGTATGGCACCAGAATCAACCATCTGACCACTAGACCATATTCTCTTGTTACAAAGAAAGGGAACCCCACACCTGCTGAAGTCAATCAGGATTCCAAGAAGAGGCAAGTGTGTGAAATTATTCCCCCAAAATCTCCAGGAGTTCAGCCTTGAGTCAAAGAATGAAAAGGATGTCCAGCTTCACAAGCCAAGATGTGCCAGAGGAGAGACCGCTTTCAAGGAAATGCTATTGCTTTTCATTGCTGGAGGGTTAGGGTGTCAAGGAATGGTGGGTCTTCCTAAAGGAGTAATCAAGGAGTAGTACCTTTTACTCTGAACTTGACAGTTTTGTTTTTTCTTTTTCTTTTTCTTTTCCTTTTTTGGCCTTCAGGGTTATTGCTGGGGCTTGGTGCCGGCACTATGAATCCATGGCTCCTGGTGGCCATGTTTCCATTTTATAGGATAGGACAGAGAGAAATTGAGAGAGAAGGGAGAGATAGAGAAAGATAGACACCTGCAGACCTGTTTCACCGCTTGTGAAGTGACCACCCTGCAGGTGGGGAGCCAAGGTCTCAAACTGGGTCCTTGCACTTTGTACTATGTGAACTTAATCTGGTGAGCCACAGCTGGCCCCCTTGGTACTTTTCTTTTGTAAAAAATGGGGGGGGGGGAATTAATGAGAATAAGAAAGAACCAGAGCATCATTCTGGCACATATATTGCCGGGAGTAAAACTCAGGATTTCATGCTTAAGGGTCCGATGCTTTATCCGCTGCACCACCTTCCACCTCCCAGAGCACTGGAATTGTTAATTTTCAAGGATGAGACACACATATGGGCCAATTAAAGGATGTAAAGCCACCCAAGGACTTAAAAAAAAATTTTTTTAAAAAAGCTAGTCATAGCCTAGATAGTCACAGAGCCTGCTTCCTCTTCCATGTTGACTTCCACCTGTTACCTGCCACCTGAGTCATCATGCAGGGGAAGGATGCCTGACGTGGGGTAGTGCCATGGGAAATGCCAGAACACGAGAGAGATTAGACAGATTTGATGTGGACACCAGGGAGCAATCAAAGAGATTACCAGGTTTTTAGACATCAGAAAAAAGGAAATATGAAAGCTTTCTAGGGCAGTGCAGTGGCATATCTGGTAAAACACACACAGTGCAGTGCACAAGGACCCAGGTTCAATCCCCTGGTCCCTACCTGCAGGGAGGAAGCTTCACAAGCGGTGAAGCAACGCAACAGGTATCTCTATTTTTCTCTTCCTCTCTATCTCCCCCTTCCCTATCAATTTCTCTGTTTCTATCCTAAATTAATTAATTAGCTAATTAATTAATTAAATACTTTTTTAAAAAAGTGAGCAAGGCAATAATATGGGGGATAACTTAATGTTTATCTAAAAGGACTTTCGTGCCTGAGGCTCCAAAGCCCCGGGTTCAATCCCTCACAACACCATAAGCTGAAACTTAGTTGTGCTCTGGTAAGATAAACAGATAAACAAAAAAAAAAAATTGTGTTCACCCACACACACACACACAAATTCATGTTGAATTTTGTGTGTCTGGAGGTAGGATCTTTAAGAGGGTAATTAGGTTAAATGAGGTCATAAGGGTGGGACCCTTATCCATTGGACTGCTGTGCTTATAAGAAGAGACAGAAGAGATCTCTCTCTCTTTCCACTCCCTCACCCCCTGCCTAACACATGTATGGAGAAGAAGCCATATAAGTAATCAGAGAGAAGGTGGCTGTCAGCACACTAGGAAGAAAGATCTCATCAGGGATCAACTTTGATGGGACCTTGATCATGAACTTCTAGCTTCCAGAACTGTGAGAACATTAACTTCTGTTGTTTAATCCCAACCAGTTTGTGGTGTTTTGTTAGGACAAGCAGAGCTATATATTAGTTATATAAGGGAGAGACAATCAGCCCACACTTGGATGAAGACACAGAAGATGGATGGAAAGCAGCTGTGAGTCATAATAGTCAGAGCATGGTGCTACCACTGGAAGTATGTGGTAGAAGGAAACTGAAATGCCTTTATGACACTACCCTCTTTCTTTCTTCCTTCCTTCTTTCCTTCTCTCCTTCCTTTCTAACTACTGTCAGATTTACTCATAAATCCTAGAGAAATGGACTGTTTAGCTCAGGAGTTTCAATCCAGGCTTCTAGTTAGCCTAGGAATTGGTTGTTCACAAAGCTACCCAGGAAGGAAGGAATGGTGGGAGTGTGATAAAATATAATACTTGGCTTGAACAAACCTGTCCCTTCATCAGTGGCTGTGAGCAAGGCAATATCCCTTAGAAAAATCTGGGGTATAACCCACTCGGGAAAGATAGAAAACAGGCAGGGGATGTGGCTTGACCTGCCAACACCCATTTCCAGTGAAGAAGCAGTTACAGAAGCCAGAACTCCCACCTTCTACACTCCAAAAATACTTTTGATCCATACACCCAGTGAGGGAGTAGTGACAGAGGTAAGATGACCAGAGGGCTCTGAACACCAACTACATCAGGAACCAGAGGAACAAGAAAAAAGGGAGGGACATTTGGATGTAGTAAGAGGTGTATGTGTGACTTGGAAAGGAAGAGAAGATGGGACCATAGGAAAAAAAAAAAGACCAATATTTACAAATATAGACAGATAGTTGTAGAAATAATAGCCCACTTCTGCAACCTTAAGACAACCTTACTCTTCTATTGACAGCTAGTGTTCTGTTGAATAAATAAATTATTTATTCATCATCAACCTCTGAAATTAGAGTATGGTATGATGCTTATTATCAATAATATTTCAAGAACATCTTTGAACATTTTTCTTTGTGTACAGCCCAGATTCCTAGACATGAATTGCTGGTTTGAAAGAGATGTATACTTTGCATGCTGATAGACACTGCCAGATTATCCTCTAAAAGCAATGCACAAATTTATACTGCTAGCAATAATGAATGTTTTTACTTCTCCACATCCATATGAATATTTCTTAAGATACCTTTAGTCACAGACCTTTTAGGTTCTGCTTTAAGCTATAAAACTTTGCTCTTGGGAGATACATAGAAGCATATTTAACAATATTTTATATACAATTTCTACACGTTCACAAACAACTTGAAGAAACCACCCAGGAATTCTTAGCCTTCATATTAAGCATATTTTTTTATTCCTAGTGATTTAATAACGATTGACAAGATTATGGGATAAGAGGGGTACAATTCCACCACCAGAGTTCCATATCCCTTCCCTTCCACTGGGAGTTTCCCTATTCTGTATGCTTCTGGGAGTATGGGCCCAGGATCATCATGGGGTACAGAAGGTGGGAGGTCTGGCTTCTGTAATTGCTTCTCCACTGGACATGGGCATTGGTAGGTCAATCCATATACCCAGCCTGTTTCTTTCCCTAGTGGGGCAGGGTTCTGTAGAGGTGATGTTCCAGGACACATTGGTGAGGTCATCTGCCAAGGATGTCAGGTTAACATCATGGCAGCATCTGCAACTTGGTAGCTAAAAAAGCATTAAGATATAAAGCAGAACAAATTGCTCAATAATCAGGAACCCAAAAGTAAGAATATAGCAGATAAGATTCGGGGTTCTCATGTTGAAAGAAGCTAGGAAATCTATTTTAGGTATATTCCAAGGGGCCTATGTCTTTACTAATTTTTTCCTGAGCCTGAAAGCTAACATGCAGGTGGGGTAAAGGTATTATCTAGGGAGATGGTGTCAGAGTTAAGAAATGGACTAGAAAGCTGTATCAGTGCAGAGAGCTGCTCCCAAATATGGGAAAAGTATATAAATATTGTTAACTGTAAACCCCATCAATCTGACCTAGGGCCATATTAAGGATCTTTTAATAGATACATGTGAATGTGTCTCCTAGACTAGGATAGTGAGTCTCTGTTTCAGCTGTACATTCCAATCACCTAGAGAGATTTGAAAAATTCCTGTGGCCAAGACTGCTTCTTGATTTTTTAATATTTTTATTTTTATTTTTAATTTATTTATAAAATGGAAATATTGACAAGACCATAGGATAAGAGGAGTAAAATTCCTACCACCAAAACTCTGTATCCCATCCCCTCCCCTGAAAGCTTTTCTATTCTTTTTTTAAAATTTATTTTTAAGAAATAATAAATTAACAAAACCATAGGGTAGGAGGGGTACAACTTCACACAATTCCCACCACCCAATCTCCATATCCCATCCCCTCCCCTGATAGCTTTCCCATTCTCTATCCCTCTGGGAGCATGGACCCAGGGTCATGGGTTGCAGAAGGTGGAAGGTCTGGCTTCTGTAATTGCTTCCCCACTGAACATGGACGTTTACTGGTAAGTCCATATGCCCAGTCTGCCTCTCTCTTTCCCTAGTAGGGTGGGTCTCTGGGGAAGCTGAGCTCCAGGACACATTGGTGGGGTCTTCAGTCTAGGGAAGCCTGGCCGGCATCCTGATGGCATCTGGAACCTGGTGGCTGAAAAGAGAGTTAACATACAAAGCCAAACAAATTGTTGAGCAATCACGGACCCAAAGGTTGGAATAGTGGAGAGGAAGTGTTAGGGGGGTACTCACTGCAAACTCTAGTGTACTTCTGCTTTCAGGTATATATTTTGCACTAGTTTATGGATACATGTGAACATATGCTCTCTCTCTGGTCTATATCTAGGTTTTGGGACTTTGTTAGAAAGTGATCCACCAGGAGTCAGGCGGTAGCACAGCGGGTTAAGCGCAGGTGGCGCCAAACTCAAGGACTGGCAAAAGGAGCCAGGTTTGAGCCCCCGGCTCCCCACCTGCAGGGGAGTCTCTTCACAGGCGGTGAAGCAGGTCTGCAGGTGTCTGTCTATCTCTCCTCTTCTCTGTCTTCCCCTCCTCTCTCCATTTCTCTCTGTCCTATCCAACAACGACATTGATAATAACTACAACAATAAAACAACAAGGGCAACAAAAGGGGAATAAATAAGTAAATTTTTTTAAATTAAAAAAAAAAAAAAGAAAGAAAGTGATCCACCTGGGATGGAATTAGAGAATACTATGAAAGGAAGCATCTCACCCGAGTAATGAAGCTGAAGGGTTGTCATTCCACACGTGAAGTCTCTGGACACAGTCTGAGCTGAAGCATGTTGAGGTGGCAATCACTGTGTTGATTAGGTTGCGATTGGCAGATGCAATATTATTTGATATGGATTGGGAGAGGCATGCGGGAAAGTGGGCCCTATCCTAAGGTTCCAGGACTGGGGGAAATATAGGCTCTATAGTGGAGATGTGAGGTTCCTGCTGTCTTAGGGTTCAAAAAGACAATCGATAGTTAATGTTATCATCATTATAATTGGGTTAACTTTAAAAAGTCCTTTTGTTAGGGTTTGCTGTACAGTACCCAGTATCTTGTATGTAGCTGTGCCATTGGTTGCTTCTGATCTACTTGGTCTAGGCTTTTGAGAGAGTCCGCATATCAAATACACAGCCTATATATTAAAAAGACTCAGTCTGTGTTTTAAAAACTTCAAGACATACAATTAATTTTCCCCCTCTCATATTAATTAACTAGTGATTTATATGACTACACTTTACTAGCAGTGTACATAAACACCATTCCCACCACCAAAAGACTGTGTCCCATCCCACCCACCCACCCCCAACCCCACCGGCCTAGGAAGCTGCATGTCTACCCCTCACCACAGGGTTTTTACTTTGGTGCCCTACTTTAGTCAATTTAGTCAGATCCTGCTTTTAGTTTCCCTTTCAGATCTTCTTAATCAACTTCTGTTAATGAGTGGGATCATCCCATACTCATCTTTATCTTTCTGACTTAGCTCACTTAACATAATTCCTTCTAGCTCTGTCCAAGATGGGTCAGAGAAGGTGGGTTCATTGTTTTTGATAGCTGTATAGTTTTCCTTTGTGTATATATACCACAGCTTTCTCAGCCACTCATCTGTTGTTAGGCACCTGGGTTGCTTCCAGGTTTTAGCTATTATGAATTGTGCTGCTATAAATATAGGAGTACACACCTCTTTTTGGTTGGGTGTTATGGAGTCCTTGGGGTATAACCCCAGGAGAGGAATTATTGGATCATATGGAAGGTCCATGTCTAGCCTTGTGAGAGTTTTCCAGACTGCTCTCCACAGAGGCTGAACCAGTTTACATTCCCACCAGCAATGCAAAAGTGTTCCTCTGTCCCCACAACCTCTCCAGCATTTGTTGCTGCTGTCCTTTTTGATGTATGCCATTCTTATAGGAGTGAAGTGGTATCACAATGTTGTCTTAATTTGCATTTCTCTGACAATCAGTGACCTAGAGCAGTTTTTCATATGTTTGTTAGCCTTTTGGATCTCCTCTGAGGTGAATGTTTTGTTCATATTCTCTGCCCATTTGTGGATGGGGTCATTTGCTTTTTTGGTGCTAAGTTTGCTGAGCTCTTTATATATTTTGGTGATTAGTTTCTTGTCTGATGTATGGCATGTGAAGATCTTCTCCCATTCTGAGAGGGGTCTCTTTGTTTCTTTAATAGTTTCTTTGGAGTAGGGCACCAAAGTAAAAACCCTGTGGTGAGGGGTAGACATGCAGCTTCCTGGGACAGTGGGGGGTGGGAGTGGGTGGGAGGGATGGGTCACAGTCTTTTGGTGGTGGGAATGGTGTTTATGTACACTCCTAGCAAAATGTAGACATATAAATCAGTAGTTGATTAATATGAGAGGGGGAAAATCAGTTGTATGTCTCAAAGTTTCTCAAAACACAAACTGAATCTTTTTAATATATAGGCTGTGTATTTGATATGCGGACTCTCTCATAAGCCTAGACCAAGTAGATTAGAAGCATCCAATAGCACAGCTATATACAAGATACTGGATACTGTACAGCAAACCATAACAAAAGGACTTTTCAAAGTTAACCCAATTACCAAATAATGTGATGATAACATTAACTATCGATTGTCTTTTTGAACCCTAAGACAGCAGGAACCTCACATCTCCACTATAGAGCCCCTACTTCCCCCAGTCCTGGAACCCTTGGATAGGGCCCACTTTCCCGTATGCGTCTCCCAATCCATACCAAATAATATTGCATCCTCCGATCACAACCTAACCAACGCAACGATTGCCACCTCAACATGCTTCACCTCAGACTGTGTCCAGAGACTTCACGAGTGAAATGACAACCCTTCAGCTTCATTACTCGGGTGAGACCTTTCCTTTTATAGTACACTCTAATTTCATCTCAGGTGGTTCACTTTCTAACAAAGTCCCATAACCTAGATATACACCAGTTTCTGTGAGAGAGAGCTTATGTTCACACGTATCATAAACTACTGCAAAATATATACCTGAAAGCAGAAGTACACTAGAGTTTGCAGTGAGTACCCCCCTAACACTTCCTCTCCACTATTCCAACCTTTGGGTCCATGATTGCTCAACAATTTGTTTGGCTTCGAATGTTAACTCTCTTTTCAATCACCAGGTTCCAGATGCCACCAGGATGCTGGCCAGGCTTCCCTGGATTGAAGACCCCACCAATGTGTCCTGGAGCTCAGCTTCCCCAGAGACACACCCTACTAGGGAAAGAGAGAGGCAGACTGGGAGTATGGACCGACCAGTCAACGCCCATGTTCAGCGGGGAAGCAATTACAGAAGCCAGACCTTCTACCTTCTGCAACCCTCAATGACCCTGGGTCCATGCTCCCAGAGGGATAGAGAATGGGAAAGCTATCAGGGGAGGGGGTGGGTTATGGAGATTGGGTGGTGGGAATTGTGTGGAGTTGTACCCCTCCTACTTTATGGTTTTGTTAATTAATCCTTTCTTAAATAAAAATAAAAAAATAGTTTCTTTGGATGTGCAGAAGCTTTTCAATTTGTTGTAGTCCCATTGGTTTGTTTCTGCTTTAGTCTTTCTTGCAACTGGGTTTATTTCATCAAAGATGTCCTTGAGGTATAGGTGGGAAAGTGTTTTACCAATGTTTTCCTCTAAGTATTTGATTGTTTCTGGTATAACATCTAGGTCTTTGATCCATTTGGAGTTGATTTTTGTTTCTGGTGAGATAAAGTGGTTCAATTTCATTCTTCTGCATGTTACAACCCAGTTTTCCCAGCACCATTTATTGAAGAGAACCACCTTCTTCCATTTAATGCTTGGGCCCCTTTATCAAAGATTAGATGTCCATAGGTGTGGGGATTTATTTCTGTGCTTTCAATTCTGTTCCACTTGTCTGTGTGCCTGTTTTTGTTCCAGTACCATGCTGTTTTGATGATGATAGCTTTATAATATAGTTTGAGATCTGGGAGTGTGATACCTCCATTTCTGTTTCTTTTCCTCAAGATGGTTTTGGCAATTCTAGGTGTTTTCAAGTTCCAGATAAATGATTGTAGTGTTTGCTCTATTCTCTTAAAGAAGCTTGGTGGAACTTTGATGGGTATTGCATTAAATTTGTATATGGCTCTGGGGAGAATATTCATTTTGATTATATTTATTCTTCCAATCCATGAGCATGAGATGTCTTCCCATTTCTTGGTGTCAGTTTCTATTTCCTTGAATAATTATTCATAGTTTTCAGTATACAAGTCTTTCATTTCTTTGGTCAACTTTATTCCTAGGTATTTTATTGATCTTGCCGAAACAGTAAATGAGAGTGATTTCTGGATGCCTTCTTCTTCTTCAGATTTAGTGTTTGCATAAAAAAATGCCACTGATTTTTGTACATTGATTTTGTAGCCTGAGACCTTGCTATATTGCCTAATCACTTCCAGTAGTTTTCTGCTGGATTCTTTAGGTTTTTCTATGTATACTATCATATTATCTGCAAATAGTGAGAGCTTGACTTCTTCCCTTCCAATCTGTATTCCTTTAATTTCTTTCTCTTGCCTGATTGCTATGGCAAGAACTTCCAATACTATGTTGAAGAGTAACGGTGACAGTGGACAGCCCTGTCTAGTACCCAATCTGAGGGGGAATACTTTCAGCTTCTGTCCATTGAGTATGATGTTGGCTGTAGGTTTGCTATATATAGACTCCACTATCTTGAGGAATTTCCCATCTATTCCCATTTTTTTTGTAGAGTTTTGAGCATGAATGGGTGTTGAAAGCTTTTCTATTCTTTATTTTTTAAGTTTTTATTTATAAAATGGAAACACTGACAAGACCATAAGATCCCATTCCCTCTCCTGATAGCTTTCCTATTCTTTACCGCTCTGGGAGTATGGACCCAGGAACACTGTGGGGTGCAGAAGGTGGAAGGTCTGGCTTCTTTAATTGCTTCCCCTTTGAACATGGGCATTGGCAGGCTGATCCATACTCCCAGCCTGTCTCTCTCTTTCCCTAGTGGGGCAGGGATCTGGGGAAGCAGGCCTCCAGGACACATTGGTAGGGTTGTCTGCCCTGGGAAATCCAGTTGATTTACTTTGTCTGACAGGGTTAGCTTTAGAGTGATTGAGGGACGTGCGAAAGCTTTCCTATTCTTTATCCCTCTGGGAGTAGGAACCCAGGATCATTATGGGGTGCATATCTGGAAGGTCTGGCTTCTGTAATTGCTTCTCTGCTGGACACGGGCATTTGCAGGTCGAGCCATATTCCCAGCCTGTCTCTATCGTTCCCTAGTGGGGTGAGGCTCTGGAGAGGTGGGGTTCTAGGACACATTGGTGGGGTCTTTGCACAGGGAAGTCAGGTTGGTGTCATGGTAGCATCTGAAACTTGTTGGCTGAAAAGTATTGAGATATAAAGCAGAACAAATTGTTTAATAATCAGGAACCTAAAGGCAAGACTATAGCAGATGAGATATGGGGTCTCCATTTTGCAAAAAGCTAGTAGATCTAATTTAGGTAATGTTCCAACAGCTAACATGCAGGTATACCCAAGGTATTGCCTGGGGAGATGATGTCAGAGATGGGAGTAGGACTAGAAAGTTGGATCAGGAAAAGAGAGTAGCTCCGAAATATGGGAAAAGTATATAAATATTGTTAACTGTGAACCCTATTGACCTTATCTGGGGCCCATATTTGTCATAGGAGCCTGTGTAACCTCTGCATCCCTGTAGTTTTAAGCTCACATTCTGTAGTCATAGCTAGGAACATTCTAGGCTGCACTCATTTCAGAGTGGTAGAGTATGTTTGCCCAATCTCCCTTTGCAGAATGGGACAGTCCCTACCATTGTTAATCCTCATAAAGTGCAAGTTCCTAGGGGGGCCCACAACCAGGACTTCTTCTTAACCCAGTCCAAACATGCTATAGGTGAAGGATTTAGACATCAGTATTTTTCATAAGTTTTCAAGGTAATTTTAACCTGCAGTCTATGGTGAAAACCAAAATACTCTTAAAAAGGTCTTTTAGGGAGTCGGGTAGTAGTGCAGTGGGTTAAGCGCACGTGGCACAAAGCACAAGGACCCGCAAAAGGGTCCGGGTTCGAGCCCCCAGCTCCCCACCTGCAGGGGAGTCGCTTCACAGGCGGTGAAGCAGGTCTGTAGGTGTGTATCTTTCTCTCCCTCTCTGTCTTCCCCTCCTCTCTCCATTTCTCTCTGTCCTATCCAACAAAGATAACATCAGTAACAACAATAATCATAACTACAACAATAAAAAAAAAGACAACAAGGGCAACAAAAGGGAAAAATTTTTTTTTAAAAAAAAAAGGTCTTTTGAAGTGTAGTATCTTTGTTTATCTGCATTGCTCATCTCTGGATGTTGGTGGTGCCTGTGGTGAAACCCAGGACCTCAGACATATAAGCCCTGGATGCTACTTCTGTATCTCTCCCTGGCCCTTTTGGAAATAAAGGAATAAGTAATTTGGAAAAAGAGTGTGTAAAAGGTGTTCTCAGCAACTCCAGATATGGCTGCAAAAGCTTTTATTTAATTAATGCATTTATTTACATACGCTTTAAATTGTATTTACTTAGAGACAGAAAGAAAGACTAAATATTTTGGCAGATTCACTACTGGGGATGGGACATGGCCTCTTACATGCAAATCCTGTGTTCTACCTTTGTGTCATCATCTCCCTGTTTACAAGAGGACCTTTAGTTTTAATGAAGGGTGAAGGAGCCAAGCACTGGTATGTATGTCTTCATTTGGAAAATGTTCAGCATACACAAAAGTAGAGAGGAAATGAATATCCTAAGTTAAACACTTTTTAGAATTCTGCCAGATTTACTCTGTTTCTATGACGAGGGTGAGGGCTGATATTTCTCCCTGAAGTTATGCAGTGCAGTGGGATTTTTTTTTTTTTACCCCCTTTGGTAGCCAATATAGAGGATGCCTATATAGTACAATATGAAGTCTTCAAAGAGAGAAAAATTCCAAGAAGAGTAGATGAAAGACAAGTTAAAAGCAGCCATTAGGAACTCACAACTTGCCAAGACCCTGTAGAGCACACAGTTGCCATGAATGAGGATATGGTCTCAAATCCCAGCACCACACAGAAATGCCTGCAAAGAGGTTTTTGAGAGCAGTATGGCACAACTACTGTGTTTTCCCTTCTCTCTCTCTCTCTCTCTCTCTGTGTGTGTGTGTGTGTGTGTGTGTGTGTGTGTGTCTTCACATTTGTGATAACAGTTTATTGCCAGCTACAATGGTTGAAGGAGATTTCATAGAGAAGTAGGATATATAAATCTACTTTATAAAGATATTTATAAGACAGTTTAGCTCAGTGAAAGGGAAAAGAGGAGGGCTTTCCCAGTTGGGAAGGAAGCTGGTGTTGGGAGAGGATGCAGGTCTTTTAACAGTTCTTCTCATCATGGGATTAGTCATGGGGCCCACATGAAAGACTCCTTCTCCTGTGCCTGTTGAATTGACTCCAGCAGGCTAAACAAGTTCCACACCCTCAACCCCTAGGCCCATCTTCCCTCTCTCCCTTTATGTAGTAATTCTTTCCTTTGAATATATGTATCTACCTTCTCATAGCCAGTAGTTTTCAATGTAGGGTCTATGGACCAACAACATTAGCATCACCAGGTAGCGTGAAAATTCCCAGTCCCTCAGACACACTGAGCCCAATATTATGTTTTAACAAGCCATCCAGGAGCTTGGGGTGCACAGTCTAGTTGAAGGACCAATGTCCTGGGAGGTCCCAGCTATGCTGCCTCCCTTTCTAGCACTGTTCTCTCTGGAGCCCTCTCCCATGGAGGACTTCATAACAGACTCAGAGTGCGGCAACACAGTGAAGAACACTGGCAAGTTAAAGTGATGTCAGATGTAGAAGAAAAGGTGGTTGAACTTAAAAAAGGGAAAAGGAAAAAGGAAAAAAAAAAAGCCCTGAAGACTTTTTTTTTTAATTATTTCCCTTTGTTGCCCTTGTTGTTTTATTGTTGTTGTTGTTGTTGATGATGTTGTCGTTGTTGGATAGGACAGAGAGAAATGGAGAGAGAAGGGGAAGACAGAGAGGGAGGGAGAAAAAGATAGGCACCTGCAGACCTGTTTCACTACTTTTGAAGTGACTCCCCTACAGGTGGGGAGCCCAGGGCTCAAACCAGAATTCCCTAGGCTGAACCTTGAGCATGGCGCCATCTGCGCTTAACCAGCTGCGCTACTGCCCGACTCCCCCTCCCCCCCTTTTTTTAACCAGGGAAATTTGTTAAAATGGTGTTAGGGAATCACATGTCTTAAGAATTCAGGTTAAGGGGGAGTTGGGCGGTAGCGCAGAGGGTTAAGCGCAGGTGGCACAAAACACAAGGACTCGCTTAAGAATCCCAGTTCAAGCCCCCGTCTCCCCACCTGTAGGGGAGTCACTTCACAAGCAATGAAGCAGATTTGCAGGTGTCTTTCTCTTCCCATCTCTGTCTTCCCCTCCTTTCTCTATATCTCTCTGTCCTATCCAACAACGATGACATCGAGAACAACAATAAAACAACAAGTGCAACAAAAAGGAAAATTAAATAAATATTTTAAAAAATTTTTAAAAGAATTCAGGTTAAGGGCAGGCAAGATAGCTCACCTGGATAGTTTTCTGCTTTGCCATGTGCACAGCCCAGATCTGAAACTGACTCTCACCACACTGGAGGAATTGATAATGCTGTGTTTTATTTTCCTCAATCTCTCTTTTGATCTGAAAAAGTTGACTCAGAGCAGTGAAGTCCTGTCAATGACAGAAAAAAAAAATGGGAAGAGAATTTATGCTATCTATCACTCATGGGTGGAATTTAAGAAACAGAAAATATACAGTAAGACTTGAATAGACTAGCTGTGGTCCATCGCAGCAGAGTCCAGGACTCTAAAGAGGATGAGTCAGGAAGGAATTAAAAGGGGTTGGAGACCTAGTGCACAGTTAGCTGGTGGTGGGTGTGGTGTGCAGAGACTGATCATGAGGAGACAAAGTTTTGTACACATGTGGCAACTATCTTGTAAATCATTACCCTCACCTCCTCAATAAAGTGGTTTTTAATGAAGAATACAGGCTATCCCCCCAGTTTCCCCCGGAATGGTAAACAAGATGGGTCAGGCATGGTTATCATCAGAGAAAGAGATTTCATAACTTCCATTTGATTTTCAAATGAATCCATGGCTCCAAAATTATTCTGTAATCGCTGCTGGAGAGGAAATTATTTTATTGCTTGCTAAATTATGTTAGGTTTTGAGACAACATGCCTTCAAGTATATTCAGAGTACTATTAAAATTAGTCTGTGTGCTAACAACGTACATTCTTGAGAGGTATCCTAGGCCTACTAAGTCACAATCTCCGGAATTGGTATCTGAGAAGCTGCATATTTTTATTAGTGATTTAATAGTGATTAATAAGATTGTAGGATATGAGAAGTACAATTCCATACAATTCCCAACACTAGAGTTCCGTATCCCATCCCCTCCATTGGAAGCCTCCCTATTCTTTATCCCTCTGGAAGTACAGGCCAAAGATCTTTATAGGGGAGAAGCTGCATATTTAAAAAGGAATTCCTATGGGACCAGGTGGTAGTTCACGCAGCAAGCATACACTCAGTGGAACGTATAATGTAGTCTGTAACTGTTAATATGAGGACCCATGTTCAAGCCTCTACCTAAAAAAGAAAAGCTTCACAAATGGTGGGGCAGGGCTACCTTTATATCTTCTCTCTCTCTCTCTCTCACTCATTCTCTCTCTCCCTCCTTCCCTGTCTCCCTCCCTCTCTTTCTGTTTCTCATCCTTTAACAAAAAAACAAACAAAGGCTACCAGGAATAGTAGATCCATGCAGGCACCAAGCCCCAGCAATAACTTTGGTGGTAAAAACTAAATAAATAATAAAAATAAATTTTAAAAATGAAAAGAAATTAACTGAGTGACTTCATTTTTAATGGATTTAATAATGATCAACAAGAACGTAGGATAAGAGAGATACAATTCCCACCATCAGAGTTCTGTATCCCTCCCTTCCAATGGAAGCTTTCCTATTTATCCCTCAGCTGTATGGACCAAAATTCTTTATGGGGTGCAGAAGGTGAGAGGTCTGGCTTCTCTAATTCTTCTCTGCTGGACATGGACATAGGCAAGTCAATCCTTACTCCAGCCTGTCTCTGTCTTTCTCTAGTGGGGCAAGGTTCTGAAGAGATGGAGTTCCAGGACACATTAGAGAGGTCATCTGCCCAGGGAAGTCAGGTTGGTGTCATGGTAGCATCTGCAACTTGGTGGCTGAAAAGCATTAAGATGTAAAGCAGAAAAAATTGCTTAATAATCAAGAACCTAAAGATAGGAGTATAGCAGATGAGATTTGAGGTCTCCCTTCTGGAAAAAGCTAGGAAATCTATCTTAGATATATTCCAAGGGGGCCCATGACTTTACTAATTTTTTCCTGAGCCTGACAGCTAACATGCAGGTGGGCTGAAGGTATTATCTAGGGAGATAGTGTCAGAGTTGGGAATAGGACTAGAAAGCTGGATCAGGGAAAGAGAGTAGCTCCAAAATATGGGAAAAGTATATAAATATCGTTAACTGTGAACCCCATCGATCTGATCTGGGGCCCGTAGTTGTCACAGGAGTCTGTGTAACCTCTGCATCTCTGTAGGTCTGAGCTCACATTCTGTGGTCATGGCTATGAACATTCTAGGCTACACTCATTTTAGGACCCATTTTCCTCAAGTGGCAGAGTATGTTGTCCCAGCCTCCTTTTGGAGAGTGGGGCATTTTCTACCATTTTTGTTGTATATTGAGGACAAGATCCTATAGAGGCCCACAAGAGGGTCCACAATGTTGTTCCTGATGGTGATGACCAGTGACAGTGGAGAGAGGGATCTGTTAGAGGTCTAGGCTCATCATGTCTATGTGGGAATCTCAGGATTCCCTGACTAGGGCCCCAGATGATGGGGTGGCCTGGCAGTGACCAAGAAAGCCATCATTAAAATATGCTGGTCTCTTGCCCTTATCCAGCTTTTGCAGTCCTTACTCTCTCTGACAGGGTTAGAGTTTGACTGATTGAGGGAAGTGAAATAGAAAGTAGGTGAGGAGGGCATCTAAATCTAATTAGAAGATATCTTAAATACTTTATGGTGTCTTTTTTAGGTCTTTCTACTTGCTTGCTGCACCTTTTTTGAGTCACTGTAGATCACTGCACACCTTTACTGTAAGAAATATTTTCCCCTAACTTATGGATACATATGCTCATGTGCCTTATCTCTTGGGCCCTGGTCTGTGTCTAAGTTCTGTGGCTTTGTTTAGAAGTACACCACCCAAAATGGAATTAAGGAGTCCTATGAGCTGGGAAAGGTCTCACCAGAGTGCTGGAGCTGAAGGGCTGATATCACAGGCCTGGCATCTATGGACACTGTCCAAAATGAAACCTGCTGAGGTGACACTGGTTGCCTTGATTTGCTTGAGATCAGCAGGTGCAGGATCAAGTGGTATAGATCAAAAGAAGCATGAAGGAAATGAGTCCCACCCCAGAGGTTGCAGGACTGGGAAAATATGAGTTTTACAAAGAATGGGGAAGGTTCCTGCTATCTCAGAATTTAAGAAGGGAATAGATAGTCATTGTTATAACCAAGTTATCTGGGAATTTGGTTTACTTTGAAAATCCCATGATTAGGATTTTCTGTATCATACAACACCTTACCATGATTTATGTCATTTAATGCAATTTACAAGATAATTTATAGCTATACTAGTTCCCTTTTGTTAGCTATTGCTGTTCATCTCATATAAGTTATGTACCTGTAAGAGAAACAGTATATTCAGCGTTTAGTACTATCTGCAGTTTCAGACACCCACTGGGGGTCTTAGAACTTATCCCTTGAGAATAAGGGGGAGTCACTGTAGTCTATACATCTTAATACCTTGACAGCAAAAATGACCCAAAGTGAGGTTTGACCTCGAACTCTTGACAATTCAACTCGACTTTCCAGAATTGGAGGGAGAGTAGGTTCATGTGTTCTGTGGCAGAGGAAATAAGATAACTGTGAGAAAGGCAGAAGGAAGACTACTGTCCACGTGGTCAGGTTGGGTGTGTTCCTGGAGAGACCTCCTACCTTCCCTGCTTCATAATGTGACATGGCAGTTTGCTGAAAAACTACTGATTAGTTGTTTCATTTTGTTACTAACTGAGTCCTCCAGCATCACCGTTTCATCACTCCTGGACCTCTTTCTTCAATCACAGACAGAGACAGAGAGGACAGATACCACAACACCAGAGCTGCCTCCAGTGTTACTGAATACCCATGTGGTATCGGGATCTGAACCTGGGTGGCATAGGATGACAGGAACCCTACTAAGTGAGCTATCTTTCTGATCCCTGATTACTTATTTTGAATTATAGTCTTTGAAATGTACAGAATTTAAGAGGCTTGAGGCATGCAGCAGTGGCTGAAGTTTAAGGATTATAAGTGTGAGAGCCTGTTTGATCCCTAGCACCCTATCTGCCAGAGTGATGTTCCCCACTCCTCTCACAGTAATTTCTCTATTGGGGGGATTAATGGTTTACAGTCAACAGTAAAATACAGGAGTTTGTACATGTGTAACACTTCTCAATTTTCCACATAATAATTCAACCCCCACTAGGTCCTCCTCAGCCATCATGTTCGAGGACCTGAACCCCCCCCCCCCGACCCCAGAGTCTTTTACTTTGGTGCAATATACTATAAATCTTTTTTTGTTCTTTAAGAAACATATAGCACTTGAACATCAAAGCATGTGGTAATAAATGCATTCGATTTTTTTTTCCAGGCAGTAGAAATAGAACTGAAAGAACCAGTCTGGTAAATGATTAAGAAAATGTGTCTGCTCAGTAGTCCCTCATTAGCTATGTTATATTGAACAAGTTACTTCAGCAATCTAGGTTACTCCTCATGTGGAAAACAGAAGCAATTTTCACTTGTATTCCTGAGAAGGATTCAGAACTGTTAATGGAAAGAATAAGACCCCCAACAACTATTCCCTGTATGTTTAAAAACAAAAAAGAAATGCATTGGATACATATTTTTAAAAATTCTCATGAAGAGTGATTGCTTTTATAATCAGAAGAAAGCAACAAACCACAGATTTGCTTTTTTTTTTTTTTTACATGTATCTAGTAGAATGCACTGTGGTCCACTCTATCTCATTCAGAGAGAAAAGATAGTGACCAAGGGGTGGTGTAGAAGGTAGAACACAAACTGCAAGCAGTGACTAATTAAGCAAACAGATGCAGTTACCATTAAGGTGTGTGTGGCCATATACGACCCCTCCTTGGGCATCCTAATCAAAAAACACAGACTGTAAAAGGAGTGAACTTGAGTTCTGTACTGGCATCAGCCATAGTCTGACTCTGGAGACTTAGGTCTAAAACTTAAATCTAAAGGCAGAGGGGCTAGGTCAGAATGCTTCCTGCTTCACAGCTCCTCCAAGGGTTTATACAAAACCTGAGTCTCTAGCATCAAATTAAAAAAAGAAAAAAATAGAACAAACCCATCCCAGGGTTTCTTTAAAAATTCAGATAAATCCATATGCCCCTATCAGTTAAATTAAGCTTTCTGAAGTAAAAGTAAGTCAATTAGTTCAAAATGTGGGTTAGTGCTTCTGGGTATTTAAAAGGGGATTTTTTTTTTCTTTTTTAGTTCATTTAGAAACATAGCCACAGGGCAGTTACATACCTACTCCCCCAGCACAGCCTGTGAATTGCCACAATATACCTAGATACTAATTTCTGTTATCTAGAGCTTCAAGTCTAGTCCTTAAACTTTCTCAAAGTCATGATGATAATGACAGATGAGCTTTAAAATGTATCTGGCTTTGCCCTTTTGGTTCATCACTTTTATCTTCCTCACCTTCTATATTCAGCAAAGGGTTGTTGGCATTCCTGTGGGCCATTGAGAGGACATGATCTCTAGAGATTTACTCTCTAAACTTTAAAAACAGTCTCCAATACATTGTGAAATGTGGATCTAGAAAGCTCAGTTTGCAATGTGCATTACAAAATTCATTTGTCCAAGTAGTCTCAATACAATAAACCAAACATATCAAAATAACAACTGCATTAGGTATTTCTTTTAAACATTTACTTATTTACTATGAGTGAGAGTGAGCCATAGCATTATTTTAGCATCTTACATGCCAGGAATTGAACTTAGGGCTTGATACACACATGTTAGATGTTTTGCCATCTGCACCACCCTTCTTTCCTGGGGAAAATTTTTATTTTATTTATTAACATAAGAGTGTTTTTTTAAATGAGAGAGAGACACATAGACAGTGTGTGTGTTCTACATGAAACAGACAAGAAGGGAGAGAGAAAGAGACAAACTAGAACACCATACTGTGTTGTACATGTGATGCCAGGAGTCAAGCAGGAAACTTAGGTATGAGAGTCTGATTCTTTACCAGTTGAACTATTTCTCCAGCCACCAAATTGGTTATTTTCTAAAGAGCTAATTTCCATCAGCCTAGGAGGTTGCACAGAAGCTAGAGCATCCAACTGACAGGTATACAATCCTAAATTCAATCCCAACCATCACATATGCCAAAGTAATATTATCTCTGGGCAGTGGAATAAAGTGTCCATGCTACCTTGCTGTAAGGACCCAGGTTCAAGCCCCTGGTCCTCACCTGAAGAGGGGAGCTTCATGAACAGCAGCGCTGCAGGTTTATCTATCTATCTACCTACCTACCTATCTATCTATGTATCTATCTCCTTTGATCTCAATTTCTCTATCAGAAAGAAAGAGAGAAAGGAAGAGAGGAAAGGGAAGAGAAGGGAAGGGAAGGGAAGGAGAGGGGAGGGGAGGGGAGGGGAGGGAAGGGAAGGGAAGGGAAGGGAAGGGAAGGGAAGGGAAGGGAAGGGAAGGGAAGGGAAGGGAAGGGAAGGGAAGGGAAGGGAAGGGAAGGGAAGGGAAGGGAAGGGAAGGGGAAGGGAAAATGGATGTCAGAAGTTGTGGATTTATCACGCAGGCACCAAGTCCCATTGACAATCCTGATGACATTTTTAAAAAGAAAAGAAAAAGAAGAATTTTCAGAAGTAATTGCTGTGCCATAAACTGAACATTTTTGGTCAACTTTTCAGTGGTTGCTTATTTGTTCTCTTAAAAGTTTAGCTTAATGATATTGATAATAAAAATATGAGAATAAAATTTTCATGCCAACATTTTTTGTGTAAAGCATTTAAAGTACATTTTTGTTGTTTCTTCTGGTTTTACTAACTTGATAGGCTACTTTATTTTTGAAATGCAGCAAGTGGTTTCTCACATTTTATGTTCTAAGGCAATTTTAAATAGTTTTTTTTAATTTTCAATATATATATTATATATATATATATCCCCTCTCCCACTTTAATTAGCATTGAAATAAATATTATTTAATACTGGGGCTAACACCTACTTCAATGTCATATGCCCCTTACAGATACATACCATAAGATAAACAAATGAAGGACTGGAAAGAGAGCTCACTGGATAGAGTACCTGTCTTGCCATGCAGATGATTCAGGGTTGAGGCCCAGCACCACATGGGAGAGGCTACAGCACTGGGGGGGGGGGGGAGCTCCATGAAATAGTATCTCTCTTTCTGTTTCTATGTGAAGGAAGAGAAGTCCTGGGAGCAAAGAAGCCACACATGAGCAAAACTCTGCCCACTCCTCTTCTTCCTCCTACCCTCCTCCATTCCTCCATGACTGTCATTACTAAATTTATGTTTGATTTAACTTTGACTTTATTTATTTTTAGTTTTTTAAATATGTTTTTAAGAATTTACTTATTCACTCATGAGAAAGATAGGAGAGAGAGGAAGAACTAGACATCACTCCGGTACATGTGCTGCCGGGGATTGAACTCGGGACCTCATGGTTGAGAATCCAATGCTTTATCCACTGCACCACCTCCCAGACCACTAACTTTGACTTTATTAAGTGAAGTTTCACTAGCAGAATACTGTAATAAGAGCCAGGGAGCTAGTTTAGCATGTCAAAGCACAAGATTTTGCAAGCCTGTGACACCAGATACCCCAAGATTCAATCCCCAGCACTACCATAAGTCAGAGGTAAGTGGTGCTATGGTCTCTCTTGTTCTCACACAAAGAAAGAAAGAAAGAAAGAAAGAAAGAAAGAAAGAAAGAAAGAAAGAAAGAAAGAAAGAAAGAAAGAAAGAAAGAAAGAAAGAAAGAAAGAAAGTTTTAAAGCCAAGGCATTAGAATACTAAATCAAAGATAGCACAGTTATTGTTCCACTTAAATACACTTAAGGTAAACTCTATTCCTCTCATATATCACTGACACAACAGCCTAGTAGGTGATTATTATGTGGAGAGGTCAAGAAATATAGTTACCGGAGCCAGGTGGTGGCACACCTGGTTGAGAACACATGTAATAGTGTGCAAGGATGCAGGTTCAAGCCCCTGGCCCCCACCGGCAGGGGGAAAGCTTCACAAGTGGTGAAGCAGGGCTGCAGGTGTCTCTCTGTCTCTCTGTCTCCCTATTTCCCCCTTCCTCTCAATTTCTGGCTGTCTCTATCCAAAAAATAAATAAAGATTTTTTTAAAAAATTAAGAAAAGAAATATAGTCACCATGTAACTATTACAAAGTAAGGAAAAAAAATCCTACTCCTGTCAATCACTGTACTAAGTACATTCTGACCATTCCCCCCCCCCCACGAAACAACAAAGATAAAATAAGTTATATACTCCTTGCCCCCAGAAAAGTCCTGAGAATAGGAAAGAATTGCAACAAAAACACCTCATTCTAGTCGGGTCAGATTTGTGAACATTCTTATTGTCTCTAAATTCTTCACTGTCATTTCTTCGAAGACTCAGATGTGTCCCCACTTCCAAGAGCTTATAAAAGTAGCTTATAAAAAGAGTATCTAAGGCCAAATATTTTAGGTGCCTGGTGACAAAACTGACACTTGTTTCTTGGGTCATGTCTGCTGTACTCCCCAAGGCTCTGGTTTATGCTGACTTTCTAAAATTCTAAAATTAAATACACACTGAAGTAATTTAATGATCAGGAACTATTCCCTTGATGATTTTCTTTTCTTTCTTTCTTTCTTTTTTTTTCTTTCTAAAAGCTGAAAGTGATCAAGGCCTCCAGGGAGAGAGAGAGAGCACAGTGGTTATGAAAAAGACTTTAATGCCTGAGGCTCTGAGGTCCCAGCTACAGTCCCAGGCACCATTTTAAACCAGAGCTGAGTAGTGCTCTGATAAAATATGGAAATAAATAAATAAGAATTCTGTATGTGATCATGTGATTCAGTTGTGGAGTGTGAAGTCAACCTGTCCTGCCCCAGCAAGGTATAGATCTTGGGCATGCAAGTGTAGCCTTTGTGAGTCTATCTGACCTTGGATTTCTTCATTTTCTTCTTTTTAATAATTTATTTTATTGGATAAAGACAAAGAGAAATTGAGAGGGGACAGAGAGATAAGAGAGGAAGAAAAAAAATACACCTGCAGGAGTGCTCCATTTTTTTCAGGAAGCTTTCCCCCTATAGGTGGTGACTGGGTGGCTTGAACCCGGGTCTTTATATACTATGTAACATGTATGCTCAACCACGTTAACCACCCTCCAGCCCCAACCTTGTTTTACTTGTTTAAAATAAAGCCAGGGCGGTCTGGGAGGTGGCGCAGTGGATCAAATAAAGCCGGGGAAATATCATTGCCATCTTAAAGGAGAGCCAGCAGTTTAATGTCTGCTAATATTCCAGACATTGCATTAAGTACTTTTACTCATCTAATCCTCTCAACAATCCTATGAGGTTTGGACTCATATTACTATCATCCAGGTAGTGAAAAAATAGCAAGAGAACTGCGATAAGGAAAAGGTCATCTAAGGCCAAACTGGGATTCAAACCCAGGCAGTCTGGTTACATAATGAAACTTTTAACCACAAAGCTACACAAACTTTTGTTAAGGTTAGTTCTCTCTCTACACATAAAGGTTAATATTTGTATACATGATGTTTGTGTGTGTGTACATCAGTCATTCTGTTAGAATATGCTAAGAAAATGTACTTAAGTAAGAGACGCAACCATAAGAAGACATATTTCGTGCTCAAAGTTATATATTTTTTTATTATATATATTTTATTATATATAAAAATATTATATTTTTTTCGTACAAAGTTATATATATTTTTCACTTTGTAGAGTTAGATTAGATGGATTCTATTTTCATTTGAGGTTTAAAAAATCACTAAGATGATTTTTAAGTTGAATTCAACAGAATTTAATAGTGAAAGTCTGAAATAAAGTCATGTCAAAATAGCTTCAATCTGAACTCATGTTTAATCTCTGAAGTATTTTATGAATCTTTCAGTAATCAAATAAAAAGGCATGTCTCTTAAGTGATGGACTACAAAAAGTGTGAGGAACTAAAATGTGACAGGATAATGAATCAACTGCTTTTTCTGGACTCAAAAAAAGACCACAAAATTCTTTAAATTTAAATCTTCCCCAACTGGTTTGTCTTTAATGCCTAGTTACTCCCATTCCCCTGTCCTTCGCTCTAATTCAGCTATAGCTTCCTATGTTGTGCTCACTGGTAAAGCAGTTAATGAATGATAGGGAAATATTAATTCAAAGTACTTATTACAGTCATTTTAGTTGCATAATGTCTTACAGTTACTTTTTGTCTTGATTTTCCTGTGGTAGAACCAGAACCTTTCGCTGCTCTAGGCTTTTTTTTTTTTTTCCATTCAGATAGAGAAATAAGGGGCTAGGCCATGGTGCACCTGGTTGAGCGCACGCATTACTATGTGTAAGGACCAGGCTTCAAGCATGTGGTCCCCACCTGCAGAAGCAAAGCTTCACAAGTGGTGAAGCTGGGCTGCAGGTATCTCTCTCTCTCCCTCTCTATCTCCTTCTCCCCTCTCAATTTCTCTCTGTCTCTATCCAATAAGAAAAAAAGATTTTAAACGTGGTTTTAAATTTTTTTTTTAAAAAAAGAGAATGTCAACTGTAAAAAATTAACCCCACCAATAAAGAAATAATAATAAAAAGGGAGAAAAAAAGAGAAAAAAATTAAAAGAGAGAGAGAATGAAAGAAGCAAAGTGAGAGGCAGTGGTGCACCTCGTTGAGCTCACAGGACTTTGTCCTTTGTCCTTTGTCCTTTGTCTCTTTCCTTCTCTTTCTCCCCCTCACATGTGGTTGCAGGGCTCAATCCTGGGCACCCCACTTGATGAGCCACCAGGAATCTTTCCGCCACCCCCACTGTCCTGACTTTCTTTAATTGTTCTTTTCTTTTCCTTTATTTTTATAGGACATAGAGAAATTGAGAAGGGGTAGGGGAGATTGTGAAGGAGAAAGAGAGAGTGAGGCATTGCTTCACCTCTTGTGAAGCTTCCCCCTGGAGGTGGGAACTGGGGGGCTTGAACCCAGGTCCTTGTCATGGTAACATATGTGCTCAAGCAAGCACACCAGTGCTGGTCCCCCACCACCCTGATTTTTAAAAAAGATTTATTTATTTATTGGAGGGTTGGGCATCACTTTGGCATATTTGGTACCAAAACTTGAAATTAGAACCTGCTAGTCCAGAGTTCAATATTCAGGGTTGCTGGTCTGATTTACAATACAGACATTACTATTAAATAGTATTGGTATTTTAGTTTTTTTTTTTTTTTTTTGCCTCCAAGGTTATTGCTGGGGCTCAGTGCCTGCATCATGAATCCATTGCTCCTGGAAGCTATTTTTCCCCCTTTTGTTGCCCTTGTTAAAGCCTTGTTATGGTTATTATTATTGTTGATGATGATGCCGTTCGTTGTTGGATAGGACAGAAAGAAATGCAGAGAGGAAGGGAAGACAGAGTGGGGGAGAGAAGGACAGACAACTGCAGAATTGCTTCACTGACTGTGAAGCAACTCCCCTGCAGGTGGGGGGCCGGGGGCTCGAACCAGGGTCCTTCTGCCAGTCCTTGCGCTTTGCCCCACGTGTGCTTAATCCACTGTGCTACCACCCGACCCCCGATATTTTAGATTTCTTACAAGTTTCTTGCTAAACTACTGGAGATACCTAAACACAGACCCTGCAAATTCTAGTGTTAATTATACCTGACTGAAGTGCTCACTATGTCCTATACACCAGCTTAAACTACAGAGATATATGGCTTACTGGAAGAAGAAAGCAAACAGAAAAGCTGCTACAGCAATTTCATAGCAGATAATGCTCTTAATACTGGAAGCAAAAGGGAAGAATTGCTGAATCTATTTCTGTATGTCATAGCCCTTCATAAAGTGTGAACCTGAAATGTTGGGTTATAAAAAGAAAGGGAAATGTTTGGAGCATTTCTTTCTGAAGCAACATGCCACTACGTTTAATTAAATAAAGATATGGAAAAACACAGCAATTCGAAAATAGTTAGCAAAGAACTTGCATGCCTGAGGCCCACAGTTTGCAGCCCCATAGAGACAAATATCATTAGAACCTGAGTTGTGCGGTCTTCTTCCCTTCCCCCTCTCCCCTCCCTGTCCCTCATAATGAAAGAGACATGCTTTAAACATCTGTGAGTAGCTAGCAGTAAAGACTTCTGATGGTTAAATATTGAGAATGTTCCATATAGCGCTGAGATAGTTTTTTATATAAAGAAGCTATGCATTCTGCACAGAAAAGTACAACATCCTTTTAAAGGAATGACAGGTGATCAGCTGTAATGTGGTGGGCTAGATGGACTTCACATTAGGGCAGAATCAAGGCGGAGGAATTTGGTTTGGACTGACAGGCAGAACTTAACTGATTTTGTCCTCTACCTAATTAATAGAGACAGCTTTTTAAATTCTCTCAATTTGGAATTGTGCTGCATGCAACCACGTGATGCTTTTAGGGGAACATTTATTAAAACCTAGAATTGAGTTCCTTTATGAACTCAACTCTGATTTTGTACTTTTTTTTTTTAATTAAGCAAAGCAACCAGTGACGGTGACAAAAACAGAGAAACAGAGCCATTAAAAAAAAAAACAAAAACGAGCCATTAGTGGCTTAAACTGTTTTGATTTTCTAGGCGTTCTTTCCCATAAATTCTGAACAAGAGGCCTTTTCTGAAATATGATGCATTGTCATTTCGGGCAAACCGAACAAAAACCTTGACTGTGATTCCGGAGCTGGAGCCACGTAGTGGATTCACGATGGCTGCTAATCAGGCTATCCTTCCCCAGGTGCGAGTTTTATCTTTTATGTAAGCGGGCGCCCAGCCTAATGTCTGCAAACCATCCAGGCAACATCTGAAAGTTTATTTTCCCTAAATCCAATAGAGTGATCCGCGCTTAGGTTTTATTGTCCTGCTGCTCCGCTCCCCCTACCCCACCCCAGCTTTTGCCTGTAGAGACCTGGGGAGGTCAGTAGTTTGTCCCAGGAGCACAAAAGTATTTTCTTTTCTGGAAATAAGTTGACGTCAACTGGTAGCTGGGGTTGCTTTGTTTCCCGGAGCGTCCAGCCTAGTACACTGCCTCGGGCAAACTGGGAGCAATTCAGAGCAGCCCGCCCAGCAGGGAGGGGACCGGGGGGGGGGGGGGGGTTGTGTGTGGAAGACCTCGCCTATTGAATTGGGGAGACTTAGGGTGTGGTTCATTTCAAGGGCTGGAGCGACAGTCCTCATCTCCAGGCCAGCTCTAAACCAGCTCAGCCAGCACCCCCTGGTGCAGATAACTTGCCTGGCGTCCGCCTGAGTTCTTGGCACCACCGAAATGCCCTATCTGAGTGTTTTGGTGGAAAACCAGCAACCATCCCGGCATCTAGGGAACCCCCCCCCCCCCCATATATCCTTGTGTAGCTGATGTGGCCGGCTAACGTGCGCGGCTCCGCGTGTGCAAATCACTTAGCTGTTTCCTGCCCTGGGCTCCAGGTTACAAACCAGTCATCCTGCATTATTGTCGCCCTGTATTCTGAACAAAGCCAGTCACACCTTGGGGACGGATCCCAAGGAGCGCAAACTGGAATCCTTGCCTCTCCGGACGCTTCTCCGCACAGAGTAGGGCGAGATGAGTGAGTGAGTGAGTGGGTGAGTGGGAGAGAGAGAGAGAGAGAGAGAGAGAAGCCCGCGAGGCAAGGACTTGCTGGGACTTGTTACCACCTGGCGCGGCTTCCCCGACGCGCGTCGGCGTCCTGAGCAGAGAAGGCACGCAGAGGGGCAGAGGGCGAGGACTGATCTCTGCAGGAGACAGTCCACTCCCACGGAGACTCCCACGCGGCACGAGATTTAATCTAACTTTTCTCTTTATTTTTTAAATTACAAATAGATGGATGGGTTTCAACTGGTGCATAAGTTTATAAACTGCCCTGACAGTCAGGCGCAGGTGAGGGTTAAGGCGATGGACAGGCATTTGCCACCACCCTCACGGCCCAGATGCCCAGACTTCGCCGTTGAAAGTGGGGCCAGTTAGGCTGCCTACCCGGAAGGTGGGCCCGGCAGGGGTCCAGGCTGGAATCCGTCGGATCTCCGGGACCCCAGGTCTGGAAGTTGGCCTGTGCGCCACGGGGCACTGAGGCCGGCGGGGAAATAGGAGAAAGTTAAGGCGCAGTGCGAGCTCCGGAGGTGGCCGGGGCAGCGGGGCCAAAGCAACGACCGTGGTTTCCGCGGCTGTCCCGGGATCGCCGGAGCAAGAGGCGGCGACGCGCGTCCGCCTGGAGCCTGGGCGCGCCCGGGGCGGAAGTTTGGCTGCAAGTGGGACAGTGTCTCCTATGGGAAAGCGGGACTGGTCGGGCTCTTTGGCCACCTTTCCAGTTTCGGAGGTGCCCGCCCCCGCGCGCCGCAGGCGGCGCAGCCCCGAGGGTGAACGAACGGCGGTTGGCAAACTTGGAACGAGAAAGCGAGAGCCGGGGATGCGAACTGCTGAAATGGTGGCGGGGGCGGCCGAGACCCAAGTTCACTTTTGCCAACCGCCCGATGGGCTTTGCTCTGGCTGCAGCCAGCTGAAGCGCCTCGCCAGAGGGGGTTGTGTCAGCAAGCTCCGGAACCCGTAGACAGCCGCCTTAGGCGGGGAGGGGGTTTCGGGGAGGGGTCCCCAGCTCCACTTCCCCGCCCCCTTCCCCCGCCCCTCCCAGTTTCTCATTCTCGCTCCTACCCACCCGGGGGAGGTTGGACCGGCGCAGACTTGCCCCAGACCTACGGGGAGTGCCTGGGGTTGTTAATGACAGCTTAAAAGTGGCTGTTGGAAAAGTCCAAAGGGATGGGGCTGACGCGGGGCGTGTTTCGGCGCTTTGCAAGAGTCGGAAGGGGAGCTGGGAGCCGTGCGGCTGGCCCCAGGCCCCCGCGCCTCGCCGCCAGCTAGTAGGTGGGGGAGCCGCCGCCGCCAGCCCCGTCCCGCTCCCAGGCTCCCAAGCCTCGCCCGCTGCGCCCTGGCCGCGGGCGCCGGGAGGGTGCGGGGCCTCGCCGAGCTCCTCCACCCAGCTCATTAACCTGCTAGTTCCTTTCCGCTCCGCTCCAGGCGTACCCACACTCGGGCTTCTCGCTGCAGCACCCGCGGCCAGACCCGCGCAGCCGCCGCCCCGCAGCCCCCACTCCGGGGGGCGATGAGGGGGCGGAGGAGGGGGCACGGCTCCTCGGGCATCACTTAGAGAAGCCAGACCGCCCCGCCCTCCCGCCGCCCCCCCCTCCTCTCCCGCCCGGGCCCGCTCGCCTCCCCGCCAGAGGGTAAGTTGGGATTGTTTCACCCCCACCGACAGCTCCCCCTCCCTCTCCTCCCCTCCCCTTTTTTTCCTTCAAAGTTTTCTTAGGAGTGGGGACCGGGGTAGGGGAGGACGAAGGGCCCGCTAGCCTTCGTCCTTCCCCACTCCCACGTCGAATATCCCCCCTCTCCCGCCTCCCCTCCCCTCTCCTCCCGTCCCCTCCCCTCCATCCCCTGCGCGCCGCTGCCCCTCCGGAACTGTGCTCCGAACTGACAATTGGAGCGCGGCTCCTTTAAGAGCCCGGCTTTGCCTCCCGGTAGCTGAAGGTCATTAAACACAAAAGCTCTCAGCGCTGCGGTCCAATATAGCGCATGCGCCCTGCCCGAGGACTGGCAGGGAGACGGCAATATGGCGAGAATGCCTGGCAGCGGGGACTGTAACACCAGCGCGGGCGCCGGGGCCGGGGCCGCGGCCGCCGAGAACAATGGGGAGCGGGGCGAGGGCGAGCGCGGTGCGGGGGTCCGCGGACGCCACCACGGCCGGCCGCATTACTGCAGCGCGGGCGAGGAGGAAGAGGAGGAGGAGGAGGAGGAGGAGGACGAGATCCAGGAGGTGCAGATAACGGGGGAAGAGGAGGAGGAGGAGGACGGAGGTGGGGGGCTGGAGGACGACGACGAGGAGGAGGAGATGGGGCTGGACTGGGACGAGCCCCTGGAGCCCGAGGACTCGGCCGGGGAGGAGCTGGAGCCCGAGCCGGTCCAGAGGATCCGTATGGACCAGGGCGCAGCGCTGGAGCCCGAGGCGCCGCCGCGACTCTTGGCACCGCGCGCCCGGGGCGCAGCGGCCGGGGACGGCGCCGAGCTGGACCCCGACGTGCTGCAGCGCCCCGAGCGGGCCCGGCTAAGCGAGAACACCCGGCTGGCCACCCGCTACGCCGTGCGCATCTTCCGGGAGTACCTGAGCGAGAAGGCGCAGAGCCCGGACTTCGAGACCATGGACAAGGGGGCGCTGTGCCGCGTGCTGCGCTCGTTCTACGCGGAGGCCCGCTCCAAGAGCGGCCAGCTCTACAGCAAGTCGTCGCTCATCAGCATCCGCAGCTCGCTCAACCGCTACCTCAACGAGCCCCCGTACTGCCGCACGCTCGACCTCACCAAGGACCCCGAGCTGCGCAGCGCCAACCTGACGCTGGCCGCGGTCATCCGCAAGCTGGAGGAGCAGGGCGCCGGGCCGGTGGTGCAGAAGCAAGCCATCACCCGCGCCGACCTGCGCAAACTCTACACGTCCAGCGTCTTCAGCACCAACACGCCCTTCGGGCTACTCAACAAGGTCTGGTTCGAGACGTGCATGTACTTCTGCACGCGTGGCCGGGAGAACCAGCGTGAGCTGGAGGAGGACTCGTTCGGGCTGGCCATGGATGAGGACGGCCGCAAGTTCGTCTACTTCAAGTCCCTGGGGCCGTACCACAAGTCGCGCTCGTCGTCGTGGAGCAAGAAGCGCGCAGAGAGCAGCGACGAGGAGAACCTGCCGCGCATGTACGAGACCGGCACGGAGTTCTGCCCCTACGCCAGCTTCGTCAAGTACCTGTCCAAGCGCAACCCCCTGTGCAAGGCGTTCTTCCAGCGGCCCCGGGACCACTGCAGCGAGGGCGATGTCACCTGGTATGAGAACAAAGCCATTGGCAAGAACTTGCTGGGCACCAGGATGCAGATGCTCTCCAAGGCGGCCAAGCTGTCGAAGACCTACACCAACCACTGCATTGGCGCCGTCTCCATCGCCACGCTCAACAGCATCGCGGGCATTGGCACCAAACTGGGCTCGCCCGCCCCGCATGGATGCTACTCAGAAGCTCTCAATGGGGCGGTCCGCCACCACTCCCACCACCCTCCCACCCATCCCTCCCACCACCACCACCACCACCGACCCCAGCCACCGTCGCTGGGGAACACCTATATCCTCCCCAAAGACAGCCAGGTCGGGCCCGACGTGAAAACCGAGGCTGCGCCCAAGCGCGCTCTGTATGAGTCCGTGTTCGGGTCGGGGGAAATCTGCGGCCCTTCTTCCCCCAAAAGACTCTGTATCCGCCCCTCGGAGCCTGTGGATGCGGTGGTGGTGGTTTCCGTGAAACACGACCCCCTGCCTCTTCTTCCAGAAGCCAATGGGCACAGAAGCGCCAATTCTCCCACAGTAGTTTCACCTGCTATTGTTTCCCCCACCCAGGTAACCAAACCAAACTCTATGCATGAAATGTTTCTCTCGTGGCACGGGAGGGACTAACTTGGCGCTAATGCAGGTCCGGGTTGGGGCTGAGCATTGAAAGTGGCAGATATACAGATTTGATTTCACTCTTGGAAACTTAACCCTCTTGGTACTTTTTGAGAAAGTTTACACTTTCCCGCAGGCGATTTGAGGGGGCATGATACACACCAGCCCCCTACAGAGCAGTGATCTCAAAACTTCAGAGTTCACAGAAGGAAAGCTTGTAGCTTCTTTCCACTGAAAGTTCTAAAAGGTGAAAGGTGCAGGAATGCAGTACTTAGGATGGAAGTTACTGCTTAAAGTGCATTTGAATATCATAAGTATTACAGTACCCTATTACATGCTTTTTCCACAACTGACGAAGGTATAAAAACAGTTAAAATTATTAAAAGGAAAGCGTGCCAATCCCACTTCCTGTAAGGGGGTGGGGAATAGAGAGACTGGCAGTTGACTGCCAATTTATACTGTAACATGTAGTTGAAAGTAACTTGAGTTTCCATTTAAGCTAAAGTCACTAGTTCAAGAAGTTATCCAGGTAGAAACTGGTACATGCCCTACCAGCCAGGACTCCCAAACTGTGGTGCCCAACACATTGCTCCTTGTCCTTAGTCCCATGGAACTTTCCCTCCTGAAGGTGCAGATAGATCATTAAGACAACAACACAGATTTTAAATGGCATGAACACCCAAGTACAAGTGCCAAACTCAGAAGCTAAGAGGCCTTGAATAAGTCTACTCACCCATAAAAGACCCTTAAGTCCTCAGGAAAGATAAGGAACTATTTGAACATGAAAGTTACTGAATCCTAAAGCAGTATCAAACTCTAGGTCAAGCTTGGAGGCTCAAGTAAATGCTTAATGTTCCTAGTGAAATCTATTGGCACTAGTAAAACTTGCATGGGGGGGGTACTCTTCTCTAGGAACCAGAAGCCAGAGGGCTTTGGGTTGGGGAGGGGTGAGGGGCTATGCTCTGTTCTGCAGACAGGAGTAGCCATCAAGTTTTTACAACTTTCACCTCCTTGCAGCCAAGAAGTAAGAATTTCAGCTGTTATGTCTGATGGTGTAGTGCATGCAGGGCCTTGAGAGAACAGATGTCAGGTACCTCTGCTTTTTTCCAAAGTGGAAATTCCAGTTCTGGACAGACTGACCCTTTCAAAAGTTTACCAGCTAATCAGCAAGCCTCAAGGCCAACTGCGAAAGGGGCTGTGAATGGTAATATAAACACCAGAGTTCTCTAAAATACACAAGACCTGTAGGCTATGTGTCTTTCTGTGCTTCCAGTGTATCTAGTGCATTTCTGACAGAGCAAGAGGTTGTTTTAGGGAGTTTTAAGGATGGCAAGAATTCTTTAGCTTTGGAGGAGTCAGGTTTGCTTTTTGAAAGTTTTTTTTTTTTTAATCGCTTTGTTTAAAGCAAAAGTAAGTATTCATATTCTTCTGATAAAGTACAAATGTAAAAACCCTTCGAATGACCAGGTTGACAGTAACACCTCATTGATTAAGAGGTAAAAGTCCAAGAGAGTATATTAAAGTTTGTGTCTGCTTAGAATGACAATGAAAGGATTTGTCTGCTGGCATCTCTCTGCTGGTTCACAACACTAGGGTCATGTAGAATCACAGCTTAAGTTCTGTTGAAGATTGGGTGTGTGTGTGGGGGGGTCAGTTTAGTTGGTTTCGTCTCTGCTAAGGAATGTGACTTCTTTCACAGTCTCATGCTAACTGAGTGAGATAAATCAGTTCTATGAGTTTGAATACTGTGTTGTTTTTTTTTTCTTTTGAGTTATTGCCAGGTAAACGCCCATGTTAAATATAGATTTGGATGTTTTCATGTATTATTATTATTATTTTTAATATTTTATTTTATTTATTTATTCCCTTTTGTTGCCCTTGTTGTTTTATTGTTGTAGTTATTATTGTTGTTGTCTTCGTTGTTGGATAGGACAGAGAGAAACGGAGAGAGGAGGGGAAGACAGAGAGGGGGAGAGAAAGATAGACACCTGCAGACCTGCTTCACCGCCTGTGAAGCGACTCCCCTGCAGGTGGGGAGCCGGGGTTTGAACTGGGATCCTTATGCCGGTCCTTGTGCTTTGCGCCACCTGCGCTTAACCCGCTGCACTACAGCCCGACTCCCGTATTATTATTATTGAGACTCTCAGACATTATCTTAACTAGGTCCCTTGTAGTTAAAACACAAAAAATATTCCCTTTGCACATGAGTTTTTTTTTTCCTAGTTTTTTACTTAGAGAAAAAAATTTAGTCAGCTTTAAGTTTGAGAGAATTCTTTAATAACTCCTGTAGAACTCACTTTCTGAAATCTTGAGTATTCTAAGTATGAAATGGATGTTTCATGTAAGTAGAAAACTGATCTAAACTTTTCCCTCTATTTATTGAAATCAGTGTAACACATTGATGTCCAAGATACTTCCTAGAGATTTAGGACCATTTGGGGCTCTTGGCCCAGAGTATTGTTTTAGGTCATCAAGTCCTCTAGCTGGTCATTAATTCACATGAAATGCCTCATGTACTTAAAAGTTTCGGTCATTATTACTTAGACTACAACCATCATATAGACTAGGGCATTCGTAAGTGTGCAGGTTGATAGGAATGGTTGAAAAAAAAAAGAATGCATCTGAGAGTTAACAAAGATAAGACATTTATGAATTTTACTATGTGGAACTCCTGACTTCTTATTTGATGTGAGGAAGGAAAGTTCTATGGTGGGGTTTGGGGTGGTTTCCCTAATAGATCTTAACGTCTTGAGTGGCTGTATTAAAATAAAGGGTAGTGTTATCCTGTTCCCTCCATAGTTAGGAGCACTGATGATCCAATAATTGACCATTGTTACAGCTCCCTAGTTCCTAAATGGAGGTTATAAAAGGTTTAGCATCTTTTCCTATAACTTCCTAGCTACTCTTTTTTTTTTGCATGAAATTGCAGCAGTTTTCCTGCCTCAGAGAATAGTACTTTAGGTTAAATGAATGGTAGAAAATTATTTGCTGCTTCCATCTTTATCATTTACAGAATGACAACGTTTATGAATAAGAGTTTAGATTCAAAGTATCATGGTTTGGTCCCTAAAGTTTTTATAGACTGCACCAACAAAAATGTGAAATTATCTCCCCAAAATAGCTTGTGACAAAGGTGCTTGTTGTGCTTATTTGTACTTATTTGACCCTACCTCAGATTCCCAGAAATACTCTTTTAAGAGTTTGGTCAGTAAGGGGCTGGGTGGTGGCACACCTGGTTGAACGCATGTATTACAATGCGCAAGGACGCAGGTTCAATCCCCTGGTCCCCACCTGCAGGAGGAAAGCTTTGCAAGTGGTGAAGCAGTGCTGCAGGTGTCTCTTTGCCTCTCCCCCTCTTTATCACCCCTTTTTCTCTTGATATCTGGCTGTCCTTATCCAATAAATAAAGCTTTAAAAGAAATTTTAAAAAAGAAGAGTTTGGTCGGTAGAAAATACTCTTTAGGAATTTGGTAGGTAGGAAATCTGTTGCAGGAAGATCCTGAGTCTGGCGATGCTTGCTGTTTCAATTCCACTCTCTTCATGAGGGGACACAGTTGGCCCTAAAAGTTTCCATACTAAAAAGTGGAGCAGTTTCCCTGTGGGGCCAGCATGACCTTGCCTTCAAGGAGAAGCTATATGTTAACACTGGGAAGCCAGCTCTCATGCAGGTGTTGTAATGTGAAAAGGAGAAGGAATAACCCATCTTCTTATTGGGGGGGGGGGGCATGTATTATTGAAACAAACATCAAAGCCTTATTTTTATTTCAGAGACTAGTCAGAAAGGATACGCCTTATTTCTGGAAACAATGGAAGGAATAGTGCCCCAGCAGCCTTAGCAGTTGTGAGAAGGTTTTTATAGTAGTTATCTTCTGCAGCTACAAGAATTAACCCTCTTTTTTTTTTTTACAATAGCTATTTTCCTAATTTTTAGTATTAGTTTGTGTCTATAATCTTTCTTTATTGCAGAAGTCTTTCCTCTGTATGGAGAATTTAAGTTGATAGAGAAACTAAATAGCACTAATGTACAGTACATATGTAACTTTTTTCAATTCCGTGACTCTGTGACATAGTAGAACTTTGATTTCTAGCACTTAATTTACTTATTTTGACTGACCACTCTTGTCAGTTGGTCAATACTCCTTTTTAAAAGCTGGTGAGGTGGCTCAGTAGGTAGAGAGCATGCCATGTGCACTGCATGTGATGACAGGGTGATAAAACAGATCTTAAGGGGCCAGTGGTGGTATGCCTGGTGGTGCACATACATCACCATGCCCAAAGACACAGGTGCAAGCCCCTGCTCCTCACCTGTGGGGGGAAATGCCACAAGCAGTGAAGCAGTGCTGCAGGTGTCTTTCTTCATGTCTGTCTCTTCCTTCCTTCTTTCTATTTCTATTCCCCCCCAAAAAAAAAAAAATAAAGAAAAAGAATAATAAGAATAGGATGAAGGAGGGGGGCCGGGCAATAGCACAGCGGGTTAAGCGTGTGTGTTGCAAAGCGCAAGGACTGTAGTAAGAATCCCAGTTTGAGCCACCAGCTCCCCACCTGCAGGGGGGGGTCGCTTCACAGGAGGTGAAGCTAGTCTGCAGGTGTCTATCTCTCCCCACACTGTCTTCCCCTCCTTTCTCAATTTTTCCCTGTCCTATTCAACAACAACAACATCTATGACAACAATAACAACTACAACAAGGGCAACAAAATGGGGAAAATGGCCTCCAAGAGCAATGGATTCGTAGTGCAGGCACTGAGCCCCAGTGATAACCCTTCAGGGCAAAATAAAATAAAATAAAATAAAGGAAGGAAGTGAAGGTAGGACCATAGAAAGGAATAAAAACGGAAAAAAAAAAAAAAAGGCTTAAGGAGTAGTGGATTCATTGTGCAGGCAAAACCCCAACAGCCACCTTGATGGAACTAAATAAATAAAAATTTAATCATGTATAAAGTCTACTTTGTGGAAGTTAGATAGGATACAAAATGGTGAGAATTGATCAGTCTATAAAGAAATGCTGACTGTCCTTGATAAACATATAAAATGTAGTTTTAGGATTGGAAACGTTAAGTCACAGACCTTTATTTATTTAATGCTACTGGTGTTCTGAAGAGAATGGATTCAGGGGGCCAGACAGTGGCGTATCTAATTAAGCACATACATTACAGTGAGCAAGGATGTAGGTTCAAGCCCCTGGTCCCCATCTGCAGGGGGAAAGCTTCATGAGTGGTGAAGCAGGGCTGCAGGAGTCTCTCTGTCTCTCTCCCTACCCCTCCTCCCCTCTAAATTTCTCTCTGTCTCTATCCAGTAATAAATAATATTTTAAAAAAATTTTAAAAGATAATGAATTCAGTTAAACCACTCTTACTTGAGTCCCACTCTTCCAGAGGAGCAAAATTCAGTTCTTGTCCTTACTTGGGTGTTTCTAAAGGATGGACAGGTTAATGGTCATCACACTGAAGCCTTTTTTGATTGACTAGGTGAGCATCATAGTAGAAAAAGGAAATTTTAAAGTTTTTTTAAAAATTTTATTTCATTTTGATAAGACAGAAATAGAGGGGGAGAAAGAGACACCTGCAGCACTGCTTCGCTGATCATTTAGCTTCCACTTTTCAGGCAGGGACCAGGGGCTTGAACCCAGGTCCTTGCACATAGTAACATGCTTATTCAACTGAGTTTGCCACCACTCAGCCCCCAAACTTTCAAAGTTTTAAGCTCTATAATGTTTTGGACTCTGTTTTCAGATATGTAAGAGTTTTTTCTCTTCTTGCTATTCGTTTACGAGAGGGTGGGCAGTGATTGGGGTCAAGTCTTTTTAACAGAAAATGAGCCTCTCTATATATGGTCTACACATAGCCATTTGAGATAGCCGATGAACAAGGAAGGGTTCTAGGATTACTACAATGCCCAACTTCAGTTCAGGTTCTACTTGTGTTTTCTCTTTTGTTCTTGTTTTTCAACTTCTGCCTGTGAATGAAATCATCTCATATTCATCCTTCTCTTTCTGACTTATCTCACTTAACATTATTTCTTCAAGCTCCATCCATGATAGGCTGAAAATGATGAAGTCACCATTTTTTATAGCTGACTAGTATTCCATTGTGTATATATACCACAACTTTCTCAGCCACTCATCTGTTGTTGGACACCTGGGTTGCTGCCAGGTGTTAGCTATTACAAATTGTGCTGCCAAAAACATATGTGTACACAGATCTTTTTGGATGGGTGTGTTGGGTCCTTAGGATCTATTCCCAAGAGAGGAATTGCAAGATCATAGGGTAGGTCCATTTCTAGCCTTCTGAGAGTTCTCCAGAATGCTCTCCACAGAGGTTGGACCAATTTATATTCCCACCAGCAGTGCAGGAGGGTTCCTTTGACTACACAACCTTGGAGTGTTTTTTTAATTACAGCAGTTTGCCTTTGGGCTATCTTGGGAATTCCATGGGAGCCTCCTCTCTGTGGAAACTCAGTGCCTTCTGAGATTTCTGATTGGTGTTAAGTGATTGCAAACAATTCTGTCCCTGCTAGTTCTCCTAGTCAGTGAATTTGGCTCTCTTTGGTATTTGTTGTACAGAGATGTGTCAGAGGTATAGAGCAGCACTGTGAGGATGGGAAGGAGAGCCCATGTTGAGAAATGGGGGGGCTTGAAGAAACCTTGAAAAAAAAACTTGGAGGATGCAGCTAGGATAGTTTACTTATTTTTTTTTCCATCAAGTCTATTTATTAATGTATTTCAAGTTTCAAAAAACCTTACATCTTTGCACAATACTTTAATTTATTTTTTGCAATTTTTAGTAAAAATTTCCAAAGTGAACAAAAAGATACTGTATAAAACACAGTGGACATTAAACTGACAGTAGTATTAGAACTCACTCATCTTGGCCCTTTTGTTTTTACCACATCTTGATTTGCAGTGGAAAGAGTTCAGTGCATGTATCTCTTTTCAATTTACTTATTTTTATCTCACCAGTCCTTTCTCTGCTCTCACACAAGCAGTCCCATCTCCATCAGAATCTAAACATTCAAGAACCATTTTTGTAATGCAGACCTTTCCTAAATTCACACTTTTGAATTACTGCTTTTCCCTGGTCACCTGGCAGTGAACCCTGGAAATGGGCGTGTTGATCTGGTCTATGAGGAAGGAGGTAAAAATGTGCTACCTGAAAGGGCTGACAGATTTAAGAGAGCATTAGGTTGTAGGCTTCTGGGGGGAAAAGGGAGAAGAATTCAGAAAGGAATGCCAAAGGATGACAGTGATAAATGTCGCTTCTTTTGTGAGTAATTCAGTTACCAAATTAGAATGTCAAGACGGGTTTGGAAGCTTGTAATCATCAACTTCTAGCTTTACTCCATATCCCTAGTTCAGTCAGGTGTCTCACTATTTAGTCCTCATCTTTCCTCTCACCACAACAACAGCAAAACTGTTATTTACGGCACTTGGACCGTTTCCATCACAAGCCAGGAACCTAGCTAGTAAGTATGCTAGATATGTTCTCTTTTTCTGTACTAGATATATTCTGATTCAATAATTATAGATTTCACAAACAAATAAAAATAATTATAGATTGCTGCACCTCCCATTTAGACAAAATGTGCATAGATAATCTGTGAATCTATACAGATGCATATATGTACATAAATATATGCTAGGTATATGTAAATCGAAACATGAGGAAATTATAGATTCACACTTTGTTATTGTAGTTTGAGAAATAAGTGTTTAAGGTGAGTTTATTTAAATTATGTATTAATTAGTTCAAATACCTAAACTTGCTGAGGTTCTTGCCATGAGCTTTTAAGGAATCTAACTTAAGAAATGTGAACTATTTCACTATTCCTAGCTTTCTAGCAGTTCTGGGCTAATAAACAAGACACTTGGACCAGACATAGGCAGGAACAAGTAAAGGGAATGCAGAGCCAGGAGACTTATTAATATTAAGTCTAAAATTAAGTCTAATTGACTTATTAATAGACTTTGAGATCCACTAAAGGGAAGGTGAAATGACATATGCTGTCCAAACTCCAGTGACTTCGCAAAAGTTGCCTTAGAATGAGATCAACAACTTTTATAAGAAATCAGATTTCATTTGGAATGTTGGGGTGTATGGAAGCAGTCATATTACTGAACTTATAAAAACATTATGAAGCTCTTTGTAGGAATAACTTTCAGTATTCTTCAGGTAGGGCCTATGTGTGGTTAGCTCCTATGATAGAGTATTTATATTTCCATAATGCATAATTGGACCATATTTTTTTAAAGATATAATTGGTTTTATTAAATGGTTCAGAGAACGGGCACCTTCCCTTCTAGCAAGTAGAGAGGAGTTTGCTCTAATTCTCTAATACTCTATCTTGAAGTCAGTATAAATCAGTAATAGTTTCACTTAAAGTAGAGGCGCCTGATGTTTGTTTTAAATAGTAGTTACAGAATCAGCTATCGGTGGATATTTTGATGCAATATTTCTGACCATTAATGGCTTTTTTATTATTATGAATGATTTCTTATGACTTGTCTTTAATGTGTCACAATGTGGCAGTACAGGGACTTACTACCTCTGATTCAGTGTGCCTTTCAAATGTTTGTAATATTTAACTACTGTAGTCCTGATGATAAATTTGTGGGCTTCAGAATTTACTAATGCTACTAATTATGAATTGGCATCAGTAATTAATAATTGTGTTAAGTAAGTCAGCTCATCTGAAATGTTGATTTCAGTTTTATGATGTTCTTGGTGATAAAACTATATGCAGATTTCAGATATTCCATTTGAATATATACCTAGAGTTTTGCCCCAGGGGAAAAAATAAACCCAGATTTTTTTTCAATACATCAAGGTAATGTTTTGAAAATATATTGCTGTAGAAAGACAGAGACCTAAATAAAAGTATAAAAAGACTATTAGAAAGCGGATTGCGCTAGTTTCATTTTCTTTTCCTCTCAGCTTGGTGTTCATGCATGTGCCCCCTTTTTTTCCTTTAAGTACTGTAAAGCACCACTCTGTCAGCCATAGAATTTTACCTGTTCTTTTCCTTTGTGCTGTCCAGAGGTTTCCCCTGTGGTGCCTTGGATCAAACCCAGGACCTCATGCATGAAAAGCATACACTTTACCACAGAGTCACTTCTCAGGCTCCACATACCCATCTGTTAAATAAACAGTTGATGCTAGGAGACTCATGACTTGCTCGTGACTTCACTGTTTTCAGGATCATTTTATAAGAGATGTAAAAGGTAGGAAAGCAGAAAAGTTCCAGGTATGTCTCCCATGCTGTCATCATTATTTTTCTAGTTAATTAAGAATATTAAGAATCAGGAGGCCGAGCAGTGGTGCAACCAGTTAATGCACATAGTACTAAGTACAAGGATCCCAGTTCGAGCCCCCGGCTCCCCACCTGCAGAGGGATCACTGCATAAGCAGTGAAGCAGGTCTACAGGTATCTGTCTTTCTCTCTCCCTCTATACCTTCTCCTCCCATCTCAATTTCTCTCTATCCTCTTAAAAACATGGCCGCAGGTGCAATGAATTCGTAATGCAGGCACCAAGTCCCAGTGATAATTTTGGCCTGGAGGCCAAAAAAAAAAAAAAATGACTATCAAGAATCATAGATCTCATCCTATCACTGAACTGCTATTTCACTTAAAGCATTTTAGAATCACCTGTGGAGATGTGAATGATGATGTAAGAACAGAAAAGTCAGATAACCACAGGAAAAATACTGAGAATGGGACTTACTTGTAAAAAAGTAGTTATTGTGCAAAATTGAGAACTTTGGCATGCTCTGCCACAGAGTTACATCCTAGATCTGAGAGTAATTTTTAATCTAGCATGGGGTTCCTCATAGATCTATCCTGTTCTGCAGTGGTTGAGAGCTGCCTGGCTCCTCCCAGCACAGATGTCCACTCAAGGAAGGTGGAAGGTCTTTGGTTCTCTATCTCTTTGGCAGTTGAAGACTTGCCCCCCAAGGCCTTCAATTTTTTCCACTTAGAGCACTTAATTAAAAGAAAAAGTGAGCACAGTTCTGATGCAGAGTTATGGCTAGTAAAAAGAACCAGTAAAAGTGTCTATAAAGTGCCTGACAAATAGAAAAATGCTTAATAATACCTGGGCGCTTTTATAGGACTAGGGTTTACCTCTTGGCACACGATGACAGGCCTTCCTGCAGAGGCTCTGTCTTTGCTGCTGCTTTTGGCCCCACATCTTGCCCCTCCAGAACAGGCAGATGAATCACATTCTGTTGTCCTGGGGTCACCTGACTTCTTACTGCAAAAGTATCTTGGGCAAGGTACCACCACAGAAATGTAGACCTTTTGTTGGTGACAACAGATAACACAAGAAAGAAAAGTTACTCTGGTAACATGAGAGAAAAGAGTGTATGGGAAAGGGAAGTTAAGTAGCTGAGCTCCTTCGGCATTAATGAAGTTTGGAACAAAACTAACTGGTTGGTTGGTTTGTTTGTTTTGTTTTTTTCCCAGTTCTAATAACATTTACCTTAGGGTAGGCCAAGTTAACAAAAGTAAAGTTATGTGAATAATTAACCTGTATGGCCCTAGGTAAGCTACATAGTTTAGAAAATGGGTCTGTTATGTGCAGACAGTGGGCCTATTGGTGTTTCTTGTTTTTAAATAATAAAACCCTATAGTAAGTGCTCAATAAATAACTTTCATTTTTTCTTAATTTCTTTATTGGGGGATTGATGTTTTACAATAGACAGTAAATACAGTAGTTTGTACATGCATAACATTTTTCAGTTTTCTATAACCCCCACTATGTCCTCTGCCATCCTGTTACAGGGCCTATACTCTCCCCCCAACCCCACCCCAGAGTCTTTTACTTTGGTGCAATACACCAACTCCAGTCCAAGTTCTGCTTAGTGTTTTCCCTTCTGATCTTGTTTTTCAACTTCTGTCTATGAGATCATCCCATATTCATCCTTCCCTTTCTGACTTCACTTAACATGATTTCTTCAAGCTCCATTCAAGATGGGTTGAAAATGGTGAATTCACTTTTTAATATCTGAGTAGTTTTCCATTGTGTATATAGACCACAACTTTCTCAGTCACTCATCTGTTGTTGGACACCTAGGTTGCTTTCAGGTTTTGGCTACTTTAATTTTTCTATTGGTAGACTAACAAGATTGCTTACTTGGATGGTATGTTTGCTTTGTCATGGGCATGAGCCAAGTTTAGTCTCAGCCCTTACCACACTGAAGGAAGCTTTGGTGCTCTGGTGTCTTTCTCTCTGTGTTTTTATGTCTGAAAGAGAGAGAGAGAGAGAGAGATCTGCTGGCTAGAGATCTGCTGATGGAAAAGCAAAAGGATACCATACATTTTTTTTCAGCTGAACCTCAATATCCAGATTTAAAACTAAGACAGAGGGTTTAAAACCTTTCAAAGTATTTATAAATACAAGTAAAAGAATGTAAATATCCAAAGGAAACAGTTGGATATCCATATCTGTGTTAAGAATAAAATAACCATAACCATAAGACAGATAATTAAAACCGAAGTTTAGAGAAGGATGGATATTAAATCCTGGTTATTCCTATTTGAAGCTAATGTGTAATCCATTAAAATATAAAAATGGAACTAGAGGGGAGTTGGGCAGTAGCGCAGTGGGTTAAGCATAGGTGGCACACAGCGCAAGGACCAGCTTAAGGATCCCAGTTCGAGCCCCTGGCTCCCTACCTGCAAGGGAGTCACTTCACAGGCGGTGAAGCAGGTCTTCAGGTGTCTATCTTTTTCTCCCCCTCTCTGTCTTCCCCTCCTCTCTCCATTTCTCTCTGTCCTCTCCAACAATAACAACATCAATAATAACTACAACAATAAAACAAGGACAACAAAAGGGAATGAATAAATAAATATTAAAAAATTAAAAATGAAACCAGAGGTGGGGAGGGCAGTATAATGGTTATGCAAAAAGATTGTAATGCTTGAGGCTTCAAAGTCCTAAGTTCAATACCCCATACCACCATACACCAGAGCTGAGCAGTGCTCTGTATTCTCTCATCATTTATATGATGTAGTTGATGAATTATACCTTACTCAAACTGTTTAATGGCCTAGGGAGATGGGTCAGCAGGTAGAAATCCTGTCTCACATACATAGGGCCCAGCTTAATCCCTGGCACAACTTGTGACCTGGGAAATACTGTGGTCTTCTCTCTCTCTTGCTAATAAAATCAATAACTCTTAAGTAAATATTTAGAGATTCTTTGTAGATTATGTGAATTTTAAGCAGAAAACAGTTGGAATTACAACTATGGGCAGTGTAAGTCTTAATTATTCAGTAAAGTTACCATCTTTAAAAAACACAATTTGGTAGTCAGAACATGGCACAGCAGTAGATTACTGGACATGCAAACATGAGGACCCAGGTTCAATCCCTAGCAGTATCTGCCATAATTAAGTGCTTATTCTTTCTCTCATTAAAAATAATCCTTTAAGGGCTCAGGTGGTGATGCAGCTAGTTAAACATACACATTACAGTGTGCAAGGACTTGGATTCAAGCCCCCGGTCTGACCTGCAAGGGGGAAGCTTTGTGAACAGTGAAACAGTGCTGTAGGTGTCCCTCCTGCTCTGTCTCCCACTTCCCTTTCAATTTCTCTCTATATATCCAAAATAAGAAAGAACCTTTCAAAAATATACTCTTTGATTTTTTTTCTCTAACTATAAGCAGTGAACTTATACAACTGAATCTCTGCAATGCTCCTTAAACATTGTAATACCAGTGAGATACTAAATTTCTCAAGTGACAGAAACCACCAGACCATTCACATTTTAGTGTCAGTGTATATTAGCTTGTTTAGAAATGCAGTTAATAACCATTATCTGCATCATGACATATCATTGTTTTTCTTGAGGGCTGTAATCTCATTCTTGAGCAACATCCTCAAGAACAATCCAATAGCAAACATACATGTGTGACATGTTACTGTGAGTACATAGTGTGCATCATTCCACCAAGATGTTAACTATAGTTCCATTCCTAAGAACTCTTAAAGTCCAGAAAGCCTGCCCCAGGAAGTATAGTCATACAGTTGATAATTAGCCAATTTAGGACTGTATCCCAAGATTCTCACTTGCCTATTCAGTTGATTTTTGGTGCACACCTATTATGTTCTGGTCGATGACAACCCAGTAAAGAACAAGGCAGGTCTTATATCCTCCGGACTTGACATTCAATAGAGAGATATCATGAATACTATCTATTAAAACAGAATGAAGTAACTCAGGGAAATTTCTCCCTAATGTGTCATCTTTTGCATCATTGGGATCTCACCCATATAGAAGACTGTACCACTCACACGGAGCATTTATCACAAGTAGGGTTTTGTGTGAACTCATAGCAGATGGAGCATGACTGTCTTGATCTGCACTTCTAAACAAAAGTTGTTACCATTGGATAAGCCATATCAGACTTTCGAGTTTCCCTAATTAAACTATATAGCATAGGTGTTAGTTCTAGAACTGTAATTCCATTCTTAAGAATGCAAAGTGAGTGACACATCTGAGCTCAATTTAAAAAAAAGTTTTTTATTTAAGTCATATGGAAGAGAGAGAAGTCCTAGGTCTACTAAGGTACAGGGGTCAAACCAGGACTGTTGGCCATGCAAGTCCTGCTCTCTACCAATGAGCGGTTTTCCTTACTCATTTTTTAATTTATTGAGAGAAAACGGTAGCCCCAGCATCACTCTGGACATATTCAGTACCAAAGAAGGGACTGTGGATTTTACAAAAGTGTTGTAGTCTGTCTCTAAACCACATACACAGCCACATGAATAACTACTTCAGTTTGTTAGCGAGGGTGAGGTAATGGCTGTGGAGTATTCAAATCCAGTCCAGAGTCTGGAGTTGGCCCTGATTCATAGATTAAGAATCTCATGGTTATCTAGACCCCTTTCTCACTAGTCATGTGTGATACTTTTCCTGGACATGGTTCTCCCATGTCATTCAAATATGTTCCTGGGGTGATTTTCTTCAGGTATATACATCCCCAAACTGCCTCTCCCTGTGTTTCTTCCTCTCCTGTTAAAATAAGCTGCTGATGTATACTGAGGGAATCAAGAAAAATCATTAGCAAAGATAGATACTTGTTTGTGAAACTCTTAGTCCATATTTTGATACTAAGAAATCCCAGGATTGGCATTTCAGAGGGAGATCTGCTGGCAACTGCTGGTTAAAGGTAAACTGTATCCTTACTTATCTGGATGTTTCTCAAACTCTCCTTAACCAGTTTATGGGAGGGCTTTCTCTCTGTCAGACTGCTATTTCTGGAATACCTATTTCTGGAATGCCAATCAAGTGACCTTTAGAATTCCTTTCCTAGCTAAAATCTTTGCGTCGACCTTGGCAAAAGAAGTCTATAAGTCAAAAATGTAAAAATCAGGTACCTGTATATTAGATTACAGTTGAAGTACACTTAAAAGTTCTGTTTTAGTGTCTTCATTTGTCTTTGATGCAAATTCCACTATCAGTTAAGGCTGTTTACAGTCAAACAGACCAAAGCTTGGGGTGTGCCTCACCTGGTAGAGCACAGAACTTGGATGTGTGACTCCTTTGGTTCAATTCCCAGTGCTATGAATGCCAGAATTATGGTCTGATTCCATATATGAAATGTACTGGGGTCTCTGTTGAGTTGACATTTCTGATGGGCAAATATATATACATATACATATATATATATTAAACTGTGTATATGATATATGCAAAACATTTATTCAGTATTTGACAATGTCACATGTAAAGTAATATATCTAGCGATGGGGGGGGTGGCACAGCTGGTTAAGTGCACACATTCCAATGCACAAGGACCTGGGTTCAAGCCCCCGTCCCCACTTGCAGGGAGAAAGCTTCACAAGTGGTGAAATTTGTTTTCAGGTGTCTCTCTGTCTCTACCACTTCCCTCTAAAATTCTGTCCTATCAAATAAAGTTTAGAACTTGAGTGTTTAAAATAACATATCTGACTTAATGTATTGCAACTTAATGTATTGTGACTGAATTTTCTAATTGACTTAGTATTATTTTTATCTTTAATTTACCATACGCGGAGTTGTCCTTCACAGAATAATGGCTGAATATTTGAAGAGTGAACATTTCTATGATTTATCACCCTAACTTTGAGTCTGTTCCTAGAACATTGTCACTTTTGCTCACACTCTCTTCCCATGGTCTGGTACAGTGTTGGCACATTTTAGATGCCTAGAGGTATTTGAACCTTGAGCGTGAAGGGTCCAAATATTCAGTCCTTGTTCTGAGGCAGGATCCCTGGAGAACTGAGTTTATATTGTCTGATATGATCCTGAAGTGAAGGCCTCACAGCTGCCTCCAGGACAAAGAGACTGTTGTGAGGAATCCATCCCCACCTCCGAGTCCTGTTGACCCTCCCTTTCTGATGGGCTCTGTCCTGAGAGGTACAGTAATAGGAAACAAGATTTGGAGGCCTTCCCACCTTCCCCCAGTCCAGGTCCTGACTTTCCCACTCTCCTCCAGTCCCACCTGTGTAAAAGGCAAGCGCTCCTTGAGGGGCTGGGGAGGGTTGCGGGTTCTAATGTGAGTTAGTTATAGTCTCGATCCTGATTATACCACAAAGCCAATTTCCTTTCATTTAAAAAACAATGTGATATGTAACTGTTTGGCTTTCTGTGGCATCAAACAGTGGGATCCTTGTTTGTGTTTAATGTGTAAAAAATGAAAGCTAAGCCTTTAACTGTAAAGACTAAGAATTAAAAAGTTCTCCAATAACACATAAAGTTAAAAAACCCACAGACTTTTAAAAACATTTCATCAAGTAGCGCAGTGAATAAAGCATTAGACTCCCAAGCATGAGCTCTTGAGTTCAGTCCCCAGCAGCACATGTACCAGAGTGATGTCTGGTTCTTTCTCTCCTCCTATATTTTTCATTAATAAATGAATAAATGAATAAATAATCTTTAAGACAAAATATTCATTGCGTACTTACAGTGTAATGCCTGGTTCACTGCTGTGCTCTGAAGGGTTAAATGCCTTATAAAGACTGTCAAATTCTCTACTGCATATGTTCCAAATTTAAATCTGTTCTGTTAATATCTCAGTACATAGTGGGAACCACTCTCTCCCCTCAAAAAAAAAAAAAATCACCAACCAAGTTAAATGTGGGTATGTTAGTATTGTCTTAGGAGATTTTTTTAGATCTGGTTGGAGGTTATGAGCCCAGGAGCCAGGGAGGGTGAGCAGGAGGCAGGTCTGAGATAGACTTTCAGCTTCTGTTGTTCTTTCATTCTGTATCATAAGCCTACTAGCCATTCCTTCCTTCTTTTCCCTATAGACCTCATTTCTCCTCTGCCTTTTCCTGGTGCATTCATTCTCCAACCACATAACAACTTAAAGGATCCTCCTTTAAAAAAAAAATTATTAGTAAAAGAATTAGCATATTTCTCTGGAATAGCTGGTGCCAGGGATCTAACTCAAGATCCCGTTCACACAAGTCCTGTGTTCTACTGCTGAGGTCTCTTCCCTAGCTACTGGAAAAGCACTTTCATAAAGGAACACATCTGACTTTATAGAGTCACACCGAGCATATAATACTTGGACTTGACAGTACACAGAAACCCCAGTGTAAAAGTCTGAGTTTACGGAAGAGTCCCTCTTCCATGCCTGTCTATCCAGCTGTTCCCCCTTGGGTTTAGTGGTTGTTGCTTAGCCTCTTCTCACTTTCTAAGTGTTAATCCTCTTACTATTAGGACGTATTAAGTCCTGCATTAGGAATTATCTGTGACTATGTCACTAATCCTACTTTCGTTTTTGAGGTTTTTGTCGTGGACTTCAGATAGCGTGTTGATTGTTTGTAGCTATAGAAAATGAAACCTATATTCTCTCAATTGTTTAATATGGTTTTGGAAGTTGTGTCTGTTATATTTGGGGCACATCCTCCTTGAGGTTTTTGTTTGTTTGTTTGTTTTGTTGTTTGTTTAATATTTATGCTTTGAGAGGGCTGTGCAGTCAATAAAAGAATATAAACCTACCTCTGTTTTACCTTCTTGCTGATACTTTATTTCAACTATACTATTTTCCTGGGTCCTTAAGCTCCATTAGGACTTACTCTCTGTTTTAACTTGAAGAGATATAGAGAGGACAAGTGGAAGGAAGGCTTAGATCAGAGAAGTATAGGAGCAAAGACCACAGAACACTGTAAAATATTCTAGAAAGTCTGTGGCTTTTGCACAGAATGAAAGAGAAAGATGGAGAGTTAGGTATGTGTCTCAGCTACAGTAAAAGCCTTAAGTTCCACCTTCTGGTCTGGACTCGTATGGAAGAATTTTAAGCAGAGAAAGTCAGGACAGGATCCAACTGTTTTGTTTTTGTTTTTGTTTTTGTTTTTGTTTTGGCAAGTTCTCAACAATTGAGATGTGGACGACTCATGTGTTGCAATGGAACTAGAGCAAGGACAGAGGCACTGACATTTAAAAGCAAAATAATAACCCCCTGTGGAGAGCATTCTGGAGAACTCTCAGAAGGCTAGAAGTGGACCTTCCCTGTGACCCTGCACTTCCTCTCCTGGGGATAGATCCAAAGGAACCCAACACACCCATCCAAAAAGATATGTGTACACCTCTGTTCATAGCAGCACAATTTGCAATAGCCAAAACCAGGAAGCTGAGAAAGTTGTGGTATATATACAAAATGGAAAACTACTCAGATATTAAAAATGGTGACTTCACCTTCTTCACTCCATCTTGGATGGAGCTTGAAGAAACCATGTTAAGTGAGGTAAGTCAGAAAGAGAATGATGAATATGGGATGATCTTATAGACAGAAGTTGAAAAACAAGATCAGAAAGGAAAACACTAAGCAGAACTTGGACTGGAGTTGGTGTGTTGCACCAAAGTAAGACTCGGGGGTGAGTGAGGGGAAGAGTTCAGGTCTGGAACATGATGGAAGAGGAGGACCTAGTGGGAGTTGAATTGTTATGTGTAAAATTGGGAAATATTACATATGTACAAACTGTTGTATTTTGCTGTTGACTTTAAACCCCCAATAAAGAAATTAAAAAAAAAAAAGCAAGATAGTAGTAGTGGAGGTGAGGAGAAGTAGTAGCTGGGAGTTTTGAGAAAGTAGTTGAGAGATATTTGGGAGGTGGAATGCACACAACATAAAGATTGATATCGAGTAAGGAGTTCAGTGAGTGGACATGGTGAACATGATGCTGCCTATTAAAACGGGCTGCTGGGATGACTATAGTGAGCCCTTAGGAGACATGGCTTGGATAAAGTGGACATAAATGGTGAATAGGCAGCTAAGATAAATAGATTTGACAAAAGTCTGGACTAGAGGATAAAGTTTTAAAGCTCACCTAGTTTACAGCGGATATTTGAGACCAACTAGAGTGAATATTCCACTTAGAAGCCATAGTGGGAAAAGAGGAGGGGATCCCAACCAGCTTGGCTATTCATAGAGCTGAGGAGAGGAGGAATAGAAAGTGTGGGGTCTGCTGTGTCAGGACCAAAGGGGGAGGTGGGTGCTGCTTGACACAGCTGAGATTTCAATTATGATGAACCTTCCATGTATGTCCTTTGGTTTTCCTGCAGAGAGGCTATCAGTTGTCATTGCAGGAGCAGTTTTGAGGGGCGATGGGGAGAAACCACACTGCATTTGGTTTGAGGGAGCAGTGAGCAAAAGGCAGGAAAAGTAGCTCGTCAGGGCTGTTTTCAGATTCGACTGTGAAAGAAGAGAGACTGGAGGAGAGTGTGGAGAAATTGGTGGAGAGAGATAAGGGCTGAGGAGAAGTTTGAGAGGATTTTTACTTATTTTGTTCATAATTTTTTTTTAAAGTGGGAGACAGCTTAACATGTTTCTATGGTGATTTGAAGGGGTCAGCACAAGGTAGGACTGAGAGGTGGCAGGATGCAGAGGGCAGGTGGAGTGACTGACTGACTTTGACTTGCTTCACTCATTTTTAATGCACTTTTCGGAAATCTTGGAAGAGACCAACCCAGATTAAACTCAGGATACTTGTGTTACCTTCCCCAGCCTAGCTGTCAGAATCCCCTTCTGTATAGCACTGTGCTGTATATGGATTCCTTAAAGGGTCTGCTCCCCCCCCCAAAAAAAAAAAAAGACATTTTGAGTTTATTAGAAAGGGAAAATTCGCACATCCTTTGCGTTTTAACTTAACGAGAAAGTGAAGCATCAAATTCAGGGTAGAAACCCATTTTATTGAAAGCAAAGCAAGGTAAAATAAGAACACTTTTGGAAAATGTTTTCTAGACTAGGGAAAGACTCTGACATTCTATTCAATACATTGTGCCAGGCCTTGAATTTCTTGGCCTACAGATAGCTTCACTTGAATAAAATTTAAAGATTATGCATGTCTCCAGAGAGAGACATTTTCTAGAGTCTAGTCTGAGTTGGGCTTCTATTTGCTGGACTTTCCTAAGAACAGATCACTATGATTCCTAACAATAGTAGTTTTTTTTTTTTAAGGATTTATTTATTTTAGGGAAAGTTAGTGATACCTGGTCTTGTCTGTAACATGTTCAGTGCCAGGTATTGAACCTGGGATCTCACAAAAGTCCTAAACTCATCCACTGAGCCACCTCTCTGGTCCACAGTTTTTTTGTTCTTGTTGTTTTACTGTTGAGAAAAGTTGTTTTACAAGATTCGTATTGCCAGTAAATAAACATTAAATAAATAACATAAACAACTGTTTATGTTTTAGTGCTGAAGGAAGGAGGTGAACCCCAGTGGCCTCCCCCAGTCCAGAGTTTTCATTCCTTATTTTAGAAAGCAAGGTGGGAGACATACAGAGGACAGGGGGGAAATCTCAGCATCGTGCTGCTCTCCATAAAGTTACCTCATTACAATCTGTGGGACGGGGGCTCAAAACCAGGGCCTGCACATGGCAAGGTGTGCACTCTGTGGCAGACATTATCTGTGTATCAGGCCCTGGTGCTGAAATCAGGCTTCGAAATGAAAATAAGAATAAATGAAATCTTAAATGCCTTGTGCCTAGGCATTAGGATTTATTATTATTATTTTATTATTATTATTTTTGCCTCGAGAGTTATTGCTGGGACTCGATGCCTGTACCACAAATCCACTGCTCCTAGAAACCATTTTTTCCCTTTTGTTGCCCTTGTTGGTTTTCGTTTTTTTTTTTTTTTTATCAATGCAAAAATTTTATTTTTCCTTTGCCACCCTTTGTTGTTTTATCACCCCTTGTTGTTTTATCATGGTGATGGTTATTATTATTGTTGTTATTGATGTCATTGGTGTTGGACAGGACAGAGAGAGATGTGGAAGACAAAGAGAAGGAGAGAGAGACACCTGCAGACCTGTTTCACCACTTGTGAAGCGAACCCCGCCCAGCAGGTGGGGTGTCCGGGTCTCAAACCGGGATCCTTACACCAGTCCTTGCACTTCACATCATGTGCACTTAACCCGCTGCATACCACCCAATGCCCAGAATTCACTTCTTTTAAAATCGGTTGTTTATAATAAACTCTATATTCAGAGTAGTGAATTTATATTCACTACTTATCTATATTCAGAGTAGTGAATTTATATTCTCAACAAAGCCGGTGTAAACTAGCCCCACTCCCACAAAGAGAACATCATCAAATTCAGCATTAGGTACCATGTATCCACCATTATAGTATCATGCAGAACAGTTTTACTGTCATTAAAAAAAAAAATCCTCTGTTCTTCTACCTCTTCATCCTTTCCTCTTTATGTTTATGTTTGCTTGTATGTGTTCTTCTTTGAAAACATAAAACTTTGTTTTTCAGTCTCACCTTTCTGAAGATCTTGATAGGGCCTTAATAGCTTTGTTATAGTTTGAGAGCTTTTGTCGACAAAAGAAAATTTCAGTCACTGGCCTGGAATTATGACTTCAAAGCATTAAAACCAATTTTCTTCTCTCTGTAAGTAAACGTTTTAATATAAACTTCCCCTCCCCCTCCTCTTTTGGGAGTTGAGAAGACAGGGCAAAACCACCCAAGACCTTGACCTCCCAAGTCACTGCTGCTGGGCAATCAGTGAAGGTGTGTTTTCTTTGCTTCTCCACTGCAATGCTGAGGGGGCAAAGAGCTAGTTAAAGCACCCAACTTGACAAAGCAGCTCACTATTAAAATGAGCTATTTTCTTAGACCGAGAAAGCTTTTGAAAAGGTACTGATCATTCTGTCCAAAGCAAAGGCATTAAGGAACAGAGGAAAGAAAGTATTTGGGGGTGGGGGTGGGGAGAGAAGGTTGTTAAGGCATTAGAGTACAAGTTACTCATTGCTACTTTCAACAGAAAATATGTTTGTTGCCTTAGAGCCTGAAGAAAACTGGTAATTGTAAATTCCTGGTTTGAAAATTGTTGGGGGAGGAAAAAAAAATCGCCAAATGTGCAGGGATATAACCTGTTCTTGGGGCAGACTCCTTGTAGAGCTTCTTGAATTCTCCCAAAGTTTTCTCTACCACCAAGTTTTGTTTGTTGCTACCAGGGTAGTCCTTGGGGCAGCAGTGTCTTTATTTTTCTGGAAGTGAGAGACAGACATAGGGAAGGAGAGAGAAACAGAGAGGGGAAATACTTACGTGTGAAGCTTCCCCCCCACAGGTGAGGACTGGCTGGGGGGGCTTCAACCCTGTCTTCACACATGGTAACATGTGCACCTTACCTTGTGCACCACCACCCAACCTCTCCCCCTCAGTTTTTAACATCTTTCTGGACGCCTTGGAGGAAATGGGCAAAAAAATAGGACTCCCTACTGGAACTTTACCTTTCTGCTGACTTTTGTCATTTCTTTTTATTGGCTGTTCATACTTTTCTTATTTGCTGGGGCTCTGTGCTTGCACTATAAATCCACTGCTTCTGGAGGCCATTTCCCCCCATTTTGTTGCCCTTGTTATTGTTATTATTGTTGCCATTGATGTTGTTGTTGGATAGGACTGAGAAAAATTGAGAGAAGAAGGGAAGACAGACAAGGGGACAGAAAGATAGACACCTACAGACCTGCTTCACTGCCTCTGAAGAGACCCCCCCTGCAGGTGGGAAGCCAGGGGCTTGAACCAAGATCCTCAGGCCGGTCCTTATGCTTCACACCATGTGCACTTAACCCGCTGCGCTACCACCCAACCCCCCCTGCTCATATTTTTCTAGTACTTCCCTGTTGACTATTTTAGACTTCATCCCAAGTGACAGTAGCCACAGAATCATCAGATTGCAGTGCTTGTTTTGTTGTCTAGGACTTACTAAAACACATATAACTAGAAGCTGTACCATCTAAAATAACTCTGCTTCTCCCAGGAAACATGTCCTACCACTTGGAAACCCAATGCAGATCACAACTGCATATAGCTAGGAGAACCTTTCCCTATCTCCAGAAGTTTATGAAGTCCCAGGAGGCCTATCTCCTCTAGTTGCCCTGTGAGTAACCAACCAGAAATGTCCAGAAGTACTGCTTCCTTGCAGTTTCTTCCCACATTTAAAAAAAATATATTATTTGTTTATATTTGGATAGAGACAGAGACAAATTGGGGGGGAGATAAAAAGGGAGAAAGACAGAGAGACACCTGCAGCTCTGCTTCACCACTCATGAAGTTCTCCCCCTTCAGGTGGGTACCAGGGGCTTGAACCTGGGACCTTGTGTGCTGTAATGTGAGCACTTAACCAGGTGCACTACCACCTGGCCCCTTTTCCCACATTCTACTAACTGTGTTATCCTTGGACTTTTCTTTATTTGCTTTGCACCCAGAAAAAAAAATAATAAAGCTGTTAAAGAGTAGCCACCTAGCTTCCAGGGTCATTTAAACTGAGGACTCCAGCCTGGGAGTGAGGAGAGGTGCCTTGGACATCATCAGTGGGTCCCTCCAGACTCCTCCCCTTGACATACCTACCAGAGGAGCTGGGCAAACTCCAGAGAAGACAGCCCTTCACTAGACTGATGAGGGACCTGCCCTCTCTGAACTTGACACTGTGCGGGGTTGAAGACCAACCAAACATGGACAACAGTGGGAAAATGAGACAGTAGTAAATGTTGTACAGAAAGTACAAATGGATTATAACAGGTGGTGATGGGGAAGGGGGGGCCGCTTAGCTGGGGCCTTCAGGACAACAATTCAGATATGTGAAGGTTCTCACCCCGGGAAGCGTATTTCAGGCAGAGGGAACCACTCGTGCGAGACTTTTGGGAAATAGTATGTTAGTTCAGTTTGCCTCTGGGATGCAAAGAAAAAAATGGGTTGTTGGCGGGGCAGTTGGCTGGACCTCACTGGAGGCAATAGAGAGTTATGAATACAGACTTCTGGAGAAATCGCATGCCAGAATTTAACCCTGGAAATGAAGCAGCAGACCAGAACACACGCGTTGCTGCAGTCTGTCATAGGCTTTTAAAAGGTCTACTTCAGGGCCTGCGAAATGGCCCGACTCAGTGTAGAATTCCCGTCTTAAGTGTGTGTGTGGCTCTGAATTTGATCCCTGACTTTGTAGTAAAAGAAAGAAGGAAGAGAGAAAGGAAGCTTACTTCATCCTATCACTACAGTTGGTCTGTGAGTTTGAGATGCTCCCTGCCTCCTGGGGGTGGCAGGGTGTTTGTTCAAGACCCAGAGGGCATATTGAGGTTCCAAGCGCCCACCAGCTAACCTTCTCCCCCTATTTCCCAAGGTTTTCTTGAACGTCCTCGGTCAGGAGAAGACTTACTTGTGAGAAATATACCAAGATTTCAAAAGTTGATATTTGGATGATTTCTCTACTCTTTGCTGGACTCATCCAGGAAGGCTCTGAAGACTGGTGGCTGATTTTGCTGAGTTTTTTTTTTTTAATTTATCATTTTTATTTATAAAATGGAAACTCCAACAAAACTATAGGATAAGAAGATACAACTCCGCACAGTCCTCACCACCAGAACTCCGTATCCCATCCCCTCCCCTGATAGCTTCCCTGTGGACCCAGGGTCATTATGGGGTGCAGAAGGTAGAAGGTCTGGCTTCTGTAATTGCTTCCCCACTGAACATGGGCATTGACAGGTCGATCCATACTCCCTGGCTGAATTTTTCTAGAAGATAATTAAAAAAAAAAAAAAAGTCCTGATATTCAGCATTCTTTCCAGAGGACCATTTTGGGTGGAACTAGTAGTCCAGGCAGAATATATAAACAGATCAAGGCATTTTTCATGAGTAAAAGTTGGGAATCTTTAACAACCCTGGAAAGACATATGTGGTTTTGTGCCTTTGGATTTTTTTTTTAATTTAAGAAATCTTTTATAATTGAACATATGTGCATGTTAAAATTTTTAAATATGCCATGAAAAATTGCTTTCCTCCTGCTCTTGACTCCCAGTTGAATTTTCCTCCCTAGAGACAGCCACCACCACTACATTTTCTTAAGTGTCTTCTGGATCCAGACACTTAATGTGCATACGCAAATGTATTGCTTACATCCCATGTGATCTCTAAATGGTAGATCTTTCTTAAATGTTTGAAGATATAGCAGCTGCCTAGAGAAATTTTGGGGGAGGGAATAGAACAATATGAAAAAATGTCATTGGGGGGGGGGCTTCCTGACCCCCTATGAATTTGGAAGCTCACACATCAAAATCATTGCTAAGGGCATGGTATAGTGGTGAGTATAGCTGCCTTCCATATCATTGCTAACAGAAGAAATAAATTATATGTACAGTTAAATTGAGCTAATCCTATGTATAGGGACAATATTTTGGAAATAAAGTGAAACTTTGAATAGTGTGTGTGCGTGCTCTAGGGAACTCCTGAAGAGTCTTTTATTTTTATTTTTTATATTTATTTTCCCTTTTGTTGCCCTTGTTTTTTTATTGCTGCAGTTATTATAGTGTTGTTGTTGATGTCTTTGTTCGATAGGACAGAGAGAAATGGAGAGAGGAGGGGAAGACAGAGAGGGGGAGAGAAAGACAAGACACTTGCAGACCTGCCTCACTGCCTATAAAGCTACTCCCCTGCAGGTGGGGAGTCAGGGACTCGGAACAGGAGTCCTTGGCCCTTGCACTTCCGGCCACATGCTCTTTTTTTTTTAATATTTATTTATTTAATATTTATTCCCTTTTGTTGCCCTAGTTGTTTTATTGTTGTAGTTATTATTGTTGTCGTCGTTGTTGGATAGGACAGAGAGAAATGGAGAGAGGAGGGGAAGACAGAGAGAGGGAGAGAAAGATAGACACCTACAGACCTGTTTCACCGCCTGTGAAGCGATGCCCTTGTAGGTGGGGAGCCAGGGGCTTGAACCGGGATCCTTAGCCGGTCCTTGCGCTTTGCGCCATGTGCACTTAACCCGCTGCGCTACCGCCTGACTCCCACGGCCACATGCTCTTAACCCACTGCGCTACAGCCCAACTCCCCTGAAGAGTCTTTTCTTTTGGTGTACCCCCTTCAGCAGGCAAATGTAGTCCAGGTTCAGGGGTGTGTAGGCCGAGGGCTATTCTCAGGAATAGGCAAGGAAGAAGGCACTTCGCACTGACGAGGTCAGCATCCTACTCAGTTTTTAGGGTAAGTAACCATTCCTACTGAGGCTCCTAACTCCTCCTCTGGGGACCAGAACATCTGGCCACTGAGAAACTTTGGTTGTAATATCACCTTCCTGATACCCTAACCCCACCTCATCCTCCAACCTCTGTTGCACTCAGTATTGCTGTCTAAGCCCCCGAATCCTCCTAAGTTGATGTGTTCCTGGACTGTAGATTGTTGTCTGTCCTCTAGTAAAAATTGATTGTCGTCAACATTTTTCTAAATTTTTTTATGTTTATTTATTTTCCCTTTTTGTTGCCCTTGTTTTTTATTGTAGTTGTAATTAGCTATTGATGTCGTTGTTGTTAGGACGGAGAGAGGGGGAGAGAAAAATAGACACCTGCAAAACTGCTTCACCACCTGTGAAGCGACTCCCCTGCAGGTGGGGAGCCAGGGACTCGAACTGGTATCCTTACACCGGTCCTTGCGCTTCGCACCACGTGCGCTTAACCCGCTGCTGCACTACCGTCCGACTCCCTGTCAACATTTTATTAATACGAAAGTTGAGTCTTGTAGTAAACAAATCTCACAGACATTTAAACAAAAAGTTTTCCTTAAAGTTAGCGAGGGGAAACACTGGTTCTGAAATATCCACCTTAACACATAGGAATCTGGATCAGATAAGTTTGGGAACAAGCAAGACATCTTCTAGCAAACACTCTATCAAGGGACGTATAGCTCAGTGTTTCCCAAATCTACTTGCTCTTTAACTTGACACCTTTCCCCATGTATTAGTATCTGTTACCAGTGTTTCTCATAACCCTTTGGGAATGCAAAGAAAAATAAATTGATTTTTAAGTAACTTAAAAATGTTTCTCGGGAGTCGGCGGTAGCGTCGAAGCGTGTTAAGCGCATGTGGCGGCGCACAGGGCAAGGGCGGGCGGGCGGAAGGATCTGGGCGGAGCCCCAGGCTCCCCACCTGCAGGGGAGTCGCTTCACAGGCGGTGAAACAGGTCTGCAGGTGTCTTGTCTTTCTCTCCCCATCTCTGTCTTCCTCTCCTCTCTCGATCTCTTTCTGTCCTATCCAACAATGACGACATCAACAACAACAACTACTACTACTACAAGAACAAAACAACAAGGGCAACAAAAGATAACAAAATTAAAAAATTTTAAATGTTTCTCAAGTATATTTGTGCTATCTTATACAATTTCAATTATAATAAAGAAATTCCAAAAGTTGCCATATGGCTGTGAGCCACCAATACTATTTCCAGACTTATGGAACCATGCACAGAGCTGTGGGAGAAGCCTTAAATTGATTTTAAGTCTTAGCCACTCACTGGGTTTGGGACTGGGCCAAATTACATAACTTTCATAAACCTTAGTTTCTCTATCTGAAAATGGTATTGCACTAATTCTTAGTTTATGGTCATTGCCAAGATTAAATGAGTTGACTCTTGTAAAACACTTGGCATTGAGCCAAGCATCTAGTAAGTTCACTGAAAATACTTTCACTATTAGTTCGTGAGCTCCACAAAGATTTGCTGTTCAGTAGACTCTGCAGGACTGTCTCGGGAATAAGATGCCATCAAGATTTGATGAACTTGAGAAAATTCTAATTGGCTAAAGCGTTGAAACTTCAAAAAAAAAAAAAATCCTGCTGTATTAGCTTCCTAGGCCTGCGCCACAAATTAAGTGGCTTAAACAACAAATTGTCTCACACCTCTGGAAGCTAGAAGTCTGAGATCAAGGTGTTAGCCTGGTTGGTTCCTTCCAAGGGATCTGTTCATGTCTCTCTTCCAGCTTCTGGTGAATTGTTTGCAGTCTTAGACATTCCTCGGATTGTAGTTACATCTTTTTGATATTTACCATGTGTTCATACAGCATTCTCCCTGTGTGCTCATCTGAGCCTCCGTCTCCCCATTTTCACACAGACATCAGTCATATCAAATTAGCACCTACTGTACTCTAACAAGGCCTCATCTTAATATTAAAATCTGCAGGGGACCTAGAGGGGGTTGAATTGTGGAAAACTGAGAAATGTTAGATGTGTATTTTACTGTTCACTGTAAACCATTAATCCCCCAATAAAAAAAAATAAAGTCTGCAATGCTTCTACTAAGTTGCTGGAAAAGTCATGACACATTTTTTAAATCATTTTTTATTCATTATTGGATAGTGACAGAGAGAAGTTGAGAGCGAGGGGGAGACAGAGGGAAAGAGACGAGAGACACCTGCAGACCTGCTTTATGGCTCATGAAGCTTTCCCCCTGCAGGTGGGGACTGGGGGCTTGAACCCAAGTCCTTGTGTGATGTAACATGTGCACTCAACCAGGTGTGCCACCACCTGGCCCCTGTCATGACACATTTTTACATAGAAAAATACATTGTGGACTTTTTGGCAGCCCAATATTTCAAAATAAGATAACATTAGAGGTATTGGAGATGACAGTTTTCAATATACAAATAGGGGACATGGGTGAACTCACAACATAGTGAATTAACATCATTAAGAATATGCTAGAGAAAGAGACTCGGTTAGCATCTAGTTATAAAACTTTGTGCTAGCTTTTATTTTCTTAGACCTAACCTACTTTTTTTTTTTATTGCCACCAGGATTACCAGCGGGGCTCAGTGACTGTGTGATGAATCCACCGCTCCTCTAACCCATTTTTTAAAATTATTTTATTTCTTTATTATATGGATAGAGACAGAGAAATTGAGGGTGGAGAGTAAGGTAAAGAGGAAGAGACAGAGAGACACCTGTAGCCCTGCTTCACCACTTGTGAAGCGTCCCCCTGGAGGTGGGGACCAGGGGCTTGAACCTGGATCCTTGCACCCTATGATATGTGCACTTAATCAGGTGTGCCCCGCCTGGCCCCTAGCCGTTTCTTTTTCTTTATTTTTTTCCCCTCATTTCAGTGCCTGCAGCACTGTTTCACCTAGCCCTGTGCAGGTGGGGACAAGGCCTTGAACCCAGGTTCTTAGGTCACTGCCTAGCCCAAGACTTGCTTTTTAAAATCACCTTTATTAGGGGGCCGGGCGGTAGCATAGAGGGTTAAGCGTAAGTAGCACTAAGTGCACATGGCCAGCATAAGGATCCCTGTTATTTAACTTAAAAAGGGGTTTGTGGGGGCTGCAGTAGCACATAAAAGTATTCACAGCTGGGAACTGGTTTAAATAATACAAGGTTTATTAGGGTAAAAGAGGTAAAAGGCAAAATAAGCACTTACTATCAAGGGTTAAGATACGCTAGGTCCATAAAATCTGAGTATAGTTATCAAACGTTTAGTCCCATAAGATAAACAGTTGTCAACTCTGGTAAAGGTTGCTCATGGCTGTAGAGGGGTCTAAAAGTTTACCAGCTAGCAGAGTCACACATGTTCAGTTCCCAGGAGAAGTAGCCATGACAGATTCCTGGAGCACCTCCACCGAGATGCTTCTAGCCAGAAGAAGCAGCAGCCAAAGAGAGTGACTTCTGGCTGGCTATACTTTTTTAAGTATATTCAGTCCACCCACAATGCTTTGTACACCAGCACAGACTGGATCCACCCACAGTCCACCATGCGCCTGTGCAGATCACTGCACACTCTGTCGCCAAGGCTGACGTCAGCACTGTGCGGGGACTTCTATCCATGGTCACCGGTAGACTGTGTCACCTATACTGTGTCACCACAGATCCTGGTTTGAGTCCCCGGTTCCCCACCTGCAGAGGGGGTCATTCACAGGTAGTGAAGCAGGTCTGCAGGTGTCTTATCTTTCTCTCCCCATCTCTGTCTTCCCCTCCTCTCTCGATTTCTCTCTGTCCTATCCAACAACAAAGACAGCAATAACAACAATAATAATAACAACAGTCAACAAGGGCAACAAGGGAAAAAATGGCCTCCAGGAGTAGTGGATTCATAGTGCAGGCACTGAGCCCCCAACAATAACCCTGGAGGCAATAAATAAATAAATAATTTTAAAAGATAATAAATCACCTTTATTGAGGTTGGTTTGCATACAACAAAATGCTTTTTTAAATTTTCGTTTATAAAGTGGAAATGTTGACAAAACCATACAATAAGAGGGGAACAGTTCCATGTAGTTCCTACCACCAGAACTTCCTATCCTATCCCCTTCCTTGAAAGCTTTCCTATTCTTTATTCCTCTGGGAGTATGGCCCCAAGGTCATTATGAGGTGCAGAAGGTGGAAGGTCTGGCTTCTGTAATTGCTTCCCCACTAAACATGGGCATTGACAGATCGATCCATACTCCCAGCCTGTCTCTTTCCCTGGTGGGGCAGGGCTCCAGAGTGGTATGACTCTAGGACACATTGGTGGTGCATTGCTCAGCTCTGGCTTATGGTGGTATGGGGCATTGAACCTGGGACCTCAGAGCCTTGGGCATGATAGTCTGTTTGCAAAATCATTATGCTGTCTCCCCCAGCTCAAATTGCATCCATTTTAAGCATCTAGTCCACTGTGTTTTGACAGCTGTGCGTACCTTCATAACCACCACCCCAGTCAAGTTACAAGTGACTATACTTAGAAGGTATACTGCCCTTCCTCAGTTAATACCCCCAACATCCTAGGCAATCACTGGTCAGCTTCCTGCTGTTATAGATCAGCTGCTGTACTCCTATCATTTCACATAAATGGAATTAATTAATCAGTATATATCCTATGATGACTCTTTTTGAATTTATTTATTGATGAGAAAGATAGGAGGAGAGAGAAAGAACCAGACATCACTCTGGTACATGTGCTGCTGGGGATTGAACTCTGGACTTCATGCTTGAGAATCCAGTGCTTTATCCACTGCATCACTTTTTTTTTTATACTTGTGGCTGCTTTTAAAGTGAATCATTATTCCACAAGGATTTAATATAAGGTTGGCTGGTTGTTTGTTTGATTTTTGTCTCCAGGGTTATCGCTGGGGCTTGGTGCCCGCAATACAAATCCACTGCTCCTGGAGGCTATTTTTTTCCCTTTTGTTGCCCTTGTTGTTTATCACTGTTGTTGTTATTGCTGATGTTTTTGTTGGATAGGACAGAGAGAAATTGAGAGAGGAGGGGAAGACAGAGAGGGAGAAGAGAAAGACACCTGCAGCCCTGCTGCACTTCTTGTGAAGCGACGCCCCCCACAGGTGGGGAAGGTTTTTAATAACTATAGATCCACCCCTGAGAATGCTAGAACTAGAATGAACAAAATCTTAATAGATCTTAACGTTTTTTCATTCTTTTCTTACTGTCTGGCCCTCTGTTAGATAACTCATGTCCTCCTGAAATCCTCAGATTAGCCTTGTGAAGTGAGTATTCTTTTCATTTATAAAACAAGTACTTTCTTAGGGGATTTTTTTTTTTTTTTTTTAATGTTTAAGGTGACAGGGATAACTTCCATTTACAAGGACATGGGCTCAAGCCCCAGCATCACATGGGGACACTACAGTATCAGAATATGGTGGAGCAGTGGTCTGATCTCTCTTAAATAAAAGGAAGGAAAAAGTCAAATTGATGGAATCACTCAGTGTACAAAGCCCATTACCACACAAAAAATAATTTTTATAGTAAATCTTTGCTGCCTGGGAGGTAACACAAAGAAAGTATTAGACTGGGAGTTGGGCAGTAGCGCAGCGGGTTAAGCGCAGGTGGCACAAAGCACAAGGACCAGCATAAGGATCCCAGTTCAAGCCCCCGGCTCCCCACATGCAGAGGAGTTGCTTCACAGGCGATGAAGCAGGTCTGCAGGTGTCTGTCTTTCTCTCCCCCTCTCTGTCTTCCCCTCCTCTCTCCATTTCTCTCTGTCCTATCCAACAACAACATCAACAACAACAATAATAACTACAACAATAAAACAAGGACAAGAAAAGGGAATAAATAAATAAATAAATATTTTTTAAAATAGTTTTTTTAAAAAAAGAAAGTGTTAGACTCTCAAGCATGAGGTCCCGTGTTTAATCCCCAGCATTGGATGTGCCAAAGTGATGCTTTAGGTCTCTCACTCTCTCTCATTAATAAATAAGATCATTTTAAAAAATGAACAAAGAGTAATTGATTACTGCCATCAGGAAAATGGGCCTAGTGAAGAGAAATTGAAGTTTCTCTTTTGCTAAGATTGAGTCAGTGTACTGGGGTATTCTCCGAATAGTATTTTCAGTGACATGTCATAAAAACATGTCATTATAAAGATTAAATGAAACAATACAATTTTCTCTGTCCTATCCAACAACAACAGCAATAACAACAGTGACAAACAATACAATCAAATATTATGTCTGGTGCCCAGTACACCATAAGAGCTCTCAAAATACTACCTATCTTGACTCGAGATTCCCCTAGCTAGAGTCCTATGACAATCCAGGCCCCAGCTCTTCACGCTCAGACCCTGGACAGCCTAATCTCCTCCGGGGAGATAGATCTAATGGAGGGAAAGTGACAGCTCATCGCATGCTTTTTTTCTGTGTTTCTTCAGCAGCTGAAGTGCAAGCTTTCCTCTGAAAAGAAAGGGCTCAGAATGAACTAACATGGGCCCAGAGGAGTTCCGCCTCCTTGTTTTATGGCAGGAGAGGATTTAGTAACTTAGGCTGCAGGCATCTACGAGAGCACTTGGAACCATCAGGCTATAAACTTCTAGCCTCTAGGAAATTAAGACGGAAGAGGCCAACCCAACACTGAGGTGTTTTAATGCTGTTCCTGTTCAAAGCACGGACTGCTCTTACCCATCTCAGTATTTCCAGTGTCAGACAGGCTAGACAGAAAGTTTGTAGATAAAAATCAAAACTTAATCATCTTGCTTTTGGGGTTCTCTTAAGCATTTTAGAACTAAAATGTGGAACTGACAGATACTATCACTTTTGTAAAAGCTGTGATTTTGATATTCTTTTAGTTCTAAGTTAATATATATCCTTTTTCCCTTACCCTTTCTATCACTTCTGAAAGATATGTGAATTAAGGTCAATAAGTATGTGTGTGTGTGTGTGTGTGTGTGTTGATATCTACCTCAAATTAAGCCTTCCCAGCTATCTTCAGATAAATCTTGGGGAGGTAGTAATTTCAGCATAAGTAGCTATTATAAAGCAAGAATCATACCCAGTAAGCTTCCGTGGGGGCCTCTGAGGTCACCTGTGTGGAATTTTCAAGCATACTACTTGTCATCAATAATTTAGGTGCGTTATCATCTGATTCCCAGTTTACAAGGTTACCTAGGACAGGGCGCTTCCTGGGAAGATAGATAGCAGGCAGGCAACAGCTGGGCACATGTGTGCATGGAAACATACCTAACAAGTGGGGCCCCTTCATAAGCCTTCAAGCCTCCCTTACCCTCAGTTTCCCTTGGGGGAGAAACAGTCACCTCTCCAACCACTTCTGTTCCAGCCCTGAGCTCATAATGCTCTTTATTATCAAAATGTTAATATGTAAATCCTGTTTAAGTGCTGCTAACTCAATATGATCCTGTGTTACAGATTAACATTAATTTAGTTAAACGTATTGTCAGATTTGACATTGAGGATATATTCATGCTAATTAGAACAGGTAAAGTGAACAGGCTCTTGCTAGAGCTGTCTCATTAAGAATAAGCTGGATTGATTTTGATGCTTTCTTACAGATTTTTAAATTAAAGCAACAAATGGCAGCATTTGGCTCTGAATATAGGATTTTACCTAGAACAGCCATGGTCCCTCTCCCATAATTCTTTTTTTTACATTTAAAATATGCTAATTTCTTACCTCCTTTTTTCTCCTTTATTATCATCCAACTAAATCACATTACTGCAACCAAATATGGTTTTAGCGAGAAAAGCACTTATCACTGCTTAATTTGTTTAACATTTTAATTCCCACATACCAATGACATGAAGTGGTAAGTCAGCAGTTAATATAAGTCCAATGAGGAAATTTACTTTGACTCTTAGTTTACACAAATGGTTGGGCGAATATTAATACCCAGACCACAGAGTTAAAGTGTCCTACTGGTTAATTTCATGATTGCCCTCCAGTTTAAAATTTCCACTCTGAAGCCAGCCTGCTTTCAAATGTAAATACATAGAGTATCTTTGTATTGCTAAACAGACTCATTCAGAAAGTACCAAGCTAACTTGAAAACTGGAAGTTAATATATGTTTTTTTTTAATTTCTTTATTAGGGGACTAATGTTTTACAGTTGACAGCAAAACACAATGCATATAACATTTCCCAGTTTTCCACATAACAATTCAACCCCCACTAAGTCCTCCTCTGCCATCATGTTCTAGGACCTAAACCCTCTCCCTACCCCAGAGTCTTTTACTTTGGTGCAGTACACCAAAAGAAGTTAATATTTTAACATCATTATTATAGCAGAGTCTCATCTTCTGCTATATCTTATGCATAAAGATATATTTTTAAAAAGACCTGTTTTGTATTTTTGAGGGCACTTCCATTCATATGGGGTCTCTCAGCAGTGACTATTTAAAGCCATCAGTAGGGATAAGAGTTTCTAAAACTATGTCGAACTTGGTATTTGTGGAAATTTAAACATGATTGTGCTTGGCAAGTTCTCATTTGCTAAGCATCTTCACTGAGATAGAGGTTGTACTTAAATTTGATTCTAACGTGAAAGCTTACTTATTCTTGGTAGTTAATAATATCAAAAGTTCATTATATACATTAAGTGTATCAGATAATATGTATTTTTCACAGAAAAAATAGTACTCGTAAAGTTTTAGTTCCTAGTTATATGTATATCACTGTATACTGTGCAATATAGAATATGCTGGCATTTCACAGCAATTTCAGAATCATTGGAAAACAGAGGGAATAAATAAGGATGGTATTCTGAGTAACCACAGTATAGATGGATAGAATCTCTAAACTTATCTCAACTGGTAGAGTGAAGGACTTGCATACCTAAGACTCTTGGTTTCATCCCTGGTACCTGTCTACAGAGGGTGGTGCTCTAGTCTCTCTCTTTCTCTCTCTCTCTCTCCCCCCAAATATTTTTGAAATTCCTCTCACTACAATAATAGTTTACTAGTAACTTACTTTCCCACCACTAGGCAAATGCTATTCTTAACTTTCCCCATTTTTTTTATGAGTCAGTTGCCTTTTCTTTAAAATTTTCATTTATTCATTTGTTTATTTAGTGAGAGTAGAGTATCACTCCATTCTCTCCAGACCCAGAGATCAAGTCTGGAGCCTTGGGCAGGAGTAGACAGCATAATGGTTATTACAAAGAAACTCTCATGCCTGAGGCTCTAAAGTCTCAGGTTCAGTCCCCTGCACCACCACCAACCAGAGCTGAGCAGAATTCTGGTAAAAAAAAAAAAAAATGTGTGGAGTCTCATGCATGCTACTTCTGCGCTCTACACAATGAACCATCTCCCAGGCCACTTATTAATCATTGCTTTTTCATAATAATCATAAAAGATACTGTTATGGGTGGGGGAGATAGCATAATGGTTATGCAAAGAGACTCTCATGCCTGAAGCTCCAAAGTCCCAGGTTCAGTCCCCCTCACCGCCATAAGTCAGAGCTGAACCAGTTTTTCTGTTATTTCTCTCCCTCTCCCACTCCCTCTCCCTCTCTCTCAAAAGTAAAATAAAATAAAAAAGATATTATCACTGACATAAAGATGAGTTAATCACAGCATAGGCACACGATGGAGGTTAATACTGAAGAAGCCCGGTGCCTGGCCCTGGAGCTTACACTCTCAACCGTAACTCCACTCTGCTTCTCGATACTATTGCTAACATGATAGTAATTGTCCTCAAATAGAATTTATAGATTCAGTGTCAGTTAAAAGATTACAACCATAAAATGCTTTACTTGGTTTAAACATGTTATTATTCATTACACTATAAATGCCCATGTAAGTTATGTGTAGCATTTCTTTTGATCTCTGTGTTTAAATAATGTGTAGCTTTATTAATGTTACTTGAAATACTCTGCCTGCTGCAGCCCTGAATTATTATTTTGTTCCCCCTCCTGGTCCCAGTCTCTATACTGAAGTGCTTTCCAATATTTTATCTATTTATCGGACAGAAGAGAAAGAAGTCTGGATAATGAAGGTACAAGATGAGGAGTTTGGGGTGTGTCCACCTTTTAAATTGTGTCCTGAAATTCAATATTTAGTTATTCAGCAAGTGCTTGTTGGTGTCAACTAAGTGCCATGCTGGGTGCAAGAGATGAGAACAGTGAACAAGATGTCTTTCCCTTCTCTGTGGAGTCTTTAGTCAAGTGGTTTCCAAAGGTGGTTTTCAGTGTGGGTCATTTGTGAAAACTGCACCCTGAATTGGGACTTGGTGGAATTCAGCTCTCAGGTCCTGCCTGGTCCTGCCTTGGAGCTGCAGGGATCCAACACCAGCTTCACAAGGCTGGACGTCTTATTAGTTAGTGAAACTTTATAATACCAATGCCCCCTAACACACTGGTTCTCAGAATGTGGTCTGCTAGACCTCAAGAGCACATGCCCAATTCCTGTGGCACGGATATATTTCCTGTGCAGTGTGACAGTGTCAGACTTCTGTCTTGAAAAGTATTGTACATTTACTTTACTTCCACAGAATTCTTTTCACCTTTTTAAGGGTTTAATTTTCCCTTAATTGGCATATATGCCCACTAATACCATGGCATTGTGGGTTTGGTTTTGTTTTTCTTTTTAGTTGATGGGTGAGATGGGTAGGTAACAAAAGTGTTTGAGAGGCACTGCCCTAAGGGAAAAATCACTGAGGTCATTTACTGGAAGGAGATCAGAGCACTCAAATACAGAGCTTTATAGACTTGCTTTATCATCACTAGTGCTATTTATTCATTTTCTACTCTGTGCAAAAATAAAAAAGTATTTCATTAAATACTGTGGGGAATTGATGAGAAAAATAAGTGGGTGGTTCTTATCCCTTGATTCTTTCTGATTGTATCTGTAGCCTTTCAACTGATCTCTGTGATCTTCTATCAGACCATTTTTTCAGTGTGAAGTCAATCATTAATGAACTTTCTATCGGGGTCAAGGATCTACATGGTTCTCGAAGAAGCAGGCTTCAACTCTACCATCTTCAGAAGGACGCGATACATAGAGGGCTCACTCAGACCTATTATTAAGGCCATAGCAAATTGCAAACCATGGAGAATACTTGAAATCCTCTTTGCAAACTTCTCTCATGGCTACCTACCAAATGAGCCCACTTACAGGGATGAAGTGATATCCTACTAGGAAATAAACCAGAGGACTTACAGGAAAGCAGACAGGCATTAGAAACTGACTTCCTGTATAGTTAAGGAGACAGATAGTTGGAGAATTAATCCAGCCTGTCTGATACCTCCCTCCCTTCTTTGTCTTCTTGTCTCTTTAATACATTTCTTTTCCATTCATTACTCTCCCTGCCATCTCAATCTACCTACCTTGCTCTGTCACTCACACTGCTGCTCTGTCAGTGTAAACTATGCCTTGTGGTTAAATAACCACCTAATAAAATTCATTTGGGTCTTTCAAGAACACGAAAGAAACTCAGCTGTATGCTTGGGTTCTCAGAGTGAGAATGCTGCCATGCAGTGCCACCTGCTGCTACCAGCAAATCAAATATCTGATTTCAGAGAGGGATACAAGTCCTGGTGGGTCAGGTGCAGCTGGGCTGCCCCTGAGACAACATGTTTTGAGAGTAGAGAATGCAGGCTTAGGTCTCTAAGCATTTCACTTCTAACTTTAGGTCAACTTGTTTTTTGTTTTTTTTTTACCCTGGTCAGCTAATTAAATATTCCCTTCCTCAGTTTTCCTCCTTTGCAAATGACAAAGATTTATCTTGCCCTTCTCTTCCTGGGACTTTTAGAAGCCTAAGTTTAGCTTATGGTTGCTCATAAGGTTTTTAATGTTCCAGGATCTCGTCGGTACCTGGTACTTATGCACAAGGTGTTCTATAAATTCCAGGATATTTTTTTTTTCTCGAGTGTATTTTCACTTTTGTACCACAGTATCCTGTCAGTCAGGTTGATCTTTATAAAGCTGGTTTGTTAAGGGGAGGGCAGTAGTGCAGCAGGTCAAGTGCACAGGGCGCTGAGCACAAGGACCAGTGCAAGGATCCCGGTAGGAGCCCCCAGCTCCCCACTTGCAAAGTGGGGGGTGTTGCTTCACGGCAGTGAAGCAGGTCTGCAGGTGTCTATTTGTCTCTCCCCATCCTCTCTCTATTTCTCTCTGCCCTATCCAGCAACAACAACAGTAGTGGCAACAATAACAACAACAAGGGTAACAAGGGCAACAAAATGGGAAAAATGACCTCTAGGAGCTGTGAATTCATAGTGCAGGTACTGAGCCCCAGTGATAACCCTGGAGGCAAAAATAAATAAATAATAAAATTGGTTTGTTTTTAATACTCTTATTGGTATTTATTTTAAGATACTTCTCCAAGAACACAGATGAATCCTTTACAGTGTGAAAATTATAAAGAATAGCTCACTGCAATAAAATACTGAGGATGATTGCTTCACTTCTGTCTTTACTGCTCATTTGTTTTCTTTCTGACGTATTTTCAGTGTGCTCCCGTCTTACTCATCTGTCCCCAGAGCAGAAAATATCATCCACCAATGTCCCCCCCAGAATACCCCAAGAAGCAAGTGTATATACAATGTTCAGACCAGGGCTAACAGATTAGCTGCTTACATAACGGGGCCTCCCAGGGTCTCTGGCCACAGACGCCTCCATCAGATCTGACTTCCAACGTGTCTTCAGTGTATGAATCAGAGTAATCCTCTGATTCAATTCTATATATCTTCCACATCAGTCCCTACCAGTTGCTCGAGTAGGAATAATGTCACTAATTAGGAATCAATGGCCCAAACAGTCAATAAAGAATCAATCTACATCTTCTGAGGGTAAAGATCTCACGTAACGCCAGAGTTCACCTAGATGAGGCATTTTTCACAAATTACCTGTTATTAATGCATGGTACAACCACAGATTCTAGTGAGTACACATTGAGAGTACTTCTCTTAAGCACCCCTGATTTTGAATTATTCAGTATGTTTATAAAATGACACTGATTCTACTTACAATAAAATCTTTATTTAAAAAAATATATGCTTTATATCAGTAAAACATTGTTTAGTTCCATAAGGTAATCTCAAGTAAGCAGCTTCCAGAACACTCTAGTAGTTTAAAACAATGCAAGGTACAAATAGTTCCATAAGGTAATCTCAAGTAAGCAGCTTCCAGAACACTCTAGTAGTTTAAAACAATGCAAGGTACAAATAAACACTTTTTTGCTCCACTGCTGAGAGGGAAGTGAATTAGGAGTACACCTGAGGAAGTCAGGCCCTGTTTCCCTTACCTGAGAGGGCAGAAGAAAAAGAAAGCACTACTGGAAGTTATAATAGGTATAGGTGTGATAGGTGTGGCTTAGAAAGAAAGTGAAGATAGAGCCTTAGAAGTAAAAAATAAAAACAAACATCAGCTTTCACAGGAAGCCATCCATCTTTGCCCAAATGGCCTACATGATTCTCTGATGCATGTCGTTTTATTCTCCTAATTAAAAGTTCAAAACGAGGCCAGGCGGTGGCACACTTGGTTGAGCGTGTACATTACAGTGCGCAAGGATCCAGGTTTCAGCCCCTGGTCCCCACCTGCAGGGGGAAAGCTTCACGAGTGGTGAAGCAGGGCTGTGGGTGTCTCTGTCTCTCTCTCTATATATATATATCTTCTCTCAATTTCTTTCTGTCTATACAATAATAAATAAATAAAACATTAAAAAAAAAGTTCAAAACATCTGGGTGGGGGACATACAACCCTATGAGGAAAACTTAGAATAAGTGGAAGGGGGAGTCTTTAACTGTGAAGTAAAAGGCATTCATTTGGGAGTCGGGCGGTGGCGCAGTGGGTTAAGTGCACGTGGCACACAAAGCACGAGGACTGGTGGAAGGATCCCGGTTGGAGCCCCCGGCTCCCCACCTGCAGGGAGTCGCTTCACAGGCAGTGAAGAAGGTCTGCAGGTGTCTATCTTTCTCTCCCCTTCTCTGTCTTCCCCTCCTTTCTCCATTTCTTTCTGCCCTATCCAACAACAACGACATCAATGATCACAACAAGCACAGCAAAAGGGAAAATAAGTAAATATTAAAAAAAAAAAAAGGCATTCATTTGAGTTTATAAATACAAAATGTGGAGGAGAAGTAGTAGTAGTAGTCATGGAACATATGGAGTACTACTCAATAATTAAAAAAAAGACTGTTGTGTCCTTTAGAACAAATGAATGGGATTGTTGGCAGTGATTATGCTTAGTGAAGTAAGGAAGGAAGTAATAGACAACAACCAGGTGACTCAACTCACATATGGAATATAGAGAATTGAAACACATGAACTTGAAGAAGAAAAAACATATATATATAAAAAATCAACCCATATCTATGACATTGAGAGTCACAGAACTTTGGTAGTGGGAGTAATGTGGAATTATACCCCTATCACCTTATCATCTTGTAAATCACTGTTAAATCATTAATAAAACATATATCTGTGTTTTAAAGGGAATTGAACCACATTAGCTTGGGAGGAAAATGTATATGTATAGTCAGCTCATATCTCTGACCTTGGGAAAACTATGATGGTTACTGCTGGAGGGGCATGGAGATACAGAATGTTGTTGGTGGGCATGATAAAGAATTATACCCCAGTGTTGCACCTGGTTAAGTGCTCACATTAAAGTGTGCAAGGACCCAGGTTTAAGCCCCTGGCTCCCGCTTGCAGGGGAAAACTTCATGTGTAGTGAAGCAGGACTGCAGGTGTCTGTCTCTTTCCCTCTTTATCTACCCTCCCAATTTCTCTGTCTATATTCAATAATAAATAAATAAAATAAAATATTTAAAAAACAAATTAAATATACTTTAAAAAATAATTATACCCCTATTATGTACAAATCTTATAAAGTATTACCGAATAACTAATATCAATATTCCACTAAAAAAGTACTTAGTAAAAAATCCTTCTGAAATAGGCATTCTAGAGTGGGTGTAGAGGGCATAACAGTTATGCAAAGAAACTCTCATGCCTGAGGCTCCAGAGTCCCAGGCTATACCACCACAAACCCAAGCTGAACAGTGCTCTGGTTAAAAATAAAATAAGGCATTCTAGTCATAAAGGAGCAGCCTTTCTTGACCATTTCCTCCTGCCCATGAATGCATATAAAAATCCATAGTGATTAAAAAAAAAAAAAAAGCCATAGTGATTAAACTTTAATCTCCGCAATCAACTGGAGAAAATGCTGTGATTGTTAAGAGACCTATTTTATTGTTTGTTTGTTTGTTTGGGGGGAGGGGCTGCTACACATTCTTTTGGATGCTTTTCACTTCTTGATAAGTTCTCTTTTCTTTAAAATTGTGAATGCCAGTTCTGAGCTTCTAAAACACTAAGGTATTGGGTGGGGGGTAGATAGCATAATGGTTATGCAAAGGGACTCTCATGCCTGAGGTTCCAAAGTCCCAGGTTCAATCCCCTGCACCACCATAAGCCAGAGCTGTGCAGTGCTCTGGTATTTCTCTCTGTGTCTTTCTCTCTCTGCATCTCTCTCAAAAATAAAATACTTAAAAAAAAAAAAAAAACTAAGGTATTTGAATGTCTATAGTTTATGTGTTTTTTGCACTGTAGAAAGTAAGAACAGAATAAATCATACTTCATCTGGTCCAACTGCATAATTATAAATGGGAAAGCCTAAGTAGAAGTGAAATAATTTTCCAGAGTCATAAAACCAGTCAGTGACATGGCTCAGAGTAAAACTTAGTCTACTTTGTCACATCCTTGGGAAAATGTTTCTGAGAAACCTTGATTAATGCCAACACCATTGGAAGAGCTGCAACTTTAAAAGCTCAGCTGAGTCAAAAAGTAGTCAAAAAGGATGATCTTGCTATGTGGAATTGCTAAATATAGGTATACCTCACTTAAATGTAATGTATCCTGGATTCATAAAACTGAGTCGTCATTCCTTACTGTTGCAAAATATTTTGGAAAACTATTCACTAAGAGTGTCACTATGTAGTTTTCAGCATGTAAAGCATGGACTGATTTGTTTAAGTTTTTTTTTTTTTTTTTCCATAGAATGCTCTTGTCCTCAGAAATTCCCTATGTATGTGACCACTTCCCAATTTAGCCTCTCCACTCCCTAAAGAGTTTTCTTCCACAGTGCCCTAATTTGGCTAGCCAGATTATCTAAGTGAATAAACAAGTAAGCAAATGAACTTTTGAACATACCTACTATGTAAGTTAGAGCAAGCCTGTTATATACATTTACACACATGTGCATCTTGATATTTTTAATGTAAAAAAAAAAATCAAGTAAATACCCATCCTTTGATTCTTTAAGTGGAGATTCCCAAGGACTCAATTAAAATTAGAAGAAACTCATTTCACTTTTGGCACTCTGCTAGATAAGGAATTTTTATGACCACATCCAAGTCTAGAAGTCAAATTTTATTGTCTGTTTAGAGGCAGATGTGACTTGCAGGACTTGGAGTTAAAGGAGTGAATAAAATGCTACTTCTTTGTGATAGAGAAGTAAGAGTCCAGGGAGAGGTGTCTACTTCCTGGACATGCTGGCTCCAGCCTTTTGCAAGATCACTAATCATCCAATTATCTAGCAAGCTCTGTTCACTCCAGAATAGACCAAGAGAAGAATGCGATAGAGGAAGGCAAGTCTAGCCCTACTCTGAAAGCCAAGGAGTATGGATAGCCTAGTAACAGAGACTGGTAACCTTATCTTGTTACACAATGGCTAGCGTGTAAAATATCACAGTAAATTCATTACCAGATAATTATAGTCTAAGCCACTTGACCTCAGTGTCAACTCCCTTCGCTGTGAAATGGTGATAATGGTTAACGTCAAGCAGAGGTTTCTGATTTCAGACTAGGAGGCCCTCTGTAAGTGTTAGGTACTGTTTCATTGCCAAGCTTTGCTGCCATTTGCATCTTCCTTCCAAGAAGCATGCAGAATAGCAATGGAGGAGGTATATGTACAGCTTTTATCAACTTGGCTTTTCTGTGTTTCAGATCTGGGATGGAAGGAGTCAAGGGGAGAGAGCACATGAAGAGATAGTTCCCAAGAATGTGGAAACCACAGGCTTCCCCCCCCCCCCTTTATTTCAGGACCAAACTAAATAGACTTCTGTGTCAGCTAAATATGAGCTTACCATGACCTGAGGCTGATTTAATTTTCTGTTCTGCACATTTCCTCCCTGGCAAGAAAATAAAGGGAAAGGAAGTATTATCCCTAAGTTTAGCTCCATTTCTGTATTTCATCATTCAGTCTTCACTTAAAAATGTCACCCCCCCAAAAAAAAAAAAATCCCAATTATGAAGGTAAGATATAGGAGCATGCCAAGGATATATACTAATAGATTTAGCTGGGATGTTGAAGTGTGTGTTTTTCCTTTTTTAAAGAATTCTTTATTTCAAAAGTGATAAATGTTCAATGTGATAAAGCACAGAAAGAACTGAAGCACAGCAATGGGATGCTTTCACTCATATGTGGAATATAGAGAATTGAAACACATGAACTTGAAAAGAGAAAAAGAAAAAGAAAATATATGTATTTAGTCAACCCATATCCATGACCTTGGGAGAACTATGGTGGTTACTATTGGAGGGAGTGGGGGCACAGACTTTGGTGGTAAGAGTTGTATAGAATTATACCCTATTGTTTTATAATCTTGTGTAAATCACTAATAATTTTTTTAAAATAATAAAGTACAAAAAAAGCAAAATTTTTCTGTTAACATCATCAATCACACTTAACACCTTACTAGGATACTGCTGAATTTTAATTCCAGAATAGTTTGTTGCTACGGCTGGGCCTTCAATTCTCTGGGCTGACTTTTTCAGATAAGAAGAAAGAGAGTGGGATGTGAGGGTGATCTGGCTGTGACATCTGTCATCCCATTGATCACCAGGATTGATTTGGCTGATCTGGCTGGCTAGGCGGGTGTCCCCTTCCTCCCTCACCGCTCCATGTGCGTCCCTCCCAGAGCTGTGTGCTCAGTCGAAGAAGAAGAAAGAGAGTGGAAGACCACAGATAGATAGGGAGAGAATCCACAGCACCCAAGTTCCCCTCATTGTTGCGGTCCTCCGATGTGCTGTACTGGGAGCACAAGCCTTGGCCAATGCAGGTACCCTCCCAGGTAAACTATTCAATACATCACTCACTCCAGTTCCAGAAAATTTTATGACACATACACATGGCAAAAATTGAAGAAAAAAAAGAAAGAAAAGAAAACCCAGGACTGAGTGGTGATGCACTGGGTAGAGCACACACTTTACCATGTGCAAAGACCCAGGTCAAGCCCCTGGCCCCTACCTGGGGTAGGGGAAACTTCACAAGTGATGGAACAGTGCTGCAGGTTCCTCTATTTCTCTTCTCTCTCCCCCCCTTCCTCAATTTCTCTCTGTTCTATAGAAAGGGAGGGAGGGATGAAGGAAGGGAGGGAAAGAGGGAAAAGAAAAAAGAAGGTGAAGAGAAAAGTAGAGCTATCATGTAGGCACATAGCCCCATCGATAACTCTGGTGATAAAAAAATTTTAATTTCACTTAATTCAAAAAGCCTCTAGAACTATTATAGAACCAACTTTAATGCTGCCGTGTTTTAGTTTATACTTTAATACTACTCTTTTATTTGTTTTGTTTTGTTTTACCAGAACACTTCTCAGCTCTGGCTTATGGTGTTTGCATGAGAGTCTCTGCATAACCATTATACTATCTACCCTCCACTTACAGTTTTTTAATCTCTTTTTCATTTAGTAGCATTGGAGCTGGGGAAATGGCTTAGTGAATAGAACAAAGAACTTGCATGCCTGAGGCCCCAAGTTCAGTTCCCCAATGCCATGCACACCACAGCAGTATCATGGCCTATCATTCATGAAAGAGATCTCTTTTTTTTAATTTTTAGTAGCATTATAATTGAGTTGTGGTCTATTTATTTTGCAGTGCCAAAACCTTGCATATACACAGAGTCACCTCTCTAGACTGCTTTTTGTTCAAGCGGATGGGTAGGGGGAGGAGTAGGAGGACAAAGAGGAAGAAGAGAAGGAGGGGGGAAGGAAGAGGAGGAAAGGGCAGACACTAGAGTACTAGAACATCTTAGGTACCAAAGCTGCCTACATACGATGCCAGGGTTCAGACTTGGGCTGTGAATATGGCAAAAGCATGCACTAAAGCATGCACTCTACCTAATAACCTGTCTCTTTGCCTCTGTATTTCTTAAAGTGACCTGTTTTAGAAACACTTAAAAATAGCTAAGAAATCTAACTTAAAACTAGTCCAAGGGAGTCGGGCGGTAGCGCAGCGGGTTAAGTGCACATGGCACAAAGCACAAAGACCAGCATAAGGATCCCAGTTCGAGCCTCCAGCTCCCCACCTGCAGGGGAGTCGCTTCACAGGCGGTGAAAAGCAGGTCTGCAGGTGTCTTATCTTTCTTTCCCCCTCTGTCTTCCCTTCCTCTCTCCATTTCTCTCTGTCCTATCCAACAATGACATCAATAACAACAATAATAACTACAACAATAAAATAACAAGGGCAACAAAAGGGAATAAATAAATATACATTAAAAAAAAAACTAATCCAGCTATACTAAACACAACAAAATTCCACCAAAAAAAGGTTTTTTCAAATTCACTTCTTTGGGAAACAAAAGCAGATAAATTTTGACAAATAGCCTGTTCTTTTTATGATCTGAAGTTAGCAATCCAGTAAGGGAGTCTCTCAGATACATATTTCATTATGAAAACAAAAACTGACAAAAAAGCAGGTTGGGTACTCATTCCATAACTGGCAGGGGTTGTACATGGAAATAAACAATAATAGTCCTTCTTGACCCTTAGCAAGATGAGTAGCTTTTTTGCTATTTCAGATTAGGCAGTAATTGCCGATTAATTCAACACAGTTGCTCATCAGCTTGAAACAACTTTGAAGATCCTATTCTTTTTTATTTTTTTTAAATGTTTATTTTCCCTTTTGTTGCCCTGTTTTATTGTTGTTGTAGTTATTATTGTTGTTGTTGTTGATGTCGTCATTGTTGGATAGGACAGAGAAATGGAGAGAGGAGGGGAAGACAGTGAGGGGAAGAGAAAGATAGACACCTGCAGACCTCCTTCACCGCCTGTGAAGCAGCCTGGGAGGCTCGCACCGAGATCCTTACACGGGTCCTTGCACTTCACACCATGCACATTTAACCTGCAGTGTTACTGCCTAACTCCCAGAAGATCTTATTTTTAATTTGTTTTTTAATCACTGAGATTTTTCATCTAAAAAAAACTTAAGATTTCCATCTAAAAGAGAAATCAGGACTCAAGAACCGTTCCATTTCATGAAGCTTCCACGGTCGCGTCAGCCTGTTTCCTGTGATACATTTTGTCTAAAGCACACAACTAGCATCTTCGTAGACTTGATCCTAGTCTCTTGCTTGTCTCCAGCTGTCAACATAATATAAGTGTGAAGTACTGTCTTCTGTCTTACCTCCTCAACTACTTTAGAAAGAAGAATCCTCTGTACATCCAATTTGCTGGATTGTTCATTTTTTAATGCCTAGTATCTAAAATACACTTGATTTCAATTGTTTGTTTACTTTTTTTTTTTCCCCCTTTTTTGGGCCCACTAGGGCCTTGTGATTTCACTTCTTTGGCCAGCATTTTCAGATAGAGACAGATAGACTCACACAGAGAGGAGAGAAATGCCGCAACACTGAAGTCTCCATTGCATAGAATACGTGCATATCTGGGACTAGACCAGGGTCTAATCACATAGCCAGGCAGACACCTTCCCAGGTGACCCTTCACACCAGCCCCAGTTTTGTTTGTATTTTTTTTTTTTTAATTTATTTCTTTATTGGGGAATTAATGTTTTACATTCAACAGTAATGTTTGTATTTTTCATGAAGAGAAAGAAGGAAGCTTCCTTTGTCCTTTCTCTATGCCAAGGAGTGCATTATTGTACCTTGAACAACTGTGTAGTTCACTGCAGACTTTACCTTTCCAGAGGAGGGAGAGATTCTTTGTCTTAGGAGGAAACTAAAGTTGGACAGACTTGATAACTTCTCCAGGATCATGCAATCATTAAGACTGAGCTCAAACCAGTTCTCTGGCTCTAAGAACAGAGTTCTTTCTCTTGTATACTGATATATGGGGTTTTAAAAGTTGTCTTGCCTTCAGAACAGTTTGTCTTTATTACTTGGACTGAGGCAGAAATCTTCATTGTATACTATGCTTTACAATCTAAGTTAGTCTGGGGTTTATTCTGAAATCACTTTATTTGGGGTAATTTTTTTTTTTCCTAGAGCACTGCTTAGCTCTGGTTTATGGTGGTGTGGGAGATTGAACCTAGGACGTTGGAGCTTTAGACATAACCGTTCTGCTATCTACCCCCACTCTGATTATTATTATAATAATAATCACTAGAAAGCTACTGACCACACTTGTTATAAATGTAGATACAAGAGTATGTAAGCTCTCAACAGAAATGGTGCTGCTATGAATAAAATTCAGTTTTGTCTCTGCAGGCTGGGAGATTTAATGTCGAATTTAATGTTGAAAGGGTTTTTTTACCTAATTTTCCACTGACTTCAGAGTTGACAGAAGGTATTTTCTAAGTAAAGTATATATATAGAACTTACCAGTTCTGAAGTACTGCATTATTATTATTATTATTATTATTATTATTATTATTATTATTATTATATGGTAAGAAAATATTTCCCTCCTTTTTCTCCAGGGTGATTTTGCTCATTAGTTAAAGTCAGTAGAGACAGTCAGGTCTGCACATGGCAGTGACCTCAAAAAGGTTACTGCCAATGCCCATGTTCAGCGGGGAAGCAATTATAGAAGCCAGACCTTCTACCTTCTGCACCCCGTAATGGCCCTGGGTCCATACTCCCAGAAGGATAAAGAACAGGGAAGCTATCAGGGGAGGGGATGGGATATGGAGTTCTGGTGGTGGGAAATGTATGGAGTTGTCCCCCTCTTACCCTATGGTTTTTGTCAGTGTTTCCTTTTTATAAATAAAAATTATAAATAAATAAAGTTACTGGAACTAGTGAAAAGACAAATGATGCCTCTTAGAAAACACACTGGCTTGATGGTCTTATTATGTGATTAAGTAACTATGGTCAGTAAAGCAATGTTTTTCTAGGAGAATTAGTATTGTGAATCCAGTAGGATTGTGTCAGTTTTAAATAACATCCCTAAGCAACCACAGATCTCCATCCAAGGAAGCGGTGTGCTTGCCTAAGATACTTGGTTTGCATTTTGCATGTTTTAAATGGTTGACCAGCCAGCAGAAAGCAGAAAGAATCAGACCACTTCACTTCAGGTATACCGTATAATATACATGCTACTTTAGTCCATGTGTTTATGATAAAAAATACATGTATTTAGAATCCAGGCTGAAGTTGGTGGGAAAGTTATCATTTGTGCTAAACTTCTGTGCTGTTCTATTGAATACTATGAATTAAAACATCCAACATCATACTATGGACCTACTTCTCCAGTAGTGCCACTGAAAAACTTGTTTCTTTTCCCAGCAAGAGAGATAATATAGTCCACGTTGATAGAGGAACATGACATAAGACAAAAGCATACTTTCTTAACAAATCAAGTCATTAAAACTTTCAGTTTAAACTTCAGCTCATTTGTTCAAAACAGTGGCCCTGGGGCTCCTGTTTGAACAGCACACAGCTAGGTTAGATTTAGGAAGTGAATTTTTCATTAGCTTCTTTCTGAAAGGTGCCTGAAGTCAAATTCCTTGAAGGATTCTCCTATCCAGACATTGTTGCTGCTCTGTTGGGTAGGTGAAGTGGAGGATTAAGCTACAAAGAAACCACAGACTGAAGGCTGCTGGGAAATGGAAATCTTAAAGATAAACCGATCAGCATGCCTGGGAAACACAGACGGGACAGAAATAAAAATCCAGAAGGCTGTCCCGTGTTAGGATAGATCATTCAGGCCTGGGTAGTGGTGCACCTGGCTGAGCACACGTATTACAATGTGCCAGGACCGAGGTTCAAGCCCCTGGTTCCCACCTGCAGTGGGAAAGCTTTGCGAGTAGTAAAACAGTGCTGCGGATGTCTCTCTGTCACCTCCTTCCCTCTTGATTTCTGGCTGCCTCTATCCAATTAATAAAGAAAAAAATGGATAGATTATTCAGATATGGTGATTCCTAAGAGAGAAAATAATTATTTTTCTGGCTAAAAAAAAAAAAAGACAGGGCCGGGCAGTGGTGCACTCTGGTTAAACACACATAGTACTAAGTGCAGTGACTCCCTCAAGGGCCTGGGTTCAAGCCCCCACTCTCCAACTGCAGGGGGACTCTTAACAAGCTGTGAAGCAGGTCTGCAAGTGCTTATATTTCTCTCTCCTTCTTTACCTCCCCTTCCCCTTTTAATTCTCTCTGTCCTGTCAAATAAAATGGAAGCAAAGAAGAAGAAAGACAAAATGGCCTCCAAGAGCAGTGGATTTGTGGTGCCGGCACAGAGCCTCAGTGATTAGAGGCAAAAAACAAAAGAAAACATACAAACAAAGACAATATCAGCCAGAGATGTAGCTCATTGGTGAGGCACTCTCTTGCCTATATGAGGCCCATGTGCCCTGGCATCAAAAATGATAAAAATTTAAGGCAGTATTTCATAAAAATTTAAATGAAGGGCTCGGGCGGTAGCACAGCCAGTTAAGCACACATGGCGCAAAGCGCAAGGACCAACGTAAGGCTTCCGCTTCGAGCCCCCGCTCCCTACCTGCAGGGGCTTCACAAACGTTGAGGCAGGTCTGTAGGTGTCTTTTTCTCCCCTCCCAGTCTTCCCCTCCTCTCTCCATTTCTTTCTGTCATATCCAACAATGACGACATCAATAACAACAACAATAATAACTATAAGAATAAAACAAGGGCAACAAAAGGGAATAAATAAAAAAATATTAAATGACCTTTTGTACAGTAAAGTATTTCTTTCCAAAATTATATTGGGTTTGGCTTCTATTTTTTGCCTCCAGGGTTACCACTGGGACTCGGTGCCTATACTACGAAGCCACTGCTCCTGTCGGTCATTTTTTTCCTATTATTGTTGTTTATTGTTTTTGCTGTTGTTGTTGTTGGATAGGACAGAGAGAAGCTGAGAGGAGGGGAAGACAAAGAGGGAGAGAGAAAGATAGACACCTGCAGACATGCTTCACCTGCAGGTAGAGAACCGGGGGCTTGAACCAGGATTTTTGCACCGTTCCTTGCACTCCGCACTATGTGCTACTGCCCGGCCCCCTGATTTGGCTTCTTTTTAAGCTGGACTTAAAGTGAGTAAATCTTAAGTATATACTATAAGTTTCCACAACTGTGTAACCACGCAGATCAGGTTTAGAAAACTGCTAGCTCATTAGCAAACATTCTTCCTCTCTCCCAGCCAGCACGCTCCAGAGGCAGTCTGTGTTCTGAGCTTTGTCAACATGGGTTCATTTTGCTGTTACCTCAGGTGAGTGTAGTCAGACAGGCTGTGCCTGGTGCCTTTCTCAGCACTGCCTCAATAAGTGCAAAGGGGCATTTTATTTTTTTCCTCCCACTTTGTGGCTATTGATTTATTTCATTTTCATAAAAATCTGTAAGAAGAAGAGAAACTATTGTTAGAAGGAGAGAAGTGTGTTTTGTGTGGTCACCTTCTTGTATTCCTTTCTAAAGTACTATTGGAAACCTGTGTGGTTAGTTCCACTTTGCCATGCTTTGGGCTTCAATATCATAAGAGAAATACAAGGGGGCCAAGTGTTAGCTCACCTGGTAGAGCATTTACTTTGCCATGTGAAAGAACCCAGGTTCAGGTCCCCACCCGCCCCACACACACACTGTACATGAGAGTGTTATGCATGGTACTGCAGAAACCTCTCTGAAGATTGGAACAGTGCTGTGATCTCTCTCTCTCTCTTTCCCTCTCCTCTCTGTCTCTCTCTCTCTATCTCTCTCTTTCCCTCTCCTCTCTGTCTGAAATTGAAAGTGGGGGAGTCCTCTGGGAGCAATGAAGTTGTGCAGGTGCATTTAAGTGGAAGTTCTTATGACACTTCTTTTTCTCTTTCTTTTTTTTTAAGTTTTATTTATTTAAATATTTATTTTATTTATTTATTCCCTTTTGTTGCCCTTGTCGTTTTATTGTTGTAGTTATTATTGTTGTTGTCGTTGTTGGATAGGACAGAGAGAAATGGAGAGAGGAGGGGAAGACAGAGAGGAGCAGAGAAAGGCAGACACCTGCAGACCTGCTTCACCGCCTGTGAAGCGACTCCCCTGCAGGTGGGGAGCCGGGGTTCGAACCGGGTTTCTCTTTCTTTCTTTGCCACCAGACTTATCTCTGGGGGCTCAGTGCCCGCACAACTCTACCATTCCTGGAGGACTTCTCTTTTTCTTTCCTTTTTACCTTTCTTTCTTCCTCCCTCTCTTTTCTTTTTTCTTTTTCTTTTGATAGATGGTAAAAGGCAGAGGGGGGCGGTAAGAAGAAGGGCACTTGCAGCACTCCTCCACCTCTCATGAAGCGTCTACCTTGCAGGTAGGGACTGGGGACTTGAACGTGGGTCCTTGAGCAGGGTAACTTGTGTGCTGTACCAGGAGAGCTACCACTACCACCACCTTCTGTTTTTTTTTTCTTTTTTAATATGTCACTAGGAAATGAACTTGGGGTCTCACACATACATGATAAAACTAAGCATCTTCCAAGTCCCTAATCTCTTCACTTTTTATTTAAAGAGGAAAAGAGACAGATGAGAGAGGCTTTCCTCCAACAACCATCCATGGAGCCTCCCTAGTGCTGTCCATGGTGTCCCTGTGTGGTGGCAGGTCTCAAACTCAAGACCTCTCACATGGTAAGGCACAAACTATCAGGTGAACTATTACTCTTTTATTATTATTATTATCATTTATTGGCTAGAGACTGCCAGAAATTGGGAAGGTAGGGTGAGAAAGGGAGAGAGAATGATAGACACCTGTAATACCGATTCACCACTCGTAAAGCTTTCCCCCTTCAGGGGGGATCTGGGGGCTTGAACCCAGGTCCTTGTGCATTATAATAGGTGAGAGCTCAACCAGGTGCGCCAACGCTTGGCCCCTAAACCATTTCTCTAACCCAACACTGGGTTAATTTAATTTCTTTCTCTTTACTCCTTGTTATCCTCTCTCAGTTTTTTAAGGGAGTGGTAGAATCATGCAGGTACAGAAATTCTGGCAGCAAAAACAAGAGAGAGACTTATTTTCCTAAGTAACGAGATTCTAGACACTGGAAGCTCAGAGTTGGCTGATTCAGTGATTCAGCAGTGCCAATAAGGACCCAGGTTCTTTCCAGCTCTTAGCTCTTAGCTGCCTTGGGCATAGACTTCGGCCTTAGACTGGTAGGGAGATGATGGCTGTAAGTACAGATGTTCCATCTAGGTCCTTAGTGTCACATAAAGTAAAAAAAGCATCAGTCAGGGTGGTGGTGGTGGGGATAGCATAATGGTTATGCAAAGAGATTCTCATGCCTGAGGCTCCAAAGTCCCAGGTTCAATTCCATATACCACCCAAAGCTAGAGCTGAGCAGTGCCCTGGGGGGGGGGGGGTTTGGGGGGGGAGGATGAAAGAAAGAAAGAAAGAGTATCAATCAGAGAAAACTCAACTGCTGATGAGGGAAAGGCATTCCAACACTTTTATTAGATGAAGTAAATGGAATAGATATTGAGTGTCCAGTATAAGCACCAAGATCTCTGAGCCCCAAATTATCGTACTCCAACCCAGCCTATCGTATTAAAATTCTTTCAGCCTGCACCAGTAAAGAAAAAAAAAACTGAATGAAAATAAGTGAAAACCCTCTCGGTCTGTTACCTAGTATCAGTTGATGCCTTAGAAGTGGTCATAACTAAGAGGACACTTACAGAAGAGAGGAATCTTCCAGAATGGAAAGAGAGAATTGAGAAGAGTTAGATAGGCTCCCCGAAGCACATTGTTGACCAGCAAGGGAGCTTTGACCTGCACTGTCTCCAGCCTGCACAGGTGCATGCCTCCTGACAAACCAGCTTCTTTCTCTCACTCAACCAGACCCCCTTGGAGGTCATCATATTGATGCCAAACTCAACGTGGACATTCCAGCCCAGAAAGACTGGGTTCAAGTGACTTCTTGCCTCAGCCTCCCAAACAGCCAAGACTGTGGGTCTACACTATAATGTCCAACAAAGACCAATTCTGTACTCACAGTCCCACTAAACTCTGTCTCAGCCTGGCCATCAAGAAACTCCTTCCATTCCTTTAAAGGTTAAACTCTACCACCTCCCCCTGCTGTAGAAACACGGTTTTAATTTAAAATTTAGCAACATCCATACATGTTTGATTTACAATGTAAATGGTAGATATTCTGAGGAATCTGGAATCCTTCAACCAATCAGTTATGCTTTTTTTTTTATTTCTTCCTTCTATATAGACCTTGCAGTGTTAGAGCTGTGTTGAATGAGGTCACAGTCTAACTAGAGTATTAACCCTGCAAATCTGTTCATTTTTGCCTGCATACCCTCAGGCAGGATATAGAATGTGTCCAATTGAAAAACTATTACAGACGTTGCAGTGCTGTGATGGGCTGAATTGTAATTGGGAGGAGAGAGTGTGGGGTGTGAGTGTGTGTGTGTGTGTGTGTGTGTGTGTGTGTCTTCAACCAGAAGTCAGGTAGTATATATCTATGAAAGGTAGAGGTGGTTGTTGTTTTTTTTTAATCATTAAAAAAAGGTTTTTTTTTCCTGCCATCCAGTTTTTAGAAAGCTACTTTCAATATTTCTGAACCTTGACTATTTTAGATTTCCTACCAAGATTGTTTCTTTTTTTAGTCCCACCCCCTACGAAGTACGTCTTTAACTTCATCTTCCTGTGTTTCATAAACATCCTCTTGTGTTTTTAATAACTATTTTATATTATTATGAATATCAGACTGTATAGAGAATAGCATGATGAATTTGCCATGATGAACCCATCACCCAATTTAAGAAATAAAATGTGAACTCTCTGCCTTTGTCTGTCTCTGGACTCTGTTTAATTCAGCATGGGGAAAAGCACAACACAAATGGCCACCATTTTGTGTAGATACCCAGTCCCCGCCCCTTCACAGGAGGTGTGTCGCTTCCAAAAGCATGTGGACTCACAGCCTTGCCTAGACATGTGGTTAATGCTAAGTAGTCTAACAGTTGTGCCCCGGGTAACTCCAAAAGCTGTTTCAGATAAGAAAATCTGTGATGGCTTGCAAAAGTATCTTTCACCAGGTTGGATTTTATACACAAAAACTAGATGACTTCCCCTTTATAATCTCCATCAAAGACATTTTTCAAAATCCCTTTATTATACCATGTCACTGGCTTTGCATGGATGGCTTTTGCATATACTGTCTGCATGTTTGAAAAACAGTCTCTGGCTAAATTATAAATCTGAGCATATACTTGTGGCCTTAGTCTTGCAGAATTCAGACCTAAGTGCTATTTTAGCTTATTCTTCAATTGCAGTCCTATAAATATTTGACCCCTTTGTTCAGTGCCAGAGACCTGACTTTACTTGTCTGTGGTTTGCGCTCTAATTGAAAAGCAATGAGCCATGTTTGAATAGTGTTTGAAATATTTATATTGTATCTATGGAAAGGAGGCAACATTTCATTTTCTCAAGAGTACAGCTTCTCCAACATGTTCTTACTGCCACCACGTGACCGTCGCCTTCTGCTCTGTTTGCTCATTTTGTGCCTTTGCTTGTGGGACTTCACACTGCTCAGTCCTCACCCATCTCACTGCCACTCTGGGAAACCACTTCTTCGGGAAGCCCGACATACAGAAGAGCATTTGGCTTGTGGCTGCCAAGTACATGCTTATCATCACAGGACACACTCTTCACAAAGCACCCCCAGGTCCATAGTCTTTTTAGGGAGAGGGGCAGGATAGAGTGTGGGTTGAGTTTTTATTTATTTGTTTTTACAAACGTGTGGTATCTATTTATAAGGTCACTTTGAGTGTTTGAGCTCATGGCCAGAGCAGTCATGGCTTCTCTTTCCTGACTCAAAAAGCAGAAAGAAAAAAAAAAGAAAGAAAGAAAAGAAAAGACAATTGTGGTACACAGAGCATGTATTAGCAATAAAGAAGTTTTCAGAGATAAGGGTGAAGCACATGGGTTTTATTTGGGTGTGTGTTTTTTTAATTTTTTCATAGAGGAGTACAATATCACTCCAGCATATATGGCGCCAGAACTAGAACCCAGGGCCTCCTCAGGCATGCAAGTTCTGTGCTCTGCCTACTCAGCCAGCTTCTGTGCCACTGGGTGTGGATGGTTTCAAGGGTTGATTATCTTTTCATTTGGAATGGATCATACTTCCCTGCATGTCATTTGCCCGCTGTTAAGTGCAGGAATTCATTAGTAAAATGAGCTGCATCCCATAATAAAATAATGCTCAACTTAACTGTTTGAAGGTAGGCATTAGTTCCACTCCTTGATCCTGATCATGTAAAGTTTTCCTTTGTTTTCTTGGACTCATTATAACAGAAGCAAGAGCTTACTGATTTTTCCAGATTTTATTGCTGAATTCAGATCAATACTAGTCACTGGCTTATTCTTGATGATATATGTTTTCTTCCTTTCCACTAAACAAAGAAAGCATGTCTAAACTTGCTTATCTCTCTGTAGGACAGTCGGCCCAATATGTCAAGACCTCTGATCACTAGATCTCCTGCATCTCCACTGACCAACCAAGGCATTCCTACTCCAGCACAGCTCACAAAATCCAATGCGCCCGTCCACATTGACGTGGGCGGCCACATGTACACCAGCAGCCTGGCCACCCTCACCAAATACCCTGAATCAAGGTAATCCCAAAAGAAAAAAAAAATGGGAAATCACACACAGAAGTGCATGTGTTTGATAATCTGTTTTTCCTTTTACCAGCACAGCTGCATGGCCACAAGGGGTAGTGGGTAGCACACACAAATGTCTGCCATTCCTTGTACCTTGCTTTCCTTAGTCTGCTCTCAGACCTGGCGGAACCTTGCACTAGGCAGGGTCTGACCCACAGTTCTCTCCAGCACATGTAAAGCTGTCACTTGAGGATTGAGTTCTGTGATACCTGACTCTGCAGAGGACTTCATGTCTGTCAATATGGTATCAGAAGGCTAATTTTCCTCTCCCCAGCCTTCTTCTCTCCTCTTCAGAAACGCAGTGCTTTATTGATTCCTACAACTTTATAGCAGATTACTTGACCCACCAGCTTGTAAACTAGAGGGGGAGGAAAGGGGAATGAGAGACTCTTAGCAGTGAGGTAGTGTATTTAGAACAGTATGCAAAAGGCCAGGAAGTCATGATAGCCTTGTTTAAAAAAAATAATGAAGGGTGATGGAGGTTGTATGAACTCTAGGCAGATATGTAAATATGGAAAGATAAGTAAATATAAAGAGGGCATGGTTTACAAGAAGACAGGATGCACTCAGGCTTAGGCCGAATCCCTTCTCACACTTCCACCCTCCTGTTCACCTCCCAAGTATTTAACTTTGTCTGTTTGTCTTTATCAAGTTAAGCAGAGAAAGTTGGTTTTTACTTTTTTATTTTTTTATATTTATGTTTTAGTATTTATTTATTTATTCCCTTTTGTTGCCCTTGTTTTATTGTTGTCATTATTATTGATGCTGTTGTTGTTGGATAGGACAGAGAGAAATGGAGAGAGGAGGGGAAGACAGAGAGGGGGAGAGAAAGACACCTGCAGACCAACTTCACTGCTTGTGAAGCGACTCTCCTGCAGGTGGGGAGCCAAGGACTCAAACTGGAGTCCTTGCGCAGGTCCGCCCTTGTTTTTTGTTGTTTTTTTTTTTTTTTGCCTCTAGGGTTATTGCTGAGGCTCAGTGCCTGCACCATGAATCCACTGCTCCTGGAGGCCATTTTTGCCCCTTTTGTTGCCCTTGTGGTTATTAATGTTGTTGTTGATGTCGTTTGTTGTTGGATAAGACAGAAATGGAGATAATAGGGGTATAGCTTTATACCACTCCCACCATCAAAGCTATGTGCCCCCACCCCCAATGATAACTAGCAGAGTTCTCCCAAAGCTCTGACCATCTTTCAAGTAGCATTTTTAAATTATTATTATTTCTTTATTAGGAGATTAATGGTTTACAGTGGACAGTAAATACAATAGTTTGTACATGCATAACATTTCCCAGTTTTCCACATAACGGTATAACCCCCACTAGGTCCTCCTCTTCCATCCTGTTCCAGGACCTGAACCCTCCCCGCCCCCCACCACCACCCAGGAGTCTTTTACTTTGGTGCAATACGCCAAATCCAGTCCAAATTCTGCTTAGTGTTTTCCCTTCTGATCTTGTTTTTCAACTTCTGTCTTTGAGTGAGATCCTCCCATATTCATCCTTCTGTTTCTGACTTATCTCACTTAACCTGATTTCCTTAAGCTCCATCCAAGATGGGCTGAAAATGGTGAGATCATCATTTCTAATATCTAAGGAGTATTTCTAAGAGTCTACAGTTTGCCCCTCACTCTCCACACCCTGAAGCATCATCACATTCCAAACCTCTGGGACTCCACTCCCAGGGTCTGTCTGCACTATGTCATGCAGCAGTCACTGGCCACATGCAGCCATTTGGAGTGGGGCAGCTCCCAATGAAATGCCCAGAGTGTAAAATGCATTTAATACCGAAAAATCTAAGAGGTTCAATCATTCCTTATTGAAATGGTAATCTATGTAATAAGAGATACTATAAAAATAGTTTGGCCTGATTCTTTTACTTCTTTAGCTAGCTACAAGAAAGCACCAAATTAATGCCTCACTTTTTTATCTCTCTGAAACAACTCTGAACTATATGAAGATTCTTTTTAATCTAATCAAATCTTCCCCAAACAGGATGCACAATCCAGTGGGTTTATCTTTCATCAATCTCATTAGAAAAGATAAAATTGCTCCTCTTCCTCTCCCAGGTTTTATCTATCCTGCATTATCACCAGTAGATCAGAGTATCATGGGAATAACCTCAAAAACAATTTGTGGTTCATGAGTTCAGGTTTGAATGCTAGCACTGTCATTTATTACCTTTTTTAAAAGTTTTAGTTATGGGAGTCGGGCTGTAGCGCAGCGGGTTAAGCGCCGGTGGCGCAAAGCACAAGGAACGGCATAAGGGTCCCAGTTCGAACCCCGGCTCCCCACCTGCAGGGGAGTCGCTTCACAGGCGGTGAAGCAGGTCTGCAGGTGTCTATCTTTCTCTCCCCCTCTCTGTCTTCCCCTCCTCTCTCCGTTTCTCTCTGTCCTATCCAACAACGAAGACAACAACAATAATAACTACAACAATAAAACAACAAGGGCAACAAAAGGGAATAAATAATTTCTCTTTGTCCTATTCAACAAGAACAACAACAATAATAACCACAACAATGGTAAACAAGGGCAACCAGAAAAATGAGAAAAAATGGCCTCCAGGAGCAGCGGATTCATAGTGCGGGCATCTAGTGATAACCCTGGAGATGACGAAAAAGAAGTTTGTTTAAGAGAGAAGGAAGAAGGGGGGATAGAAAGGGAAAGATACGCTGCTTGCTCAGGAAGCTGCTTCCCCCTGCTGGTGGGGAGGAGGATTCTCTTCACCAGGTGTGCCACCACCTTGGTTCCCCAATCATAGACTTCATTTCTAATTAATTAAATATAACTGCAAAGGGGCAGTCAGTTTATAGGGACCCATACACACATTTTAGTAGTCAACAGTACCAAGAAGATACCATTTTTCACATTTTTCCTATAGATGCAGGTGTTCCAATCCTAGGCCATTAGGATGCCCCTAGCCATAGACACAAATAATCCCTACCTGAGTCCCCTAGATTTTGGAGTTGTTTCAAACTCTGCTCATTTTACGGACCATCCTCTATCCCGTCTCCTCCGTTAGAGCGCCTTGACGACTCTTTGGCCTGCATCTCCATAACGGCTTACTTCACCGCCACCCACCGTGTGCAAGAGTTCCCTCTGTTTCACATCCATGCCCGAACTTGCTGTCTCTTCACTTCTTTTTAATATTTGACCACTTGTTGAAATATTTTATATAACTTTGGCTACTACAGGGGCACAGTCTCACATCTCCTCCAACTAGATGCCAGCATACCTCATGTGCCATCAAACTGGCACCTCCCTTGATCCCAGGGCACTGAGCCCCCTCCCCCTTTTGAATCCTTTGTTCTGCTGAAATAGACTATAGTTTATCACTGTGTTCCTTGTATTTTCCCTTGCTTTGTTTGTTTATTCCCACCTATGAGTGAGATAGTTCTACCTGTTATCTCTTGGGCTTTTTACAATGATTATTCTGATAGATATAAGGTGGTATATTATTATGGCTTTGATTTGCATGTCCCCAGTAATCAGTAGTGGCTTTTTAATATTTATTTATTGGACATAGACTGAGAGAAGCTAAGAGGGGAGGAGAGCTTGAGAGAACGGCACCTTCAGCATTCATGAAGCTTTCACAGACCTCACAGGTGAGGACCGATGGGGGACTCGAGCCCAGATCCCTGTGCATGGTAACATGCTCAACTAGGTGTGCCACCACCCAGCCCTGACCATCAGTAGTGCTGAACACTTTTCCTGTACTTGTTGCCCATTTGTACAATTTTGGGGAAATGTCCATTCAGATTTTCCCGCTTTATTTTTCCTTCTTTCTTTTTCTACAGGGTGATATAAAGTTCTCTCTATATCTTAGAATGACTTTTTAAAATGAGAGATGGAAGCACTGCTGTGTCATTTATGAAGTCCTTTGTTTTTGTATTTTTTTTTTAAATATGTGGTGCCAAGGATCCCATGAAGACCCTCATGTATGCAAGCCATGTGCTCTACCATTAATTGATTCCTGTTCCCAAGCCTCAGCAGGACTTTTTATTCTGTATCTATTTAACCTTCCCTTTGGCTTAAGATCAGCTTTAGAATATCATCCCTAGAAAGTGCTACAATAGGCCACCCAGCAAAACATTAGAAGCACCTGGGAAGCATTAAAAGGCCACGCAGAGGCTCTGCCCCAGGCCAATAAAATAGGGATTGCTGTAATTTTCCTAAAAGATCTTGATTATCACCATCTGGTTTTGAACAACACCAAATTGTATGATCCCTCCAAGCAAACAGAAACGTTTTTTTAATGAGTAATTCATGCTATTACATAATTTTACCAAAAGAATTTAGCTTTTGGTCTTTATTTCTTTTTTTAATATTTATTTATTTCCTTTTGTTGACCTTGTTGTTTTATTGTTGTAGTTATTGTTATTGATGTTGTCATTGTTGGATAGGACAGAGAGAAATGGAGAGAGGAGGGGAAGACAAAGAGGGGGAGAGAAAGATAGACACCTACAGACCTGCTTCACCGCTTGTGAAGCGACTCCCCTGCAGGTGGGAAGCCGGGGCTCGAACCGTGATGCTTACGCTGGTCCTTGCACTTTGCACCACCTGCGCTTAACCCGCTGCGCTACTGCCCGACTCCCTTGGTCTTTATTTCTTCCATGACCAAGGTTCCCTGATTCTGTTGTGTTTGCATCTATATGCTAATTATTTTCTAGGCCCTGAGTTGAAATTCAGTAAGCAGGTTGGGTTTTACATGTGACAACAGGGTTAATTACTCACGGTTTTTTATTCGTTTCCATCACTAGTTGTTTTTTTACCTGAAGGGTCTGGGGTTTTCAAAATAACTGTAGTACTGCATAAATCAGTGGTATGCTTGGACTTTACAAGTGTTTTGTGTAAGATGCCAAACAGCTTTTTGCGTTTGCTTGTGTGGCATACCCACTCTGTGGTCAACACCATTCCCTTTCAGGGTAGCCAGCCTGCCTCTAATAATTATAAATTTTAAGACACATGGAAGGAATGTAGACCTTGATTTTTTCTTGTTCTAAGAAATACAGTTGATTTTAAAAAATGTAAGGGATCCATTTATCAATATTATTGATAACAAAAAAAATCAAGGTACCTAAATAATTTGCCAGAGTAATTAAGATTTGTGCCAAATTAAGTAATTATAAGTACTTAAGTATAATTCCAAAGTAGCAGTCAGTTTATGGGGACCTGTACACACATTTTAGTAGTCAACAATACCAAGAAGATGCCATTTTGTCATATTTTTCCTGTAGATGTCAGGTGTTCCTTCCCATTTCTCTGGTCATAAATCCTAGGACATTAGGATGACCCTAGCCACAGCCTCACAAGAATTCATCATTCTAAAATGTCACTTTAAAATGTCCTTTTAGCCCCATATAAGTGGTATTAACACTGTATGGCAGCTTTAAAAGAAGACACAAGTCTGAATTTAGTTTAGTCTATTTCATCTTATACAATGTCCCATATAACCAAAACAATACTGATAGTTATTCAGGTGTGAACTTTTTTTTCAGCGAGGAAGTGGACTTAGACTACTAATTAATGGAACCTACAGGGTGGAAGCGAGGCAAGGGTCTTGGGTATAAGAACACACCAATAGCCATTGACCTCAAGGTGAAAGACAAGATCTCATGTTACAAACTGACAGTTTGACAGAGCTTTTGTATATTTTAAACCCAGCACATTAGTTAACTCCCACATAAGTAGATTATGCTAAATGGGTCTCTCCTAAATAGCAGCAGAGCTACTAAGCACACTGGCATATGTAGGTAATTGCAAAACTCAAAAGACTCGGCTTTCGGTCTTGGAGTCAGCACCCGTGGCCACCCAAGGGATGTGTGTATTTGGAGCTGTGGGATGAGATGCCAAGCCTGTGTGCCTTGCCAGCTGAGATCCAGCTGCTGGCGCACGCCACTCTCAGCTGTGTTAGCCATTACAAATGGTTTATGCAGAACTGCACTGAAAGGAAAGTTGGATGAGTGCAAAGTTTAATGGGTGGGTTCTGACACTCTGAGGACAACTGCATTCAGTATTTGGCTGTCCTCATAATTGTTGTGTGTCTGCCTAGGGAGTTTTCTGTAATCCTTTGTTAGGGTTGGGGATTTTGTGGTGTGACTTTATGACTTCAAGGTTCCAACTAAACACTACAATTTTCAGACCCCACATTTCAGGAGCTCAAAAAGAATGCCATAAGTGTGTCCTGTTTGTCAAACCATTCACTAAAGTTTCAGAATTTTTGCATGGCACTCACTAGACAACTACCAGGAATTGCTTATGATTCAATGTCTATCAAGTTGAAAAGTCAGAATTTCAGGCTCAGTCTCCAGCAAACCATAAACCAGAGCTGAGTGTTGCTCAGAAGGGGGGGGGGGGGCAGCGGGGAGAATCCAAGTCAGGGGAGTGGTTTAGTTGAACAGAAGTCTCAATAGCAATGGGAAGAGAGTAAGTCCCTGGGAAAGATCCATGGAAATGGAACAGTTCTGATTGCTCAGACTGGCTGCCTCAAAAAAGAAAAACAGAGGAGTCGGGCGATCGCACAGTGTGTTAAGCACACGTAGCGCAAAGCGCAAGGATCTGCGCAAGGATCTGCGTAAGGATCCCAGTTCGAGCCCCCGGCTCCCCACCTGCAGGGGAGTCACTTCACAGGTGGTGAAGCAGGTCTGCAGGTGTCTATCTTTCTCTCCCCCTCTCTGTCTTCCCTTCCTCTCTCCATTTCTCTCTGTCCTATCCAACAATGACAACATCAATAATAGCAACAATAATGACTACAACAATAAAACAACAAGGGCAACAAAAGGGAATAAATATATAAATAAATAAACATTTAAAAAATAAAAAGAAAAAACAGGAAAAAGAACCAAATAAAATCAGTTTATGGTGTCATCTAGATGGAAAAGCAAGTGAAACATAGAAAGTTTCTCCAGGGGAATAAGGGATATTTCCCTTTTCCTGGTCTCTTCTTTACATCTTACAATACAGCTTTTCCAAAATTGCTTCTCAGTTATACAGGCAAAAAGTAACTGAAACCAGCTTCAAAAGGTTGTTGTTTTATTTTATTTTATTTTATTTTTACTTTACACAATGAAACTAGATTTTCTGTTGATCTCTCAAAAGTTAGACCTTCAGTAGCATACACTGCACTCCTGGCAGAGTCAACAAGCTTCCTTTGCCACTTGAGAACCAAACAGACCAGGCTTTTAATAACCTAACTCATGAAGTCTTGTCTTCAAGCATAATTCAGAGAAAAATGTAGTCATGCTACAGTGCCTGTGGTTTTCCCTGTCATAACCTTCCATTCTTTTATATCCAAGGGCTCTTAGAGCTTACATGAGGGAGGGAGACAGTCATGAGATAGAGAGTTAGCTTCAAGTGAAGTACTCACAAAGATAATACACATGATAAATAAACCCACTAAGTTATAATTTACCTCTTTTACGTAGTTTAATGATAACCCTCTCCCTACATTTCTGTTTTGCTCTCAAGACGCATTTTTATTCATTATTCACAAAGCAAAATCTAGTTTACATTGTAGTTTAGGTTTACAAGCAGACCTTATCACTTTAGTATAGCAAATCAGAGCTGATCTGTGACCAAGCACTTATCAGAGTTCTGTAATTCGCCTCTTAGCTGTCACATGATGCATGGTGAATATCATGTGATCCATGGTCTCAGTAGGAGGGCAATGCCTAGTTCAGTGTACTCTGTGAGCCACAAATCTGGAACCTCACTCACCTCATTCACCAGTTGAAATGCCATTTCTGATGCATTGTCTTTGGTTTGCATTTGTTGGTCACTGAAGTTATGTTTGGTTTTGACCAAAGTAGAAACTAAGAGATATTTAAATCAGAGTAACCATAAGCCCCTTGGAGGCCAATAATAACAAGGATGCTTATCCCTGAACTGAACCTGCTCCTTAATTAGACCAAGAAGAAGGCGAAGGCCACCATTGCCATCATAGACCTCTGTGCCAATACCTTTGACGGCAGAGCAGTGACAGAGGAGAAGAGTAACACTGGGTGTCTATTCAACACAGAACAACTCAGAACAAGGCCATGGTCTTGATTTTTTTTTTTTAAGAATTTATTTATTTATTTTTTTCATGAGAAAGATAGGAGGAGAGGAAGAACCAGCCATCACTCTGGTACATTTGCTGTGGGTGGCCTTCGCCTTCTTCCTGGTCTAATCAGAACCTCATGGTTAATCCAGTGCTTTTATCCACTGCGCCACCTCCCGGGCCACTGTGGTCTTGATTTTTATTACACTCAAAGTATCTTTAAAAAGAATGTATTTATTTATTCATGAGAAAGACAGGAGAGAGAGAACCAGACATGTTCTGCCAGGGATTGAACTCAGGGCTTCACGGCTGAGAAACCAATTCTTTATCCACAGCACCACCTCCCGGCCCATGATCATGATTTGTATTGGATTCATACTTGCTAAAAACAACCTCAGCTTAGATAGAATAGGAAGGTTTTTCTCACTTAGCTTTCATCTTTGTATTCTAACTACCTGGTTTTGTGTTTTCATAGTGTATACACTCAGAAGTTTGCTTCATATATGAATTAACCACTGGGTAAAGCCTTGCAATATACAGAAGCCAGAACCTCAAAACAATGAAGGATGAATATTTTGAGTAAAGCTGTTCTAAATAGAAAGTTAAGTTAATGGGGGCCAGGCGGTAGTGCAGTGGGTTAAGCACAAAGCTAGGATAGGCATAAGGATCCCGGTCTGAGCCCCCGACTCCCTACCTGCAGGGGAGTTGTTTCACAAGCAGTGAAGCAGGTCTGCAGATGTTTTTCCTTTCTCTCCCCCTCTCCATCTTACCCTCTCAATTTCTCTCTGCCTATCCAACAATAACAATATAATAACAAAAAGGGCAACAAAAATGGGGGGGAGAGAAAGTTGAGTTAAAAGCTAGGCTGAGTTCATTACTGGTCCTTCTGCTTTGCGCCATGTGCACTTAACATGCTGCTCTACCGTCCACCCCCCCAAATATGTTTTTTTAAAAAAACTCCCAGAGCATGTAGTCTCCTCTGTCCTGAAGAGCCTTCTCTTATTGCCTCAGTCTCATACAAACATAGCACTATCATTTTCTAGGCATGCTGTGACTTTCAGAAGTCTAGAAAGCCTCATTTTAGACTGGAAAAGTTGGTCAGTGATCCCCCACACACACACATGGGTTCCGGGTCCCAATATCCAGTGTACAAAGTCAGCCTGCAGGACTGACAAGATAATTCACTTAGCAGTGTACCAGCTTTTGATGTGTATGACCCAGGTTTGAGCCCAGGCCCCATGGCACTAAAGGAAGTACCAGAGTATCTTTCTGTCTCCCTCTCTGCACCTATCTTCTATTTCAGATAGTTGGCTTACTGCAGTGCAGACCCAATGAGGACTGGGGTGGGCAGGGAACCTGCCTGCAGCGAGGGAGAAAGTTGGCTTGTGCCAATGACTTTGCCGCTGGCTGATGGCTGCTGTGTTATACCTGTGAAGAGAAAATCATTAACAAAATACTCATGACCAACCTTGACTGCTTCCTGGAAGTGTAGTCTCAAGAATGCCCCAGCGACACAGCAGATTGTCTCAGGAGTCATGCAATTTCTGCATCAAACACATATATACATGCATATACACACACCCATCCAAATGTTTTGTAAGCATTCATTTCTCCAACCTGCCCTCTAAACCTGTGTCCTGGCTTCGAAAGTAAATAATAGGTCTTCCGGTCATCTCCTATGCCTTGCATAGGGTGCCTAGCACATAGCAAATGCTTGATAAATATTTGTTGAATGTTGAATGGCTTTTGCTCACAATTTCCCTCTGTGACCTGGAGCAACTCAGTCACCACAGGACTACTGCAGCGTGAAGGTCAAACACTAAATCCTCAGGGGCCAATGACAGGCCTAGTCTAGTCTGAATGGCAAAGATTTACATCCTTTTTCCTTCAAGGCAGAGCCCAGAAAGGAGTTTTTTGGTCTAGTTACCCTGAGGGGAAGAAACAAAAGGATGGAGATTAATCAACCCAATCATACAACCCAGACACCAAGGATCAAATTAACAGAAAAGTGATCAGTGCCACCCCCCCCCCAAAAAAAAAAAAAGTTTTCCTCCCACTGATTAAGAGGAAACTCTCCATATCAAGTTGCTTGGGACAATGCAGATTCCTGGGCTACACCTGGCATTTACTTAATCTGTTCCTCAGGGTGTAAGTCATCTTCATTCCGGTGCTCCACCTGCATCTCAGAGTTTAGGCACCTGACCTGCAGTGCCAGGGGTTGGCATGCAAAGGCACCAGCAGTCCTACAGAGTCCTGTAGTCTCTTCCACCACTCATGAGGTCCCCATCTCCAGGTGGAGACCAGGGGCTCAAACCTGTGCATGGTAACTTAGGTACTTTACCACTTTACCAGCTGTGCCAGTGCCCAGCTCCTTGATTCTGGCTGATTCTCATCACTCAAGACTAATACTGGGACAAGGGAGATGGCTCAGCAGGGAAGGCACATGATGTATTCCATGCCTGAGGTCCTGAGTTTGAGCACACCAAACATCTCTCTCTGGGTGGAGAGATGTTTCAGTGCTTCTCACCCCTACCCCTTCACTCTGTCTCTTAATTTTTTTTTTTTTAGGTGGAAGGTAGATAGCATAATGGTTATGCAAACAGACTCTCATGCCTGAGGCTCCAAAGTCCCAGGTTCAGTCCCACGCACCACCATAAACCAGAGCTGAACAGTGCTCTGGTAAAAAAAAAAAAAAATTAAAGAAAAATTGGGCCAGGGTGGCACTGCAGTGGAGTATATGCACAAGGTCCTCCTGAGTTCATTCCCTATTATCACATTAAAATAATAATAATAATACAGGGGGCCAGGTGATGGCACACCTGGTTGAGCACACATGTCACAATACTCACAGACCCAGGTTCAAGCCGCCCAGTCCCCATCTGCAGGGAGAAAACTTTGCAAGTGGTGAAGCAGTGTGTCAGATGTCTCTCTGTCTCTCTCCCTTCTCTACCACCTCCTTCCCTCTCTATTCTGGCTGCCTCTGTCCAATAAATAAATAAATAAAATAAAGAAAGAAAGAAAAAAACAAACAAATGAACAGATAGATATATCTTTAAAAAATAATAATAATAAGACTGAAGTATTACACCCAAGCAAAGGACTCTGGGGAAGGAGGGGAAAGGATAGGATGACTGCCTGGTATGATGGTAGGAGAGGACTTAAGATGGAGGGAGAGTATCTTGCAGACACCTATACAGGGAAAAGAGAGCTTGTATTTATGTGCCAACAGCTGTGTTATAAACCACTAGCACATACCCCTATGAAGTGGGGGTGGAGTAATAATCCTGGGCTAGTGAAATAGTTCACCTGGACAGTTTGTTGCTTTGCCATGTGCACAGCCCAGGCTTGAACCCAGCCCCCATTGAGGAAAACTTTGAGCTGTGGTGTCCCACTTTCTCTTTGTGCCTCTGTTTCTCTCTCAATCTGCCATCAATGTAGAGCATACAACATCAATCTAAAAAATAAATAATAATAATAATAATGCTGACTGTATATGTTTTGATAGGTTTTGGTGACTAGTATTGAGCAAAGCTACCATCATTTTTACTATATGTTTTTTTTATTTTTTTATTTATAAAATGGAGATATTGACAAGACCATAGGATAAGAGGGGAACAATTCCACATAATTTGCACCACCAGGACTCCCTATCCTATCCCCCACCTCCTTGAAAGCTTTCCTATTCTTTATCCCTCTGGGAGTATAGACCCAGGGTCATTATGGAGAGCAGAAGGTGGAAGGTCTGGCTTCTGTAATTGTTTCCTCGCTGAACATGGGAACTGGCAGGTCGATCCATACTCCTAGCCTGTCTCTCTCTTTCCCTAGTGGGGCAGAGCTCCAGGGAGCAAGGCTCCAGGACATTTTGGTGAGGTCATCTGCCTAGGGAAGTCAGGTTGGCATCACAGTAGTATCTGGAACATGGTGACTGAAAAAGAGTTAAGATAGGGTGGTCCAGGAGGTGGCACAGTAGATAAAGAGTTAAGATAGGAAGCAGTGCAAATTGTTGACTAATCATGAACCTAAATGCAAGAATATTGCAGATGAAGATTTGAGGTCTCCATTTCAGAAAAAGCTATTTAAGGTATATTCCACGGGGCCCATGACTTAACTAGTTTACTGTGTGTTTTATATAAACTCTATGTTTTCTTCATTGTACAAAGAAATACTTAAATAATCATAAACTGGGTCTACTTACTTGTTTGAAAAGTTAATTATTAATTATTTCATAGAAGACTCTAGCAGTCCTTTACAAAGTTAATGTGTGAACAGTATGCTCCATTTTACTGTGTTCTTGTGAACAATTCCATGAAATTCCACAATGCTATTTCATACAGTCCAGCTCATGAATTTCATGACTTGGATTCCACAAACTGGAGTTTTCTTCAGTCATAATTCTTGAATTCTGGTCGGGTGCTTTAAGATTGCTTATGGTAAATGAAGACCAACATGAACACATTTTAGATGAAATTTCCAACAAGCAAACTGCATTTTGACCATATGGAGAGCTGTGTGGGCAGCAGTGCTCTCCCCACAGTGATATTCTTGTGTCTCCTGGGTCACCCTGATACATCCCCCCAGACCGTGAGCTCTACTTGATGTAGATACAAAATCTGAGGGTCCGGGTGGTGGCACACCTGGTTGAGCATACATGTTACAGAACCTGCTTTGATCAGAAAGGAGACATCCATAAGTGAGTGGGACCACATCAAATTAAAAAGCTTCTGCTCAGCAAAAGAAACCAATACCCAAACCAAGAAACCCCCCACAGAATGGGAGAAGATCTTTACATGCCAGACATCAGACAAGAGGCTAATAACCAAAATATATAAAGAGCTCACCAAACTCAGGAACAAAAAAACAAATCACCTCATCCAAAAATGGGGAGAGGATATGAACTAAATAACCAAAGAGAGATCTAAAAGACCAATAAACATATGAAAAAAGAATTGTTCCAAGTCATTGATTATCAGAGAAATGCAAATAAAGAACAATGAGATACCACTTCACTGCTGTGAGAGTATCATACATCAGAAAAGGTAACAGCAGCAAATGCTGGAGGGGTTGTGGGGTCAAAGGAATCCTCCTGCACTGCTGGTGGGAATGTAAATTGGTCCAGCCTCTGTAGAGAACAGTCTGGAGAACTCTGAGAAGGCTAGAAGTGGACCTCCCCTATGACCCTGCAATTCCTCTCCTGAGGATATATCCTAAGGAACCCAACACACCCATCCCAAAAGGTTTGTGTATACCCATGTTCATCACATCACAATTTGTAATAGCCAAAGCCTGGAAGCAACCCAGGTGTCCAACAACAGATGAGTGGCTGAGTAAGTTGTGGTATATATACACAGTGGAATACTACTCAGCTATTAAAAATGGTAATTTCACTGTTTTCAGCCCTTCTTGGTTGGAGCTTGAAGAAATCATGTTAAGTAAAATAAATCAGAAACAGAAGGATGAATATGGGATAATTTCACTCACAGGCAGAAGTTGAAAAACAAGATCAGAAGGGAAACACAGAGAAGGGCCAGGTGCTGGCACAACTGGTTAAGTGCTCACATCACAGTGCAGAAGGACCCAGGTACAAGCCCCTGGTTGGTCCCCACCTGCAGGGGGAAAGCTTCACAAGTGGTGAAGCAGGGCTATAGGTGTCTCTCTGTCTCTCTCCCTCTCTATCTCCCCCTTCTCTATGAATTTCTCTCTGTCTCTATCCAGTAATAAATAAATAAATAAATAAATAAATAAATATTTTTTGAAAAGAAGGGAAACACAGGCAGATGTTGAAAAACAAGATCAGAAGGGAAAACACTAAGCAGAACTTGGACCGGAGTGGCATATTGCTCCAAAGTAAAAAGACTCTGGAGTGGGTACTGGGGAGAGTACAGGTCCTGGAACAGGGTGGCAGAGGATCTAGTAGAGGTTGTATTGTTACGTGGAAAACTGAGAAATGTTATGCATGTACAACTATTGTATTTGCTATAGATTATAAAACATTAATCCCCCAATAAATGAATATATATATATATATATATATATATATATATATATATATATATATGAAAGAAAGAAAGAGAGAGAGAGAGAAAGGGGACATCCAACCTCAGCACAGTGAGGTGTCTATGCTGTGCATATTCTTGGCTAGAACAAAACAGTATGTAAGTTATTCTCAGACTGGAGGAGTCTTGTTATGAAGCCAGTGAAGAAAATAAACATTTTTTTCTCCCATAAATACCCAACAGAAGCATGTATTCACAACTAAGCAGGTGATGTTTAAATTTGCATTTAAAACTTTAGGGACTCAAAAAAATGCATAACAAACCTAAGAAAGTCACCTTCAAAAGGAGTCTGCTTCATGAGATGTGCCTAACAGTGGAGCCCATTATTATCTGTTTATTTAGCGTGGCACCATGTCCTGGTGCAAGTGTGATGTCACTGTGCCCCAGCTACATTATTCATCCAAATAGACAGAGACACTATGGCACCAGACCGCCTCCTGCTACCACAACAGCTCCTGCACTCAGACCTGGGTCACACACACAGGGGAAGGCTTACAAGTCATCCTTCCAGCCCTTCTTATCATTTTATGAGTTACATCTTAAAACATCATTTCTTTTTATTAGAAATGTAGGATCTGGGACTGGGCAGTGGTGTACCTGGTTAAGCCACATATCACCACGGGTACACAAGGACCCAGGTTCAAGCCCCCACTTTCTACCTGGAATGGGGACGCTTCACGTGTGGTGAAGCAGGTCTGCAGGTGTCTATCTTTCTCTCTCCCTCTCTGTTTCTCTGTTCAGTATCTCTCTGTTCTGTCAAAAAAAAAAAAAAAAAGCAATTTACAGCTTCGAGGAAGAAAACAGTATTTATAGCTTCAAACAAACTATCAGTAATGTGTTTTGGAAAGACCTTCTCAGGGCTGTGTGGTGGCGCACTTGGTTGAGTGCACCTATTATAATGCACGAGGTCCTGGGTTCAAGCTCCTGGTCCCCACCTGTAGGGGAAAAGCTTTGTGAGTGTTGAAGCAGTGCTACAGGTGTCTCTCTGTCTCTCTCTCTCTGTCTATCACCCCCTTCCCTCTAGATTTCTGGCTGTCTCTATCCAATAAAATAAAGATAATTTTTAAAAAATTTTAGAAAAGAAAGACATTCTCAAGTGCCTGGAGAAGGTACTCACCCCAGGGCAGCAAGCTGAAGTGGGTACACAGTGCTTCATGTGCTGAGGTTCTGAATATGCATGGAATGGTCCTGGTGAGAGGAGGAGAGTGGGAGAGGTGACAAGGATGAGAAATCAAATGTCCTCTCACAGAGTATACACATCTCACGTACACATATTCCGAAAATATCTACAGGACACCCAGTCAGGCATTCACAGAAGAAAATACTGTTTTACACCTGTAATTCAGTCCTGCAATATACTTGCCGAACTATCTGAACCTAGTCAAGATGTAGTGACAGTGGTACTGTCACTGGATAATGACTTCGTGCTGCTAAATGCCATGTGTCACTTTACTTGATAATGACATTACTGTTTCTTTTTTTATGGTAGTGATTATTTTTACTCTTGTGTAACTTGCCCTGTTGTGTTCCCCATGTTCAGAAGATAAATTGCAACTGCACAGAACAGCGAACCACCCCTTTACAACAGTGGCAAACCTTGCCAGGCCACTAGGGCTTCGTAACTGAATGGTGAACTTGAGCTCGCCCAAACATGTCTCTGCAATTTGAGATGAATCTGTTCCAGAACTCCCACCCAGTCTCATTAGGCTTGGCTGGGACCCTGCCATCCCTCTGAAAACTGATATATTTAAAAAAAAAAAAATACCCTGAGGATTTTTTTTTTTTTTACCAGAGCTGCCCAGTACTGGTTTAGGGTGATGTGAGAAATTGAACCTAGGACTAGGGAGCCTCAGGCATGAGAATCTCTTTGCATAACCATATGCTATCTACCCCTGTCCTAGGATTCTAAAAGTTAGCTTAAAAAAATAATGAAAACTCTTCTGGTCTCAAAGTGAGGCTGTCAATGTTTAAAAAGGGAGTGGGGGAGGATCTTTGAAGTGTATTCCACTGATCCATAGTCTTAGAGGTCCCTAGGAAGGCATTTCATCAAAGCATTACTGTTTTGGTGACACATCACAGACGGAACAAGAAGGCGCCAAGAGCGGAATGCAGATAAGCTTATTGAACACATTCAAATGAACTGAACTGAAGGCCACAACAACCAAGCAAACCTCAGAGACATGTCACATATGAGTAAAAGTGTGCTTCAGCCTGATTTGATGTCTTGTGACAATTAGAGGAAAAGCCTGATATTGTGTATATTTCCCTATGTATATCCTGAAGACCCTGCCTTCACTTAAAGACCAATTTACTTTATATAGGAGTCAGGCAGAGCTCCATCTGAGAAAGAGAAGTCAAAGCACAGCTCCAGCACATACAGTGCTAGGGGGTGAATGAAGACCCTCTACCTACTAACTGAGCTATTTCCCCAACCACATAAAATACGTAAATTTTAAAACATACTGAACATATTTATTTAAAAAAAAAAAAAAAAAGGTTTCGGCTTTAATATAGTTCTCATTCAGGACTTCCAAATGAGGAGTTATAGAAACGATTACAGGGGGAGTCAGGTGATAGCACAGCAGGTTAAGTGCAGGTGGCGCAAAGCACAAGGACCAGCAAAAGGATCCCAGTTCGAGCCCCTGGCTCTCCACCTGCATGGGAGTCACTTCATAGGCGGTGAAGCAGGTCTGCAGGTGTCTATCTCTCCCTCTCTCTATCTTCCCCTCCTCTCCATTTCTTTCTGTCCTATCCAATGACAATGACATCAATAACAATAACTACAACAATAAAACAACAAGGGCAACAAAAGGGAATAAATAAATTAAATTTTTTTTAAAAAAATAAATGATTACAGGAAGTTTTAGCAAGTGACTATTAAACATGGTGACCTCTACATATAGTCATATGAAAAGGAAGAGAAGTTTCTGTTACTATCCAGGGAGTTTTGATTTCTTTAAATGTTTTGCAGATTAGAACTTGGTTCTGTGTTTTGTTGGAAGAAGTAGGGAGAACTATTAATAAAAATACATACAGCCCTATGTATCTATGGACCAGTTTGGTGCCTCTAGGTAAATTTTTTGGTTATGATAAACCAAGCCTGAGCCCTAAAAGGGTGTAGACGATTACACAAGACATACACCTACGACACTGCATTGTTGGCAGAGTCAAAGGCAGAATGCTCTCAGCTGCCTAGTGGTTGTTTCCCAACCACACACCCCCCGGAATGTTGACTTTGAATCATGAGTTGATACAAACTTAATATTTTTCACATGTCATTTTGATCTGGTGTTTAATAATCTTGCAACATAAATCTGAAATCCTAAATTTTTCAGAGTATAAAGCCAAGAAGACACATCATCTATGGGGATTTGAAGAAGCAATTGGAAGTTTTTTTTATTTTTTTTTTACAAACAAAAGGATTGCTTGGACATTACATGTAGTCTTCTACAATGTCTATGCATGTTTGGAAGTTGTGTAAATAAGACTCTGGCCCAATATTTAGTTTGCTTTCACCTGCATGGGGTCGCTTCACATGCAGTGAAGCAGGTCTGCAGGTGTCTATCTTTCTCTCCCCCTCTCTCTTCCCCTCCTCTCTCAATTTCTCTCTGTCCTATCCAAGAACAACAGTGGAAAAAAGATGGTCTCTAGGAGCAGTGGACTCATAGTGCAGGTACCACCGAAATTCAGCAATAACCCTGGAGGAAAGAAAGGAAGGAAGGAAGGGAAGAAGGAAGGAAGGAGGAGAGAGAGAGAGAAAAGGCAAGGAATTTTTAGAGGGGTGATCATTACAAGTGTGGGGGGTGGCATGTAGGATGGTCAGGCCTTTATCCCAGCAGGAAAAGACTGCACAGGGTGGCAAGCAGCCCTGCACAAAATACTTAAGGCTCTGTGCTTCAGTTTCTTCAGTAAAATCAAAATATTTTTTATAAATATCTTAGAGAGTTGTTGTGAACATTAAATCATACAATCTATAATTTTTAGCAAAATACTTAACACAACTCTCCAAAAAAAAAAGCTATTTCAACATTCTTTTTCCTCTGAAAAATTATTACTGTAAAATGGAAAATATATTCTGGTGTTTAAAATTGAGGGGGGGAAAGAGGAGTGTACAAAATGCCTCCAAATATAGAACAAACTGTGGGACGGGGGCTGGGGGTGGGCTGTGGGGGCAGGCTCATGTGCATATGTGCATACTTGCCTACCCAAATAAAAAGCAAGCCAGAAAACTAAACAGAAACTGTTTGAGCCAAAAATACCAAAGTAGATTCTGAGAGAAGTTAGGATGATCTGACCCTAGACTTTCATTTTAAAAATAGCCAATTGCCCTAGTAAACCATTTTTAAACTGACATTTGCTCAAACCAAAGAGCAGGACCAGGTGATGGAAAACGTTTTTCTTCCAACGCAACTTGCATGACAGGATTTTATGTTCTGTCAGAATTCTATGTTGGCATAGTGCATACTCTCCGAAGAGGGAAGGAAAATCTGTCACCATTTGCTAAGCTCATGGCCAGTGGGCACAGTGCTATACTGAGGAGTTGAGCAACCTTTGGGCAACAAGGAAGTGGTTCTGTGCCAGGCCATACTGTCCTGCCACCTACATGTATGAGTCCCAGCCATTTGACTGATAAGTTGACAGCACTGTCCTGGCTTGTAAAACAAGTTGATAGTATCTATCTAGTATAATGAAGACTCAGAACCATGCTCTGCATATAGAGAACACTCAGGGTTGGCATCTCTTTAATCCTCCTCGGAAGTCTTTGGATGGGAGCTGGGTGGTGGAGCACCTGGTTGAGCACACATGTTACAGTACTCAAGGACCTGGGTTCAAGCCCCTGGTGCCCACCTGCAGGGGAAAGCTTTGCAAGTGGTGAAGCAATGTTGGAGGTGCCTCTGTCTCTGTCTCTCTCACCCTTCTCCTAGATTTCTGGCTGACTCTATACAATAAATAACAATAATAAAAAGGAACTCTTTGGGCCAGATGTTAGCTCATTTATGTGAAGAAATCCGAGGTCAAAAGTGATTTGGTGTTAAAGATTTGGTGTAAAGTCAGGGATTCAAGCTTAGGCCTGTGAGTCTTGGCACTGAGCATGCTAGGGCTTCCCTAGACTGTACTAAAAGCACCAGGCCCTGGCTTCTGTTAATAATGGTGCCCTTATATGTGCCACTCAGTTCTACATCTTGAAAGAGGTGCTCTTTACTTGCTGTGGCCCTCCCTCCCCTCATCCTGTTCTTTCTTATCTCTGTGACTTTGCTTGAAACCCTTTACTAAGTCCCTGTTCACTTCTCCTTTTGCCTAGTGATCTTTAAAAGCCCTGCACAGGCATTTTCTCCTACAGGAAGCCTTCTGTCTGCCCGAGGACTGAATAATTCTCTCTCATATGTCATTCCATGGCAGCCACTGAGAATGTGTTATGCTTATTTTAGCAGTTCAATAGAACACCCAGAATATGGCAGACATTCAATGTAGAAATAAAAATGCTGCATACCTTATTCTGTGTTTTATTTAAATCAGATTAATTATAATAATATAGTCACCATAGCAGCACACAGCGGTCAACTGATTAAAAAAGAATTTTTTTTTTCTACCCAGAGTCATGGGAGAAGTCAGGAGATTTCTGGTGGACTAGCAGCTCCCTGAGTGTACTTGAACTACCTCTGGGGTATAAATATTGTCACCAGTGTCAGTTCTCCAAGATGGGTTCCTCTACTGTTGGTGCTTCGATCTCTTTTCTTATATTTTAAATTTGTCGTGGCCCACGATTTTTTTTTTTACACAACCCTTTTTTATAGTCTTCTTTTTTAAAATGTTTACTATTATTTACTTTGGGTAGAAACATAGAGAAATTGAGAAGGGAAAGGAGGAGATAATGAGGAAGAGAGAGATATCTGTAGCATTACTTCACCACTTGTGAAGCTTACCCCATGCAGGGGAGGAACAGGGCTTTGAATATTGTGATGTGTGTTCTACCAGGTGCGTTGCCACCTATCTCCGGAGTGTTGGATTTAAAAACATGAGGGTCCTGAGTTCAATTCCTGGCATTACATATGCCAGAGTGATGCTCTGGTTCAGTCTCTTTCTCTCATTCTCTAGTGTTAATAACTAAATAAATCTTTACAAAAAGCAAACAAAAAAAAAGTCTTCCTTACTTTATCTGGATATCATTTAGGAAAATGATTATGCCTCAGAGAACAAACAATAGAAACATTACATCTCATAAGTAGATATAAATTCATTTGTTTTTACTAAGAAGATATTTTCTCCCTTAAACTACTTCTATCTAAAACAAGCGCTCTAAAACAAGCGCTGAATTAAGTTTTATCCATGTTCATAAAATACAGATGAGATTCCCCAAATGTGTAATCTATGAAGGACTATTCCTAGAAGCTTTTTGTTTGTTTGTTTTAACAATTACAATACTTTCACAGATTAAATACTGCTTATATTTCAGACTTCTGAAACAAGCTGACCATGATTTTTTTTGTTCACATAATATCCAATGTAGCATTCCCTTTAAAAATTATCATGGCTAGGGAGTTGGGCGGTAGTGCAGCAGGTAAAGCGCAAGGACCAGAATAAGGATCCTGGTTTGAGCCCCAGCTCCCCACCTGCAGGGGAGTCGCTTCACAGGCGGTGAAGCAGGTCTGCAGGTGTCTATTCTTCTCTCCTCCTCTCTCCATTTCTCTCTGTCCTATCCAACAATGATGACAACAATAAAACAACACGGACAACAAAAGGGAATAAATAAATAGTTTTTTAAATTTATTTTAAAAAAATGATCATGGGTATTTCAAATTACACACAAAATAGGAACAATATGTTGTTAAAATCTACGTTTCAAAAAATTTAGGGTATCAACCAAACACTTCTCTCCCCTCCCTCTCCTATTTCAACATAAGAATAGAATCTATTGGCATTGGTAACATGCAGCCCCAACCATTCTTGTCTCCTTCCTTTCCCACTGTTCTGAGTGAGGCTGCTGCCACCTGCAATGACAGCTCCCATGATGCACTCACACCCATGCACACAAACACACTGTCATAACTATGCCTGCACATGCACATACGCCTGCACCCAGCCCTTTACCCCATTTGCTAGCCTTGGTTAACTTCAGATAGTAGGGCAGAAACTTGGTTGGGCATCTACTAACTGAATTATTTTTAAAGTGTCAAGCTACAAATACTTCTAAAATCAAATAATCAACAGAAATTTTTTTTTCCTTAAATGAGTTTTTATCCCCCTAATGCTATAGATTGGTAGAATCATGGCAACTGTCTTTTCTGCTTCTTTATCCTCTCAGTACAATTCCAGCCTTTATCTTCATCTTTTTTTGTTTGTTTGTTTGTTTATAAAAAGGAAACACTGACAAAACCATAGGATAAAAGGGGTACAGCTCCACACAATTCCCACCACCAGAACTCCATATCCCATCCCTCCCCTGATAGCTTTCCTATTCTTTTTCCCTCTGGGAGTATGGACCCAGGGTCATTATGAGGTGCAGAAGGTGGGAGGTCTGGCTTCTGTAATTGCTTCCCTGCTGAAGAACATGGGCGTTGGCAGGTTGATCCATACTCCCAGACTGCCTGTCTCCCTAGTGGGCCGGGGCTCCAGGACACATTGGTGGGATCACCTGCCCAGGGAAGTCCATTTGGCATCATGGTAGCATCTTTTCAACTGCCATCAGGATTAATTATCATTGGGGCTTGATGCCAGCACTATGAATACATGGCTCCCAGCATCCATTCTTACTCCTTTTTTCTTTTCTTTTTTTCCTCTTTAATTGGTAGGGCAGAGAGAAATTGAGGAAAGACAGAAAGGGAGAAAGGGAGAAACACATGCAAAATTGTGAAGTTTTCCCCCTGCAGGCAGGAAGTATGGGCTCGAACCCTAGTCCTTGCACATGGCAATGTGTGCACTTAACCTGGTATGCCACCACCCAGCCCCCATTTCCAATTTAAAAATTAAGACAAATAGTAGTTACCACTTCCACAGTTTCAAAATATTGCCAAAAAGTAATGCCACAAAAGTAATTTGGAGGTAGCTAGCAAGACTCTTATTGTTTTGTTTTGTTGTTTTTTTTCAGAACTTTAAAAAAAAATTTTTTTTAACCAGAGCACTGCAAGCTCTGGCTTATGGTGGGGTGGGGAATTGAACCTGGGACTTAGGAGCCTCAGGCCTAAGAGTCTCTTTGCATAACCATTATGCTACCTACCCCCACCCCATTTTTTTATATTTTTTTAGATAGGACAGAGAGAAACTGAGAGAAGATGTGATAATAGAGAGAGAGGCACCTGCAGACCTATTTCACTACTGTGAAGCAGAACCTCTGTAGTTAGGAAGTGGGGACTCAAACCCTGGTTCTTGCGCTTGGTTCTCGTGCACTTAACCCAGTGTGCCACTGCCTAGCCCCCTGGTGAATCTCTCTTATAAAGATAACTCTGGACAGAATAACTAAATATGTTTCTCAAACACAAACCACATTTTCCAAGGTGAGCTTAAAAGTTGGTTCTTGAGAAAGGAGAAAGTGGATGAAAATGTCCAACAGCTGAGGCCTGGCCATTTGCTTTTTTTTCTTTTCTTTTTAAATTTCTTTATTGGAGGATTGATGGTTTATAGTCAACAGTAAAATACAATAGTTTGTACATGTGTAACATTTCTCAGTTTTCCACATAACAATTCAACTCCCACTGTGTCCTCCTCTGCCATCATGTTCCAGGACCTGAACCCTCCACTCAGCCCGAGTCTTTTACTTTGGTGCAGTGCACCAACTCCGGTTCAAGTTCTGCTTTGTGTTTTCCCTTCTGATCTTGTTTTTCAACTTCTGTCTGTGAGTGAGATCATCCCATCTTCATCCTTTTGCTTCTTATCTCACTTACTGTAATATCTGTAAGCACCATCCAAGATGGGGTGAAGAAGGTGAGATCACCATTTTTAATAGCTGAGTAGTATTCCACTGTGTATCTAGACCACACCTTGCTCAGCCACTCATCTGTTGTTGGACAGCTGGGTGGCTTCCAGGTTTTGGCTATTACAAGGCCTGGCCCTTTCTGAACCCCACCTGTGGGCACTGTCTTTTTCACTCTCCCTGGGCAAGTCAGTTCAGAGGAACCCTCTTTTACACCTCCCTCCTGTTAATTACCATGTGAGAAAGAGTTGAAAGGATTAGCCTTCTTGCCTCTGGTAAAGCAGGACTTGGTACCTTGTGAGATGCCGCTGAGGTACTGAGGCACTGTGGTGTTCACTGGGTAGCATGAGTAAGGGTTGGGTGTGTGAGCCTTGCAAAAGTTGGAGGCCTCTCTGGGTTAAAACTCTTTGGCTTGTAAAGTGGCAAATCCTGCCTAAGTTTGCCAGGGTTAAATGTAGAAGTCTAGCACATAATGGAAAACAAGAGCTGTCAGGTGAATAGAGGTGAATTCTCATGTGTGTGCCTCTCTTCAGAGAGTTTTCCTTATTTATTTTTTTATTTGTTTGCTTGTTTGTCAGCTGGGCTATTGCTGGGGCTTGGTGCCTGCACTATGAATCCACTGTTCCAGGCGGCCTTTTTTTTTTTCTTTCTACTTTTTTTATTGCATAGGATAGAGAGAAATTGAAAAGGGAGGGGGAGATAGGGAAAAAGAACAATAGACACCTGCGGACAGACCTGCTTCACCACTTGCGAGGCGTTCTCCCCCTGCAGGTGGGGGGTGGTGCTCAATCCAAGGCCCTTGTACAAGATCATATGTGTTCTTCACTAGGTCTGTCACCACCAGCCCTCCCCTCTTTATTTTTTCTCTTCATTTTATTTGGGGATTAATGGTTTACAAATACAGTTGTTGACACAGAGGTAAAATTTCTCATCTCACCATGATAGATGTCTGCAAAGCACTCTCATCCCCAAGTTGGATCTCTTCCCACCACCCTGCACCAGGAATCCAAGCCTTTCCCACCTCCCCCAGAGTCCTTTGCTTTGGTGCAAAACACCAGACCCAGTCCAAGGTGTACTTTGTGACTCCCCTTTCTGTTCTTCTTTCTTAAGTTTTATCTGTGGGTGAGATCATCTGGTAGGATCGTTGCTTTCAAGACCTGGGAGGTGGCACAGTGGTGGAACTCTGGACTTAACAAGCATGAGGTCTTGAGTTGAACCCCTGGTGTCACATATGTCAAAGCAATGCTCATTTTTCTCTCTTTCTCCCATGAAATAATTAAAATAACTTTTTTTTTAAGTGGAGGTTGGAAAAATAGCTCATTTTGATAGTGTCACTGCCTTGGCCCAGGTTTGAGTTTGGCCACTGTCACACTGGAGGAAACTTCAATTGGTCAAAAGCAATGAAGCTGCAGCAATGATTAACAAGAAAAAAAAAATCCTCACTTTCTCAAAATTTACATACTAACCATTTGAAAGTAAGCCTGAAGTGCTACATGTTTGAACTGCCTTCTCTGTATACCCAGACCTTAACTGCTGAGTTGTCAAAAAAGTCATGATGAATTTTTGCATAGAAAAAAATACATCATGACTTTTCTGACAACCCAGTACACTAAGGCCCTGAGGCTTGGCCTTTGTATCCCAGCTATTAAGAATATTGGTTTCCCTACAAAGTTACGAATAACCTTCTTGGAATAACATGCAGCACTAACAAACTCTAGCAAACTATAAAAATTCTGTATTGTTAAAGGAACATTTTTAGTTTCCTTGGTTTTGTTGAGTGTTTTTTTTCCCCCTTTTCCTTCTTTTCTTGCCTCCAGGGTTATTGCTGGGGCTCAGTGCCTGCACTACAAATCCACTGCTCCTGGAGGCTATTTTTTCCCATTTGTTGCCCTGGTTGTTTATCATTGTTGTTGTTGTTGTTGTTATTGCTGTTGTTGTCACTGGATAGGACAGAGATAAATGGAGAGAGGAGGGGAAGATAGAGATGGGGGGAGAAAGATAGACACCTGCAGACCTGCTTTACCGCTTGTGAAGCAACCCCCCTGCAGGTAGAGAGCCGGGGGCTCGAACCAGGATTCTTAACACCAGTCCTTGCGCTTCGCTCCATGTGCCCTTAACCGACTATGCTACTGTCTGGCCTCCTATTTTTTATTTTTATAAATGAAAAATAATCATGTTTAGCAGTCAAGAACACAGGAGTTAGAATCAGTCCTAGTTTGCAATGTAAGCCACATGACAGTCATTCAGGACTTGAGTTGCTTCCTCTGTGAAATAGGATAAATATGGCCATCTCATAGGATATAACAATGAACTGAAATAAAACTCATCTAACAGCCAGTTCACTCTTTGGTACATAACCCCATTCAATAAACAGAAGCTAGTGTCAGAGCAGTTTCCTCCTTGAATGTGACCGTCCTCTGCTCATCATTCCAGGAGCAGTTTGATTTGAGTCAGCTCTGTGTCTGGCCAACTGTGCTTCTTTGAGCAGTACATATTTGGGATTCTATATTTCCATTTGTAGAGCAGGAGTTTGATCTAAGTCCCCTTGGAGACCTTCCACTTCTTTTTTTTTAATTTTTTCTTTATAAAATGGAAACACTGATAAGACCATAGGATAAGAGGGGTACAATTCCCACCACCAGAGCTCCGTATCCCATCCCCTCCCCTGATAGCTTCCCTATTCTTTATCCCTGTGGGGGTATAGCCCCAGGGTCATTATGAGGTGCAGAAGGTGGGAGGTCTGGCTTCTGTGATTGCTTCCCCACTGCACGTGGGCGTTGGCAGGTCAATTCATACTCCCAGCCTGTCTCTCTCTTTCCAAAGTGGGGCAGGGATCTGGGGAAGTGGGGCTCCAGGACATACTGGTGGGGTCATCTGCCCAGGGAAGTCAGGATGACGTCATGGTAGCATCTGGAACCTGGTGGCTGAAAAAAGAGTTAACATATAAAGCTGAGCAAATTGTTGACTAATCATGAACCTAAAGCTAAGAATATTGCAGATGATGACTTGGGGACTCCATTTTAGAAATAGCTTGTAGGGGAGATCTTCTACTTCTAAAAGTATAGTTGACTATTTAAGAAAAAGTGTTGGGAGTCAGGTGCAGTGGGTTAAGCTCAGGTGGCTCAAAGTGCAAGGACCAGAGTAAGATCCCGGTTTGAGCCCCCGGCTCCCCACCTGCAAGGGAGTCTCTTCACAAGTGGTGAAGCAGGTCTGCAGGTGTCTGTCTTTCTCTCCCCTCTCTGTCTTCCCCTCCTCTCTCCATTTCTCTCTGTCCTATCCAACAACGATGACATCAGTAACAACAACAATAACTACAACAATAAAACAAGGGCAACAAAAACAGAATAAATACTAATAAAGAAAGAAAGAAAAATAAAGAAAAAAAATTTTTTTAAAAAAAGTCTTGTGACAGTTCAGAATGACAAAAAGCTTCTCAGTGACATTGCCTTGCCTCTCTTTAGTCGAACCCTTCTTTGCACTATACTGATCCTCAACTCAGCTGCCCCTGGAGTCCTTCTTAAAGAAATACAGATGCTTGCGTCTCAGTGCCCCTGGCCAGCACTGTCATATTGGATGATCTGGTGGTGGGTGAGCTTTGATATTTTTTAAAAGCCAAGGTTAAGGATAACTGCTAGGATCTATGCAAATGGCACAGTCAAGTGTAAGGCAGAGGACACCACAGTGGATAAGCCACAGGATGCATCTGCAAGTCATCACCTTGGATTCACTATTTCCATTGTCTCACTTCTAATTTGGCTCTTCTCCCTCACATCTATGAGAAAAAGTAAAAGTGACAATATGGGAGTTGAGCGGTAGCACAGTGGGTTAAGCGCATGTGGCGCAAAGTGCAAGTACCGGTCTAAGGATCCAGGTCCGAGCCCCAGCTGCCCACCTGCAGGGGAGTCACTTCACAGGTGGTGAAGCAGATCTGCAGGTGTCTGTCTTTCTCTCCCCCTCTCTGTCTTCCCCTCCTTTCTCCATTTCTTTCTGTCCTATCCAACAACAACGACATCAACAACAATAATAACTACAACAATGGAAACAAGTACAACAAAAAGGAAATAAATAAATTTAAATAAAAAGAAAAAGAAAAAAAGAAAAGTGATGCCAGTCTCTGTTGTCCCCAAAAGCAAACCCAAACTCTTTGACCTGCCTTCCGTGGTCTCATTGTTCTGTCCCAGTGAAGAGTAATCATGTCAGATCCTCTCTGCCTACACTGTCTCACCCAACCAGTCTCCTACCCTTGTACTTGTTTCTGTGTGCCTTTCTGGTTTGCTCTGAGCTTTCTTCCCTACCTGACCCAAGCTGTGTGAGGGTGCACCTTTAGTGCATTTCTGTAGCCCTCTTTATGCAACCAGACATTCATTCAGACTGCACTCGATAGGCATTCCCAGCCCAGAGACTGTTCAATTGGGCAAAAGCAAGGAGGGGAGGAGTGTGACTTTACTTACCACTGTATGGCCTGTATTCTCGCATAGCTAGGCTCAGTGAATATTGGCAGAAAGATGAATGAATTGCATGGATGGATGAATGAGAACATAATAAAGAAAATGACTTTTTTTTTTTTTGGCCTCCAGGGTTATCACTGGGGCTGGCACTAAAAATCCACTGCTCCTCATGGCCATTTTTTTTTTTCCATTTTATTGCATAGGACAGAGAGAAATTGAGATATGGGGAAGATAAAGAGGGAGAGAGAAAAATAGACACCTGAAGACCTGCTTCACCACTTTTGAAGTGTCCCACCCTGCAGGTGGTGAGCCGGGGGGCTCCAGCCTATGTCTTCACGCAGTCCTTGTGCTTAGTACTATGTGTGCTTAACTGGGTACACCACTGCCTGGCCTCAGAATTTTTTCCTAAAAGGGTTATCAATGGAACTCAGTGCCTGCGTGATGACTGCTATTTCCTGTAGTCTTTCCACCACCATCCTTTTTTCCCCTTTCTTTCCATGTATATATATATATATATATGATGCTGAGGAATTATTCTGATGCAGTCTGTGCCCCCAGGTTTTACCACGCCCCGCGAAATCCTAGCAGTGCCCCCTTCAACCAATCCTGCCCCCACTCGTCACCCCTGGTTGTTGCCCAATAAAAGCTCTATCACTTCCCCCCCCACCCTCTCTCTGGGCTCTCTCTCTCTCTCAGCGCCCTCTCTCTCTCTCTCACTCTTGCCCGGTGGTGAGGTAGCGGGGACAGCCATTGTCGGCTGACTCCACATGGCCTGAGCCACCCCCCCCGATCCAATAATAAAGATTTGTGTACCCCACTTGCTCCAGACCTCCTCTCTCTCTCCTCTGCGACGCAGCCCAATGCCTGGCCCCAACTGACATATATATATATATATATATATATATATATATATATATATATATATATATATATGGGGAGAGAGAGAGAGACTGAGACCTGTAGCACTGTTCCACCACTTGTAACATTTCCCCACTACAAGGTAGGGTGCCAGAGCCTTGAACCCAAGTCATAGTAAAGTGTTTGCTTTATAGATAATACCACAGCCTGGCCCCAGATAAAAAAAAAAAACATCTCAAGGATTTGAGTCACACTAAATTAGAGAAGCCATGTTCTTTCAAAAATGAATACACAGGCAGGGGTCAATAGCATAATGGTTATGCAGAGAGACTCTGTGGCCTGATGCTCCATAGTCCCAGGTACAAATCCCCCTCCACCATAAGCCAGAGCTGAGCAGCACTCTGATAAACAATATAAAATGAAAGCAAAAAAAATGAATACACAAGGAAAAAAAGAATGTGACTGATTCATGCTCAACCAAGTAATCAGTTCCCATTTATAGATTCTCTTAAAGCTCATTCTTTTCTGTACAGCACATTTTAAAACTATTCTTTCATGTACAGTATACTATGCCAGCAAGAATGGGAAAGCAAACTTACTGTCCACCTAAGCAGTTTCATGTCTTCAGAGATTTGGTTCTTCATTGTTTACTCCATAAGCAAGAGTAACCAACAGCAGACCAACAAGTGACTTGGCTGGTAGAACACACACATTGAAAGTGATCAACAGAGGGGGTCAGGCGGTAGCACAGAGGGTTAAGCTCGCATGGCGCAAAGCACAAGGACTGGCATAAGGATCCCTGTTCGAGCCCCCAGCTGGTCCCACCTGCAGGAAAGTAGCTTCACAGGCGGTGAAGCAGGTCTGCAGGTGTCTGTCTTTCTCTCCCCCCTCTGTCTTCCCCTCCTCTCTCCATTTCTCTCTGTCCTATCTAACAACAATGACATCAGTAACAACAATAATAACCACAACAATGATAAAAACAACAAGGGTGACAAAAGGGAAAAAAATAGCCTCCAGGAACAGTGGATTCATGGTGCAGGCACTGAGCCCCAGCTATAACCCTGGAGGCAAAATAAAAAAGTGATCAACAGAATGCTAATGTGAAAATGTATGGGAAAATGGTCTATTTTAATATTTGCTAATGCACATTCTAGTAACCCTTCATTATACACTAATTACAGATGAAATGATGTGATGATAAACTACATTTACTCCTCTATGTGTGATATAGAGACTAGCCCAAGCCTAGATTTATACATAAAAAGGCAGTGTGAAATATGACCACTAAGCACGAACTTGAATAACTAAACTTCAAAAATCTTATTGGACACCTAGTGTGTTGCATCCTAGAAAACAATTTTCTCTCTTTTTTTAATTTTTGTATTAGTGATTCAATATTGACTTACAAAATGACATGTCTACAGGGGTATATAATTCCACACCATTCCTACCACCAGAGTTCTGAATCCCAAGTCCCTCCATGGCAAGCCACCACAGTTCTCCTGAGGTTGCAGATGTGGGTGAACTGTCATCTCTAGAACTATCTGTCTACTTTTGTACATAATTCCCCCTTTTTCTTCGAGGTCCAGTCCTCCTCTCTTCCCCTCCAAGCCCTACATAACCCTATTACTACATCCAAACATCTCTGTACTTTTCCTCCTCTATCTCTGGGTCCTGATGGAACTGGAGTTCAGAGCCCTCTTATCCTCTTCCTCCGATCACTTCTCCCCCACTGGGAGTATGGATCAGAGTTGTTCTTGGGATGCAGAAGGTAGGAGTCCGTTCTGGCTTCTGTGATTGCTTCTCTGCTGGATTTGGGCGTTAACAGGTTGATCCATACCCCCATCCTGGAAAAAAAAAACAATACCTGCCCCCCACACACACACCAATAGAAAGAATGAGCAAAGAAAGCACAGCTGCTGGGAGACTTAGAAACCTAGATGCTCGGGACTAGAAGTCATTTCATGCAGTTCTTATTCTAAACGCTCTGTTCAAGTGCCTCTACCATCCCTTACCCTGCAAATCTACTCTTCCCTTATGCTGTTTCTCTCCCCATAACCCTCTCCCCTCTATTCACTTTTCTTTCTCTTTTCCACCTACAAAATACCCTGCTCTCATCCCATGTGTCCTTGGAAGGGGAAAAATAATAGAATTTTTGAGATTTAATTCAGAAAGTGAGAGAATGTGAGACATAAAAGTATAGCTGCTACAGCTGGGTGGAAACACAGGCTTTCTTTTTTTATTTTTTTTTCTGCCTTGGCTTAAGTTTAAAAGTACTGAAACATTTTTTACAAGTGTAAAATGTGTAATTGTGTAAGAGTGTCTTTTTCAACATTGTTGCTTAGTACAGTGAGGAGGGAGGAAGGGAGAAAGAGGGAGAGAGAGAGAGAGAGAGAGAGAGAGAGAGAGAAAATCATACATCACCCAGAGTTGGATTGGTCTTGGTCAGTTAGAAAACAGGAATGTGTAATCAGTGCCACATACTTTTCAGGCACAATCACAGCAGTTTGATTTGTAACTCCATTCACAGGTCCACAAAAAATACAGCCTGTGTGGGTTTCTCCCTTTATTGATTCAGCCAAACAAGCTTTGCCAGGGCACATTCCTGCAATCTGAGTCCAACCCCGGGGTGCTGTTGGATCATTAGCACCTCCCTCTCCTTTTTGCACTGTTTGCACAACTAAGTGTTTTCTCCTTTTAAAGTTAGCAGAAAACTGCAGCATTCAGTTTCCTTTTATTTCTTCTTGTCATTCCCCTACCCCAGTCACTTCATTTGGGGAAGTACTGATTGTCAAAATGGTAATCACTGGGGAGTTTCTTATCTCCCTGTGATAGATATCCACACTCCACACCCACCTTCCTTCTCAACCCTCTCTGTCAGTCTCTCCCCTCTAGAGCCCTTAATTCCACAGCAAAAGACCACAGTGAGGCTGTTTCACCTGGTATTTTCCCCTTCTTTGTTTCTTAAGTTTCACCTTTTGTTTGTTTGTAAAATATTAATGAACTTATTTATATGGGAGAGAGACTCTCCCATAAATCCCATGATTTTATTAATTTAGCTAGGGCATACTTTCTGTTGCTGTGTTTTTGTTTTGTTTTGTTTTGTTTTTTGAGCATGCCATGATCGCCATTTGATTTTCTCATTATCCCTGAGAAAAAAGTGAAGATGGTTTTAAAAACAAAACTGAGCCTGCCTTATAATAGAACTAGAAAAGAGGATTCACCCCCATTACAGCTTGTAACTGACCAAGCCTAGTCCCTTCCCACTCTGCCATGTCTCTTATGCATTCCTACCTAGTGATGTAGAAATGTATTACTCATTCATTCTGTGTGAGTGTACATCAAAGTCTAGGGATACATTTAAAAATAAAATGTAGGGGGCTGGGTGGTAGCGCAGCAGGTTAAGCGCATGTGGTGCAAAGCGCAAGGACCAGTATAAGGATCCCGGTTCAAGCCCCCAGCTCCCTACCTGTAGGGGAGTCGCTTCACAGGCAGTGAAGCAGGTCTGCAGGTGTCTATCTTTCTCTCCCGCTCTGTCTTCCCCTCCCATCTCAATTTCTCTCTGTCCTACCCAACAACAATGACAATAATAATAGTAACAACAACACGGATAAACAAGGGCAACAAAAGGCAAAAAAAAGGCCTCCAGGAGTGGTGGATTTGGTGCAGGAATGGAGCCCTAGTGATAACCCTGGAGGCAAAAAAAATAAAGTTACTTAAAAAATGTATACCACTTATTTAAGAATATCTACTTTTCATGTCTCTACTAGAGTGACTATCAGTCATTGATACTAATTTATCAGTGACTACCAGTCATCGATACAAAAATAATTGATTTCCATGCTTGAGTTTCACTTTCAAGCTCTTACTGAACAAATACAAGCTAAAAATGACTTTAAACCAAAAAAAAAAAAATCCTGAGTTGATAGTGTTGATTCATTCCATTCCTTTTAGAGAGCCCACTTTAAGATCAATCACACTGAACAAATCCCCCAATGCTACTTAACTAGTTAGCAAATTACACATCATCGTGAACCTATGTCTTCCTCTTTAAAAGGATGGTAATGGATTTGTTACATAAAGTGCTTAAGGTAGTGCAAGTTATCTCAAAAATCGTTAATAAATATAACTTCCTTTTATTCCCCCTGTCAACTATAAATTTATGTTATTAACAATGAAGAGTAAAATGTTTTAATAATGGATAAAGAAATTTCATTCTTGGGAGTCAGTAGCGCAGCAGGTTAAGAAGGACCGACTTAAGGATCCCAGTTTGAGTCCCCCCCCCCCCCCCCGCTCCCCACTCCCCACCTGCAGGGGGGTCACTTCACAAGCGGTGAAGCAGATCTGCAGGTATCTGTCTTTCTCTCCCCCTCTCTGTCTTCCCCTCCTCTCTCCATTTCTCTCTGTCCTGTCCAACAACAATAATAAAACAACAAAGGGAACAAAAGGGAAAATTTAAAAAAATTTTAAAAAGCAGAAATTTCATTCTTCCCCATCCTGCATCAAACTGTCCTGGAAGCACTATAAATAGGCAACTAGGTGTAATTTAGTGTCACTGTCTCTTGTTTATGTCACGTACTGCTTGACTGATATGTTAATGAGACATGAATGATAAGTCAGCAGACTACTGAAAAATGCTCAGCATATATGTAAATTCACATCGTGGGTAATCACCTTCAGATCAGGGGAGATGGATAAAACGTTAGCTGAGAAAAACATACTGAGTTTTAGAAGTATAACCAAACCATTAGCTGTTTTCTTTGTGCTTCCTACCTTCAGGCAGGACACGAGTTAGAAGTTCATAGTTGTAGGTCTAGGATATAGTGCACCCCATAGAATGTATACATGGGAGTCGGGCAGTGGCACAGCGGGTTAAGCTCAAGTGGCACAGTGGGTTAAGCGCAGGTGGCACAGCAGGTTAAGCACAGGTGGCGTGAAGCTCGAGGACCAGCGTAAGGATCCCAGTTTGAGCCGCTGGTTCAAGCCCCTGGCTCCCCACCTGCAGGGGAGTCACTTCACAAGCGGTGAAGCAGGTCTGCAGGTGTTTATCTTTCTCTCCCCTCTCTGTCTTCCCCTCCTCTCTCAATTTCTCTCTGTCCTATCTAACAATGATGACATCAACAACAACAATAATAACTACAAGGGCAACAAAAGGGAAAATAAATAAATATAAAAAAAAAATTTTAATGCACACATGACCATGAGCAAGGACCTGGGTGTAGTGCAAGCTCCCACCCCCACCCCAGGTCCTACTTGGGGTAGGAAGCTTCAGCAGGGATGAAGCAGTGCTTCAGATATCTCTCTCTCTCACTCTCTACCCCCCTCCTATTTCTGTCTCCTTCTAGAAGCAAAAAATTAAAATAAAATGTTCACCGAGAGTGATGAATTCATCTTGCAAGCACTGAACCCCAGCAGTAACCCTCGTGGGAAAAGGAAGGGAGGATGGAAAGCAGCTTTCCTACTTATTGTTTTGTTTGTTGTTGTTGTTGTTTAATATTTTTAATATTTCTTTATTTAATTTATTCCCTTTTTGTTGCCCTAGTTGTTTTATTGTTGTAGTTGTTGTTGATGTCTTCGTTGTTGGATAGAACAGAGAGAAGTAGGGAGAGGTGGGGAAGACAGGGTGGGGGGAGAGAAAGACACCTGCAGACCTGCTTCACCACCTTTGAAGCGACTCCCCTGCAGGTGGGGAGCCAGGGGCTCAAACCAGGATCCTTAGGCCGGCCCTTGCGCTTTGCACCAGGTGTGCTTAACCCACTGTGCTACCACCCAACTCCCGTTTGTTGTATTTTTTTAAGAGGGTAAAATTATTCACTTAGCATTGCTCCTATCTTGTTTCAACATTGGATTGAAAATACGTGATTTCAAATCTTATTTCCAAGCAACAGAAATATTTCCTGAATCAAAGATAGATTTGTTACGAATTCTGCAAAAGCTTTTTTTTTTTTTAAAGGAGCCATTTGCCTATCTCTACTGTTAATGAAAAGTAAGATGCACCTTTGGGCAAAGAAAATGATCCCTGGTATGCGAATTCTGCTTTCTGACATAAAATATTTCTTGTCATTAGTCAGCCTTCTACTTGTTCATCATATAGAAATATGGAGGTTCTGGGCCGGGTAGTGGCGCACCTGGTTGAGCGCACATGCTACAGTGCACAAGGACCTGGGTTCGAGTCCCCACCTGCAGGGGGAAGCTTTGGGAGAAATATGGAGGTTCCACCTTCTTTAAGCAAACAGATGAATGAAAAACACATTAACTATAGCGCACTGTTCAAATGTTAACTGTAAATGGTAAAAGATATTATGAATTCCTCTTTTTTTGAGATTTACCCATAGTCACACTATATTACAGAACTAGGTCACATTGGGGGCAGGGTGTCAAATATTTACTTTTTTTTATAATGTTGCTTGACTGTTACAAATTATTTTTGCTGAGACTTAAGAATCTAGACTGTATACTTATAATGTAAAACATATTCTTCTAGACAAGTAATATTTTCAATTACTCTTTTTATAATTAAATGTAGATGTTAACATATAAGCACTGCTTTATTTTTAGAATGTTTGGGATTCATGAGTGGGAATGCTCAGAAAACAGATTTCTTAAAAAAATATATTACTTTTTTTGTAGACTCTGTTTAAAAGATAGTTTAGAGCAATACATCTTTTTTGAGCAACAGATAAGATGGTTTTAAATAATAGGTGGAAAGACAGGATTTTCCATTACAGTGACAGCACTAAACCATAATCACCATGTTAGGAACATCTTCTTTACAGGTAAAAGACAGTGAATAAAATGATTTACTTGAGAAAGCCTGAGACCATCCTGAATTATCTGGTCCTAAGGTATCTATTAAGCAGGGGCCAGTACTTCTCAAAGAACCGTAACTACTTAATGGGTGACTTTTACTGACTGCCATCTTCAAAACTGCTACCTTTGACAGTGACACAAAATGATAGCTCCTTAGTCTTAGTGGCCAAACGATTGATTCTAATTGTCTTCATGTTCCCTTTCTTCTATCACAGAATCGGAAGACTTTTTGATGGTACAGAACCCATTGTTTTGGACAGTCTCAAACAGCACTATTTCATTGACAGAGATGGACAGATGTTCAGATATATCTTGAATTTCCTACGAACATCAAAACTCCTCATTCCCGATGATTTCAAGGTGAGGGATTGACATTGAATTACCAATAGCATAAACATGTGATTTATCTTGATGCACTCCAAAAGCTTTCTAGTTCCAGAGTTTTAATCTCTTCCAAGTCTCCTGGCACCAGAAGTCTCTGACATGGTTATTCTGTCTGTGAAATGAAGATGCAAGCATTTTTTTTTATTTTATTTTTATATTTATTTATTTGTAGTGCTGGAGTTTCAAACAGGTGCAACAGGTGCTCAAGGGTTCATTCTTCAACTTTTTAAAAGAATTTTAGATAGGAGGGGGGAGAGAGAGAGAGAGACCTAATCACTACTCTATCACCCATAGAACTTTGCCCAGTTGCCATGGTGCTCCCATGTGGTGCCAGGATTTGCACAAGGTAAAGCATGAGCACTACTAAGTGAACTGTCTCCCAGTTCAAAAACTAAAAACCATTACCCAGTTCAACATAAAGCAATCTCTACTTCTACTCTGGTATTGTATTCAGACTGTCTTTTTTTCCTGTTATCATAGAAGAATCACTTAAAATTTTTTTTTTTTTTAAGGGGGGGAAATGGCCTCTGGAAGCAGTGGATTCGAGGTGTAGGCACTGAGCCCCAGCAATAACCCTGGAGACAAAACAAAACAAAACAAAACCTTTGGCATTGAAATATCAGCTCCTCATATGTTAGTTCCTCCTTATCTATGGCTATTTTTCTCTCAAATTCTTCATTCTTTTCTTCACTCTTAAAATATTTTATTTATTAATTAGAGGGGTAAGGGGGGAGAGAGACAATGAACCAGACCTAACTTATCCACTGTGCCATCTCCCAGACCACTTCTCTTCTTAACTCTTTAAAACTTCCTGTGTTTTATTCCTGAAAGTCCCTAAGAGAATGTCATTGCTGCTGCAAGTGTGCTTATCTGGCTAAGGTACAAATTCCATCCGTTGCTATTACTATTCCTTTGGTTTTCACAGCAATTCTCCAAGTTCCTTTTTTTTTTTTTTTTATTTTCTTTTTTTTTTATTTTTTTTTTATTTAAGAAAGGATTAATTAACAAAACCATAGGGTAGGAGGGGTACAACTCCACACAATTCCCACCGCCCAATCTCCATATCCCACCCCCTCCCCTGATAGCTTTCCCATTCTCTATCCCTCTGGGAGCATGGACCCAGGGTCATTGAGGGTTGCAGAAGGTAGAAGGTCTGGCTTCTGTAATTGCTTCCTCGCTGAACATGGGCGTTGACTGGTCGGTCCACACTCCCAGTCTGCCTCTCTCTTTCCCTAGTAGGATGGGTCTCTGGGGAAGCTGAGCTCCAGGACACATTGGTGGTGTCTTCAATCCAGGGAAGTCTGGCTGGCATCCTGATGACACCTGGAACCTGGTGATGCAAACTCTAGTATACTTCTGCTTTCTTACTTTGGTGCCATACTCCAAACTCAGTCAATTTCTGCTTTGCGTTTCTACTTCTTCTTCCTTTTTTTTTTTTTTACATGCATAACATTCCCCAGATTCCCATTTAGCAATACAACCCCCACTATTTCATTCATCATTTTTCATGGACCTGTATTCTCCCCACCCACCCACCCACCCCAGATGCAAGCATTAACACTATAGAGGACCTTTTTTAGGCTTTTTACTTAGAGAAGTGGATTACAATTCATTTTAAAACCTAGCAAATCAGTTGGCGGGTGAGGGGAGATAGCATGCAAAGAAACTTCATGCTTGAGGCTCCAAAGTCCCAGGTCCACCATAAGCTAGAACTGAGCAGTACTCTAGTAATAAATGAATAAATCAATAAATATTTAAAATTAAAAAATGAAAATCAGTTGATTAGATTCACCATTGCTTTCTAAGTCTTATCAAAAAGAAAATTAAAAAGCAGGGGACCAGGTGGTGGTACATCAGGTTTAGCACACATGCAACAATGTGCAAGGACCCGGGTCTGAACCCCCGGTCCTCACCTGCAGGGGGAAAGCTTTGTGAATTATGAAGCAGGGCTGCAGGTGTCTCTCTGTCTCTCTCCCTCTCTATCACCCCCTTCCCTCTCAATTTCTGGCTGTCTCTATCCTATACGTAAATAAAGATTTTAAAAAATAATAATAAAACTTAAAAAAAGAAATATTAAAAAGCAGCTCCTCAGCTTAATTAATAAAGACATTTCTCCTAGAAATGTCAAGCAAGCATTAAACTTAAAAAAGGGGGAAGAGGACTTGAGCAGTGGCACAGTAGTTAGGTACACACATTACCATGCACAAGGACCCAGTTTCAAGCCTCCATTACTCACCTTCAAGAGAGGAAGCTTCATGAGTCGTGAAGCAGTGCTATAGGTCTCCTTCTCTCTCTCTCCCTCTCCCTCTCCCTCTCCCTCTCTCTTTCCCTCTCTCCTCCTCTTTCTCCTCCTCTCCTTCTGTCCTCCTCCTTCCTCCCTCCTCCCCTCCCTCTCTATCTCTCCTTCCCCTCTCAATTTCTCTCTGTTCTATCAAAAAAAATTTTTTTGGCCTCCAGAATTATCTCTGGGGCTCAGTGCCAGCACTACAAATCCACTACTCCTAGCAGTCATTTTTTTAATTGTATAGGACAGAGAGGAAGGGAAGTTAGGGAGAAGGATAGACACCTGCAGACCAGCTTCACCATTCATGAAGTGTTCCCGCTGTAGATGGAGAGCGGGGGCTTGAACTGGGGTCTTTGTGCTTATTACTACATGCGCTTAACCAGGTGCACCACCTCCCAGCCCCCATACCTAAAGATTTTTTTTTTAATATTTATTTTATTTATTTTTTCCCTTTTGTTGCCCTTGTTGTTTTATTGTTGTAGTTATTATTGTTGTTGTTGTTGTTGGATAGGACAGAGAGAAATGGAGAGAGGAGGGGAAGACAGAGAGGAGGAGAGAAAGATAGACACCTGCAGACCTGCTTCACCGCCTGTGAAGCAACTCCCCTGCAGGTGGGGAGCCGGGGTTCGAACCGGGATCCTTATGCCGGTCTTTGGCTTTGCACCACCTGCGCTTAGCCCGCTGTACTACAGCCCGACTCCCCCCCTAAAGATTTTTAAAGTAAATTTTGAAAACTCTAGGCAATGTAACTTGACAAGGAGAGCATAGAAGGTGTTGTTAGAAAAAGACTATATAGGGAGTCGGACAGTAGCACAGTGGGTTAAGCGCAGGTGGCACAAAGTGCAAAGACCAGTTCAAGGATCCCGGTTCAAGCCCCGGGAAGTAGATTCACAGGTGGTGAAGCAGGTCTGCAGGTGTCTATCTTTCTCTCCCTCTCTCTATCTTCCCCTCCTCTCTCCATTTCTCTCTCCTATCTAACAACATAAATAGCAATAATAATAATAATTACAACAACAATAAAAAACAAAGGCAACAAAAGGGAAAATAAATAAGTAAATATAAAAAAATTTTAAAAAGAAAAAAGTTGTATAAATGTAATCTTTGCTGTCAACTTACTTGTGTCAGTAGACAATTCTGAAGAATCACCTAAGAACACTATGGCTTTCTAAAGGTTTTACTAGTGATTTATAAGTTTAAGAGATAATAAGAGGACAGTTCCACACCTCCCCTACCATCAGAGTTCTGGGCCTCAACCTCACTAAGCATTACCACCATAATTTTTTTTTTCTTTCAAGTTCCTGTGTTTCACTTTCCTAGATTCTACACATGCATGAAATCACCCATAAATTGCTGGGCCTACTGTTGGAACTAACAAAGAAATGACTAATTAAAATATCTTAAGTCAAGAGCAAGTCATTCTTATCAGCAACTTTCTTATAGAATAACAAGAGTTAATCATCAGATAGCATCAAAAACTACTGTTCACAATAATAAGAATTTTTTAACATCTAGAAAAAAAATCTGATAAGAAATTTGTGATTCACATTACGATGCATAAGGGCTCAGATTCAAGTACCTGGTTCCCACCTGCAGGGGGAAGCTTTGTGAGCAGTGGAGCAGTGCTGCAGGTGTCTCAGTTTCTCTCTCTGTCCTATCAAATAAAGGGAGGAAAGTAGTAATAGTGGTAAAAGAGAGGGAGAAAAAAATTTTTTGGATGACTGATTAAGAAAATCACAAATCTCCACACCCTAGTAAAAAGGAAAAGTTGGAAAAGTGAAGTGTCATTCTGTGTTGCTGGGGCAGACCAGCATCAGGATCCCGGTTTGAGCCCCTGGCTTCCCACCTGCAGGGGAATCACTTCACAAGCAGTGAAGCAGGTCTGCAGGTGTCTATCTTTCTCTCCCCCCTCTGTCTTCCCCTTCTCTCTCCATTTTTCTCTGTTCTATCCAACAATTACATCAATAACAATAACAATAATAACTGCAACAACAATAAAAAAACAAGGGGAAAAAAAAAAGATGTTATTATCCCAAATTACTCTAAACACTCATGGAAAACCACCTTAAAAATGACCATGGGTAGCAAAAGTGACTATAGTGGTAGATGTGTCCATCAAAATGTACTGTGGAGCCATGTTAATTAAAATATGTGGTCCCAAGAGAGTTAAAATATACAAATAGATAAATGGAGATAAATAGGGCTGGATACAGACATGTTTCTATGTAAGAATTTACTATATTATGGGGGCCAGGTGGTAGTGCAACTGATTAAGTGCACACATTACAGTGTGCAGGGACCTGGGTTCAAGCCCTGGGTCCCCACATGCAGGGGGAAAGCTTCATGAGTGGTGCAGCAAGCCTGCAGGTGTCTCTGTCTCTTTTCCTCTCTGTTTCCCTCCTTTCTCAAATTCTCTCTGTCTCTATATAGCAAATAAATAAAATAAAAATTTAAAAAGGAATTTATTTGGGGGGGTCACTTCACAGGCAATGAAGCAATAGCTATCTGTCTTTCTCTCCTCCTCTCTGTCTTCCCCTCCTCTCTTGATTTCTCACTGTCCTAACAATGGTGACATCAATAACACCAACAATAATAACTACAACAACAATAAAAACAACAAGGGCAACAAAAGGGAAAATAAATAAATAAATAATAAAATACTTTAAAAAATAAATAAAAAGGAATTTGCTTTATTATGAAGGTTAGATTTCAATTCAGTAAGAAAATTAGGAAATTAGTTAGTAATTGGCACTGAGACGGTTCGCACAGATAGTTGGACAAAATGCAAAACCACATCTTTAGAAATTCCAGAAGTAAGCATAAAAGTAAAACTATAAAAGAACTAATACTTTTGTACTTGATAAGTATAAAAGTTAATACTTTAATACTTGAAAAGTATAAAAGTTAATAGTTTTATAAACCAGTTTGAGCTTCGTCCTTACCACTCAGAAAAAAGCGTTCAGTGCTGTGGTTTCTCCCTACCACCCCAACCCCCCTCTGTTCTGTTCAGAAAGTCAGCCCAGAGCAGTGAAGTCCCAGAATTGGGGAGTGTGGTAGAAGTATTGAAAGAAAATAAAAAGAAATTTATAAAAGTATAAATGTGAGGTACAAAGGGGTCTGTGGTGGTTCACCTAGTAGAGCACATATGTCACTGTTCCCAAGTACTCTGGCTCAAATCCTTGGTCCGCACCTGGAATGGGGGGAAGCTTCAATAGTGGTAGAGAAGTGCTGTGAGTTTCTGTCTGTCTCCCTCTGTCACTCAGAGTGATACACACCCTCTAAAACTAATTTAAAAACTAATTAAAAATTTTTTTGAGTTAAACTATGTACAAATAAAAGACAAGTGTTAAAGTAGAAGAAATATTTTGAAGATTAATATTGGGTCAGGGTAATAGCACAGCAATTTACACAACATATTTTCATGCCTAAGGCACCAGTGGTCCTCGCTTTAATCTCCATCAAAACGTACACAAACATACCTGTCATGAAAGACCTCAGACTCTGTATGAAACATGAAAACAACCAATAGAAAACGTGCTAAGATAAAAACAAAAAGTTGGAGGGAGAATGACTATTTCTGATAAACTTTTGGAAAGATACTCAATACTTTGAGTATGAAAGAAATAAACCTTAGGGGAAGTGAGTGTTTTCCAGACACCCATCATGGGGAGGTATGCGCCAACAACTGTACTGTAAGCTACTACCCCCTCAATTAAAATAAATAAATAAACCTATATGAACAAACATTTAAACATTGTTAATAATATACAGTGTTGAAGGGCATACAGTTATTTGAAAGTGAAAACTATCAAAGGTCTTTAGAAGGCAATTGAGCAGTGTAACAAAACTATAGAATATTCATACTAAGTAACAACTTAAAAGAAAGAACTTGGTAGATAAGTAACAACTTAATGCCCTAGGTCGATCTGTTCCTGTGGGGGATGGAGGGGGAGACTGTTGTGCTGTGAAGGTTGGATGGTTGCAGAGTAATCTGCAAGATTACCTGATAAAGTGTATCCCTGTTAGTGTAAAGATCATGTGTAGGTGTGTATAAATAGATGGGGTTAAAAGAGCTTGAAGAATAGATCCTAAATTAAAAGCAGTTCAGAGGGCCTCTCATCCATTCTCTCCTTCAAAATTCTTAATATTGGTGTCGTTAACCACACAGGAAAGACATCATACGAGAGCTTCATATATGCATTTACCTTCTATGAAAACAATGTCGTACATGTGACAAGAAAATGGGGGGTGGGGGCAGTTTTGGTGGTAGTGCAGCAGGTTAAGCGCACATGGCACAAAGTGCAAGGACCAGCATAAGAATCCCAGTTCAAGCCCCCGGCTCCCCACCTGCAGAGGGTCACTTTACAAGTGGTGAAACAGGTCTGCAGGTGTCTGTCTTTCTCTCCCCCTCCCTGTCTTCCCATCCTCTCTCGATTTCTCTCAGTCCTATCCAACAACTATAACAACCAGGGCAACAAAATGGGAAAAAATGGCCTCCAGGAGCAGTGGGTTCATAGTGCAGGCACAGAGCTCCAGCAATAACCCTGGAGGTGAAAGAAAGAAAGAAAGAAAGAAAGAAAGAAAGAAAGAAAGAAAGAAAGAAAGAAAGAAAGAAAGAAAGAAAGAAAGAAAGAAAGAAAGAAAAGGAAGGGAGGGAGGGAAAAGAAAACAAGAAAGAAAAGAAAATGAGAGAAAGGTTGAGAAGTACAGTCCTGGAACAAGCCTAGGAAGAACTTATGGTCCTGATGCTCAGCCAGCCAAGAGAAGTCCTCCAGAGTGTGTATATTACAGCACATAGCATGATCCCGTGGCTCAAAGGCACAGGAGGTTGTTTTGTGCAATATGGTTCCTAAATGAAAGTCAGCTACATCTTCAGTATGATCTGCACCCAACTCAGGAAGGAAACTAAACTGAGAGTCTGTTTCTAATATGGAACCTTCCTGGAGGGTTTTTGAAGATCCAGCTCTTACCTGACAGTGCTCCTCCACCCTCCAGTCCTTAGTGGGAACCTGGGGCCAGATCTGCCTAGACTGGCCTGCAGAGAAGGCCGACCTTTAAAGTAGCAGTTGCAGAGTTGAGGGCAGCAGGCCTGCTTCATACTGGCAGCTGGCAAAATAAAAGCTATGGGAAAAGTCAAGACTGCTTCTAGAGAGCTGGTGATATGACTTGGCAAGTGGCTCAGATGACAGTGTGTTGGGCTTGCATGCCTGAAGTCCCTGGTTCATTCCCCCAGCACCACACATACTGCTGCCATATTTGGAAACAGACTTCAGCCAGGAGACAGCCACTAGTAACACCTGGCTGGAGATGTCAGGCATCCCAAGGGATTGGGCCTGCCCTTTTGCCCCCAAGTAGACCAATTTAGTGAACAGAAAGAACAGGACAGGGGGTCAGGTGGTAGTGTAGCAGGTTAAGCACACATGACAAGAAGTGCAAGGACCGGCGTAGAGATCCCAGTTTGAGCCCCCACTCCCACTTCACAGGCAGTGAAGCAGGTCTGCAGGTGTCTTATCTTTCTTGCCCCCTCTCTGTCTCCCCTCCTCTCTCAATTTCTCTCTGTCCTATCCAACAACAATGACAGCAATAACAACAATAATAATAGCTACAACAATGATAAAACAACAAGGGCAACAAAAGGGGGAAGAAATAGCCTCCAGGAATAGTGGATTCATGGTACAGGCACCAAGCCCCAGCAATAACTCTGGAGGCAAAAAAAAAAAAAAAAAAAAGGAAGGAAGGAAGGAAGGAAGAAGGAAGGAAGGAAGGAAAAGAAAAGGATTAAAAGTTTGTGGGTGGTGGGGGGGGTTGTAAGGGGAGGCAGTACAGGACGTTGTTCTGTTGTTCCATAATATTCCTCTGAAAGAAGGCAGTGAAATTGTGAAGGAGGGTGCAGGATGGGAACTTTGCTTTTAGCTGTATTTTTAAATGGTTGCATTTCCAAATGCCCACTCAGAATTTCAGCCTGGGCAGTTCACTGGCTTCTAATACTTAAGCAGGCCAAAGGCAAGCTGGCCCTGCACACCTCCCGCCCACCCCACACCACAGCCATGAAGCCTGCTCTTCTTCCTTTGTGTCCCAGCTCAGTAAGTGATGCCAGAAATCCACCTACTTGCTCCATACAGAAACCGGAGAGTCATTCTGCACATTTTTTTTTTCATCTTCACCTCTACACGTGCTCCAACAGTGAGTCTATCCAGCCTACCTTCTGGATCCTTCTGAAACCAATCCACTCTTCCCATCCCACCTCTCTAGTTCAAGATCCAGCTGCTCACTGGATGGAGTTACTTCATAGTTGGTCTCCTCTCCCTGCATTAACCATGCTCATATATTCCCTTTTTTAAAAAAAATAATTTATTTATTTTAATGAGAGAGAGAGAACCAGAGCACTGCACAGCTCTGGCTTATGATGGTGCTGGGGACTGAACCTGGGACCTTAAGAGCCTCAGGTATGAAAGGCTTTTATAGAACCATTGTGCCATCTCCCCATGTTGAAACCAGGAGAGATTTTTTTCCATCAAGCTTTATATTTTCAGGTAACTGTAGCTTCCCATAATGTAAACCAATAATAATAATAGTAAACGCATCACCCATAATAATAAGACCTGCATTATCCAGTTCCCCACTCCCCTTTCCCCCATCCCAGTAGGAATATCTTGCAAACTTATAGTGATAGCCAGGATCCTGCCATTGACATAGACAGGTACAGAACAATTCTCTCGTCACTGGGATCCCTACTGTTGCCCCCACAGAGCTACGCATTTCCTCTCCATCACCTTCCACTCTCTCCCACCCCAACCCCTCACCAAGGGACACTTGGTGAGAAGCAGGTGTTATGGCATCTACCTGCTTCAGTTATGTGGGGTCTCCCATTCTCCATGAGAAGCAGAAAGCTCTGCCCTCCACCCATCTCAGCTGACTCTCACATGTGCCCAGGACTTCTTGGAGGTCCTCCAAACATACCACCTCCTTGTCCCTTGCAAGCAGACAGTTCTATCTGCCTGGTGCTCTTTCCCTGGCTTTCATCTGTCATTCAAGGCTCATCTTATTCCTGAAATGACACCCTGGCTAGTCTGCCTTAGGTTTACTTGGCCTTCTGATTCCCCATGGTCATGCTCAGCATGCCTGCAGTTTGTTTCTCACTGTTGTTTAACATGACATATCAACATCCTAGGGATAGATCATAAGGAGCCAAATAGAACCATCCAAAAAGATATGTGTATGTATCTATGTTCATAGCAGCACAATTTGTATTTGTAATAGCCAAAACCTGGAAGCAACCCAGGTGTCCAACAACAGATTAGTGGCTGAGCAAGTTGTGGTCTATATACACAATGGAATACTACTCAGCTATTAAAAACGGTGACTTCACCTTCTCCACCTCATCTTGGATGGAGCTTAAAGGAATCATGTTAAGTAAGATAAGTCAGAAAGAGAAGGATGGGATGATGTCACTCATAGACAGAAGTTGAAAAATAAGAAGAGAAGGGAAAACACAAAGCAGAACTTGGACTGGAGTTGGTGTTTTGCACCAAAGTAAAAGACTCTGGAGTTGGGGGAAAGGTTCAGGTTCTAGAACATGATGGCAGAGGAGGACCTAGTTAGGGTTGAATTGTTATTTGGAAAACTAAGAAATGTTACACATGCACCAAGTACTGTATTTTACTGTTGACTATAAACCATGAGTCCCCCAAGAAAGAAAATAATAATAATAATAAATAAATAAATATTTTTTTTAAAAAAGATGGAGGTTATAAGTGCTTTCAGTCGCAAATGTCGGAATGCACCATCACCATAGCTTTACATGAAAGGAGATTTATCTTTTGTTACACAAGTAAATCAGAGGTCCAGAGTAGCATCTGCTCAGTTATCAAGGCCAACGCTCTGTTTCTTTTCATTTTGCCATCCTTGCTATTGGTTTTCCATCCTCATGCTGATCACCTAATGGTCATAAGTGGATCCTCACAGAACCAGAAGTTATATTCAAGGCAGAGAAAAAGACTTTAAACTCACACAAATTTGCTAGCAAAGTGATTTTTTTTCCTGTCTCTATAATGAGAGAAATGGGCAAGGACTAGGGGTTTGGAGTATGCTAGGGAAAATAGCCAGCAGCATCTGTCACACTAGCTCAGCACTGCCACACTTGGAGTTTGCAAGTGTTTGTGACGTGGGTGGCTGACTGCATGGATGGATAAATGAATGAGGTGAGACATACATTCAAACTACATTCTGGTTTATCTCAACTGATACAAAACCTGATTATATATATTTTTTCTTCTATTTGGACTCTTGGTATTTTGTGGATTTTGTCTTGACTCTCTCTGTCTTAAGGGTCTCACAGGGGCTCTTTTTTGTTTGTTGATTGATTGCTGTGGATGAAATCCAGGGCTTCATGCATGCAAGGCATGTTCTCTATGACTAAGTCACTCCCTGGGCTCCAACAGTATTTATTTATTTTGAAGATAGAATGAGGAAGACCAGAGTACTGTTCTGCCATCCAAGGAGCTGCATTTGTTTTGTCCTTGTTGCTGTCATATGGTTCTGGAAATGTCACCCAGGGCCTCGTCGATATCAGCTGTACATTGCCCTGCTGAAACCAACTCTCTAGTTCTCTTATGATTTTTTTAGAGGATACTGGGTGCTGGACATAATTGCTTGACATTAATTTAAATTTAGCCAAAAAGGGTCAAAAGAGTCAAAGGAGACTGGAAACTAAATATTAGTAGGCTCTGCACTGCTATTTAAAATCATAGAGTTGGTTCAAGCCCCTGACTCCCCACCTGCAGGGGAGTCACTTCACAGATGGTGAAGTAGGTCTGCAGTTGTCTATCTTTCTCTCCCCCTCTCTGTCTTCCCCTCTTCTCTCCATTTCTCTCTGTCCTATCTGACAATGACAACATCAATAACAACAACAATAATAACTATAACAATAAAACAAGGGCAACAAAAGGGAATAAGTAAATAAATATTTATAAATATTTATTTATTTATTAATAAATAAATAAATAAAATCATAGAGTTTAATCTGAGCAGTTAGGACAATAGCCACAGATAGGACATCCATGTCCTGAGATATAATCCCCACCACCACCTTCCAGAGCTGAATAGTCCTCTGGTTAGAAAAAAGATGTCGGAGATCCAAGAAGGATGAAAGAGGACCTAGTAGGGGTTGTATTGTTATATGGAAAACTGGGAAATGTTATGCATGTGCAAACTGTTGTATTTACTGTTGAATGTAAAACATTAATTCCCCAGTAAAAAAATCAAAAAAAGAAAAAAAGATGTCGGGAGTTGGGTGGTAGCGCAGTGGGTTAAGCACAAGTGCTGCAAAGCTCAAGGACCGACTTAAGGATTCTGGTTCAAGCCCCTGGCTCCCCACCTGCAGGGAAGTCACTTCACAGGAGGTGAAGCAGGTCTGCAGGTGTCTATCTTTCTCTCCCCCTCTCTGTCTTCCCCTCTTCTTTCCATCTCTCCCTGTCCTATCTAACAAAGACAACATCAGTAACAACAATAATAGTAACTACAACAATAATTAAAAAAACAAGGACAACAAAAGGGAAAATAAATAAATAAAATTTTTTAAAAAGATGTCTAATCTTCCATAAGATCATAAAATACCAGATATATAGCATCCATGCATACACATTATACTCCTAAACTACATACCACGTTAATATATGAATGTTTCATTTCCATGATTGGAAGGGATGTGAATTCCAGTGAATGCAAAATAACACATGAGCATGATGATTATAAAATTAGTATATGTGTTGTTTTCAATTGCAATATGTTCCAGAAATGATGTCACATCTTTTATTCTTTTTAAATATCTTATTTATTTATTTATTTATAAAAAGGAAACACTGACAAAACCATGGGATAAGAGGGGTACAACTCCACACAATTCCCACCACCAGAATCCCGTATCCCATCCTCTCCCTTGATAGCTTTCCTATTCTTTAACCCTCTGGGAATATAGACCCAAGGTCATTGTGGAATGCAGAAGGTGGAAGGTCTGGCTTCTGTAATTGCTTCCCCACTGAACATGGGCGTTGACAGGTCGATCTATACTCCCAGCCTGCTTCGCTCTTTCCCTAGTAGGGTGGGGTTCTGGGGATCGGAGCTCCAGGACACATTGGTGGGGTTGTCTGCCAGAGAAGTCTGGTTGGCATCTGGAACCTGGTGGCTGAAAAGAGAGTTAACATATAAAGCCAAACAAATTGTTGACTAATCATGAACCTAAAGGCTGGAGTAGTGCAGATGAAGAGTGTGGGGGGATATCTGTTCTGTAGATAGCTAGTAGGCATATTTTAGTTATATTCCAAAGGGCCTGTGGATATACTAGGTTTTTTGTTTGTTTGTTTGTTTGTTTGTTTTTCCCTGAGCCTGAAATCTGATGTGCAGGTGTATCCTAGTTATTGTCTGGGGAGATGGCGTAATGGCTGGTAAAAGGACCAGAAAGCTGGATCAGGGAAGAGAGTAGCTCCCAAATATGGGAAAGGTGTGTAAATATTGTTGACTGTAAACCCCATCGATTTGATGTGATCTGGGGCTCATATTCAGCTTAGGAGCCTATGTGACCTCTGCATCCCTGTAGACCCATCTTCCTCAGGTGTAGCATAGAGTATGTTGTCCGGCCTGCCTTCAGAGGATGGAACATTCTTTACCATTGTTGATCCAAGTTGAGGGAAAGGTCCTGTGGGGTCCACAAAGGGGTCTGTTTTGTTGTTCCTGATATAGATGACCAGTAACAATGGAGAGAGGGATTTATTTGAGGTCTAGACCCATGTCTGTTTGGGAATCTCAGGACTCTCCAAATAGGGCCCCAGCTGATGGGGTGGCCTGATAGTGACAAGAGTCATTGTTAAAGTATGCCAGTTTCTTGCCCTTATTCAGCTTTTGCAGTCCTTGTTTTGATAAGGATGGCTTGGGAGTGAGTGAGGGAAGTATAATAGGAAATAGCTAAGTCTAAGTAGACACTATTTTATTATGAACTTCATACTGACTCACTGTAGACTATTGTGTACTTTTGCATTCAGGTATATATTTTGCCCTAATTCTTTTTAAATATTCATTTCATGAGTGTTTGTGTGTTTCATGGGTGGGGGAAGAAGGAGAAATCAGAGCACCACCCCCGTAGATACAATGCCAGGAATCAAACTGGCAGTCTCAGGCTTGTGACTCCTGCACTCTACCAGCTGCGTAATATCTCGGGTCACAGTGCTATATATTTTAGACACAATGAAATATGGCAGACATTAACTTTCTTTCAAAAACATGCAGGTTGGGAACAAAAAGCTCCCACATAGGAGTTAGGCCGTGGCACGATTCCCAAGGACAGCCCTTTGAGGGCTCACCCAATCACCTGCATGCCTCGGACTAGAGCAGTGGGTCTCTCTGTACATACATGCTGCCATCAATGCTCCCTGAGGACTCAAAAGCCCTGAAAGACCTGCTATTCATCTATTCTAAGTATAGAACACACCCTTTAATTGGCTGAGGATTTAGCTTGTAGCCCATGCTTAGGGGAAAAAAAGATAAAAAGCATGTCAGATGAAACTCACATATCTCAAGGCTTGAAATGTTTCCCACAGAACCTCCAGGGGACAATCTATAAATTATAGGGCGTCTGGAACCTGGAGAAGCCACAAAAGGCAAGTGGAAGCTGAGCTGGCCGTGCAGTTCTTGTACTGGGTGGTGGAATCACACCAACAGCTGCAGTTCAGCATGTGTAAGGCGTGTACATATATAGGTGCACAGATGAGCTGTCAGTCTCTCGTCTCTGCACAGAACATTAGGTACTTCGCTCCTTGTCAGTTTATTTCCTGACCCTGGGGAAAATACACACAGAGAGAGAATGTGACATGTTCAGAGAAGTACTCTTACTGCGTTGGCTAGGAAGGCGTCCCTGCTTCCCTCTCCACTTTAATGCTGGTTGACCAAAGGCTGGCAATCACAGCTCCCACACCTCTTAAAAGCTCATCCTGCAAATGTGCCATCTGAGTTAGACACTCATTTAACAATTTAGATAATTTCATATTTCAGAACACCATTTAAGTGGCTGCTGCTTGTGCCATGCTCCCACTGACAGCCATTAGAATCTGTTTTGTAGATAAGTGACTGACTGCAGGATTGCAGGACTTCTCTTCTCAGCAGGGTTTTATTATGGGTATGGCTGTCTATCCCTCTTCCCTTAATCTCCTATCCCTGGCCAATTATACTGATTGGCTCATTTCAGAAAATTATGCATAATTTACTGTGTATACACATTCGTGTATACACACACACACACACACACACACACACACACGTACGTGACCCAGTACAAAAGAAGGTCAAGCTTTGGTTCCGTTTTAATGGGGGAATCATGAAATTTCCTCTCGAGTATTTTATTTTGGGCACCTCTGCTAAGTGTCCCCCATGTTGCTAACATCCTACATGGCCTAATGTCCTCCTCTCATAGATAAAGGAAAACTTGCTGGTAAGAAGGCCCCAGGTTACATATGCCTGGGTGAAGTCCAAAAGTCTATTAGTTATTTTAATGATTTTTAATATTAAGGCTATTTACATTGTAGAGGATTTGAAAATATAGACAATCGGGAGTCAGGTGTTAGTGCAGTGAGTTAAGTGCATGTGGCACGAAACGCAAAGACCGGTGTAAAGATCTCGGTTCAAGCCCCCGGCTCCTCACCTGCAGGGGAGTCACTTCACAAGCGGTGAAGCAGGTCTGCAGGTGTCCATCTTTCTCTCCCCCTCTCTGTCTTCCCCTCCTCTCTCCATTTCTCTCTGTCCTATCCAACAACAATGTCATTAATAACTACAACAATAAAACAACAAGGCAATAAAAGAGAATAAATAAATATCTTTTTAAAAATATTTTTAAAAGTTAAAAATAATAATAACAATAATATAGAAAGACAATTAAGAAAAGTTTTAAAAATATATTACCAAGACCCCACATTTACAGACAGATATCTTTTCACAAGGGACTTAAAATATTAAAAATGAAGAGTCTTTTCAACAAATGGTGCTTGGAAAGTTGAAAGGTACAGAAGAATGAAGCAACTACCACGTTACCACGCACAAAAGTCAATTCCGGATGAATCAAAGGTGTCATTGTTAAACCAGAGGCCATCAATTACATAGAAGAAAACACTGGCAGGATACTTTACAATGTGTGTTTTGGAAATATCTTTGAGGATGCGAGTCTAATAGTAAGAAAACAAAACAACAATAACAAAGTAACCAATGGGACTACATCAAACTGAGCACCTTCTGTGAGTAAAAGGAACCATCAACAAAACAGAAAGGCATGCTATTGAATGGGAGAAGATCTTCACACACCATACTTAAATAAAGGGTTAATAATCAAAATGCATAAGGACCCGCATAAGGATCCAGGTTTGAGCACCCAGCTCCCCACCTGCAGGGGGTCACTTCACAAGTGGTGAAGCAGGTCTGTTGGTATCTGTCTTTCTCACCCCCTCTCTATCTTCTCCTCCTCTCTCCATTTCTCTCTGTCCTATCCAACAACAACAAAATGGAATCCACTTCTCCTGGCACCGAGCCCCAGCAATAACTCTGGAAGCAAAAAAAAAAAAAAGTAGGTAACTTTTCTCCCCTCAGTTTGCCCCTACACAGTCACGTCTTTGAAACAAGAGTAAATCCTGCAGAGATCTGTTTGTTTATTTATTGGACAGAGACAGACATTGAGAGGGAAGGGAGAAATAGAGAATCAAAGAGAGACACCTATAGCACTGATTGACCTCTGTGAAGCTTTCCCCCTGCAAATGAGGATGGGAGACTTAAACCCAGATCCTTGTGCATTATAATGTGCACTCAGCCAGCTGTGTCACTTCCCAGCCCCAACATATTTCTGAATTCTTTTTTGTTCTTTTTTTCTTTTTATTTATTTCTTTTTTTTTTTTTATTTATTTTTTTAGCAGAGCACTGTTCACCTATGACTTATAGTGGTTCTGGGGATTGAACCTGGAACCTCTGGGACTTCAGGAATGAAAGTCTTTGTATAGCCATTATGCTCTCTCCCCAGGACTTTTTTCTTTTCTTTTGCCTCCAGTGTTATCATTAGGGTTCAGGGCCTGCACTATGAATTCACTGCTCCTGGAGGCCATTTTTTCCCTTTTGTTCTTGTTGTATATCATTGTTGTTTTTATTATTGCTGTTGTTGTTGTTGGGTAGGACAGAGAGAAATGGAGAGAGGAGAAGAAGACAGAGAAGGGGAGAGAAAAATAGACACCTGCAGACCAGCTTCACTGTCTGTGAAGTGACCCCCCTGCAGGTAGGGAGCTGGGGGCTGGAACCTGGTCCTTGTGCTTCATGCCATGTGTGTTTAAACTGCTGCACTACCGCCCAGCCCCCTCCCCCCATTTTTTTCTTATGATGACTACTACAGGGATGCTGTTTGGAAATGTAAAACATAAAATCCTTTTTTTTTTTTTTTTTTTTTTACCAGAGCACTGCTCAGCTGTGGCTTATGGTGGTGTAGGAACCTGGAACTTTGGAGCCTAAGGCATTTGAGTCTCTTGGCATAACCATTATGCTATCTATCCCCACCCTATAAAATCTTTTTATTTCCCCCTCATTTTCTTGGTGTCCCTGCTTTACTAGTGCCATGGTACATATATAGAACCTCTCTCTTCTGGGGAACCAGTCACAGGAGCTGGATTCCACTGCCCTGAGCAAAAGTACAAAGGAGCTTCCACAACTCCTGGGAGGGAGTATCCAGTACATATTCTGAACTTAAAATGAATAGATGTATAAGGTCCATCAACGATGATGTAAAACTTGAGCTAAATAAAAATCTGGTGCAAAAAAAAAGTTTGAATTATTTGTGGAAGCAAGAAATGTGTATAGTAAGCTGACTGATGACTCTCAGAAGTATTCACAATTCCAGGTTTATGGATGTGTCACCTTACATGACAAAAGTGACTTTGCTGGCATCATTCATTACGGGCTTTGAGATGGAGGTCAACTTAGTAGAATTCTAAGGATCTGTGACTGTGGAGGAGGGTGGGGAGGGAGAGGTCAGGGGCTCAGAGCTGGAGATGTGATGAACTAGGTGATGTGCTTCTGGCCACGAGCCAGGGAGTGAGACCGCCTCTGGAAGAGACAGGAAACCAGCTATATTCTGCCACAGGGCTGGGGGATGATTTTGTTTGTTCGTTGTTTGTTTTTTCTGCCAAGAGCCATTTGAATATTTGTAACATCATTTAAAGTCCATACAAAATTATTCAACTTAAAAAATCAATGAAAAATTTCCCTGGGTTTACTGAAGTTGGAATCCCACCTGCAGTTTCCTTGAAAGGGCCAGACCAGTGACCCATTGGCTGGGTGTTTCTCACCTCTGCTCTAGCACCTCCAGAAGGAAGCTATCTCAGCTGATAACTTGCTTTCAGCCCATTTCACCTCTGACCTTTAGAACTATAGGAGAGTATCTGTGTTTGTGTGTGTGGGGGGGGTTGTTTGTTTGTTTGTTTGTTTGTTTGCCTCCAGGAGTATTACTGGGACTTGGTACCTGCACTAGGAATCCACGGCTCCTGGAGGCCATTTTTCCCCTTTTGTTGCCACCCTTGTTGTTATTGTTGCTATTGCTGTTGTAGTTGTTGGATAGGGGCCAAAGAGAGAGGAAGGGAAGGCAGAGAAGGAGAGAGAAAGATAGATATCTGCAGACCTACTTCACCGCCTGTAAAGAGACCTCCCCCCCCGTGCAGGTGGGGAGCTGGGGGCTCAAATAGGGATTCTTGGCCCGTCCTTGCGCTTCGTGCAACATGCGCTTAACCCGCTGCGCTAACGCCCGCTCCCAATCCCACCCCCATCCGTGTGTTTTAAGCCACCAAGTTTGTCATAATTTCTTACAACAGCAGTAGGAAACCAATACTCTATACGTAATTTTTCTCTCATCTAGCGAAAATGGCTTTCAATTTTGAACTGTTTGGTCAAGAAATAAACTTTTTTGATTCATGTTTCACTTGCATTTTTAAGTTTGCCTACATTTACCTTCTTGTTCAATGTTTTTGTCTCACTGTGAGGGAAGCTCAGTTTATTCATCTGTGAAATGAAATCTTGATCTTTTAATCATTTAAAATCATTTTTAGTATTTATTTACTTCTGTATTGGATAGAGACAAATCTATAGCAACGGGGGAAATAGAGAAGGAGAACGAGAGGGAGAAAGAGAGAGAGAGACCTCCAGCACTGCTTCTTCATTTGTGAAGCTTCCCCCCTGTAGGTAGGGACCTGGGCTTTGAAGATGTGTGCCCTACTAAGTGTGCTACGACCTGACTCCTTAAAATATCATTTGAAAAATGTGTATTGTAGGATTTAAAAACTGTTGAAAGCTCCATAGTGCAATGGATAGCACATTGGATAAGTTTTTTTTATTATTATTAGTGGGTTTTTTATTTTTTTATATTTATTTATTTTCCCTTTTGTTGCCCTTGTTTTTTATTGTTGCGGTAGTTATTATTGTTGTTGTTATTGATGTCATCGTTGTTAGATAGGACAGAGAGAAATGGAGAGAGGAGGGGAAGACAGAGAGGGGGAGAGAAAGATAGACACCTGCAGACCTGCTTCACTGCCTGTGAAGCGACTCCCCTGCAGGTGGGGAGCCAGGGGCTCTGACCGGTATCATTCCACCAGTCCTTGCACTTCATACCACGTGCGTACCACGTGCGCTTAACGCCACATGCACTTAACCTGCTGCACTACTGCCCAACTCCCTCTACCATATACTTTGAGAATGAGAGACTGCGTTGTCTATAGAGTTTCTGAAAGCCAAAGAGAGGAACAGTGGGCATTGTCAGATGTCAATGCGTGCCTTTCTGAGGAAAGATTTCAAAAATCCAGAGACCCAAAGGAAATAATCACAAAGCCAGAGAAAACTAAAAGGTAACTTGGTAAACTAAAATTCATATATATGTATATATGAGCTCTAGATAATAAAAATGAATGATCCCAGTTGAGGATGAGGTTTCTTCAGCAAGAAACCATCAGGGATGCCTTCTCTGCAGGGAGTTCTCTGAGCCTAGACCGGAAACTTGTGTTAGAAAGATGGACAAGTATGAAAGAGCCTGTCAAGAAAATGAGTAGCCAATGTCAGCTTAATCATGCAGAAAATGGTAACAACAAAAGGAACCTTTTCAGTTCTTGAGCCAGCTGCTGCTTAGAGGCAAGTCAGCAAAATGAACTGATGACCCATGTGCTCAGTTGCTTCCTAGCAGTACCTCCCCCAGCACAGACGGCACTACATCCTGGAGACCAGACAGAACAGAGTGGCTAAGAAAGAGATAGAAACAAGGTGGTCAAGACAGTAAAATTCCTGGTGGCATAACGAAGTTCAAGACGAGGCCCATGAGATTAACATTCCCAGGTGCCGGGTGACCTCCAGGGAGACTTTCTTTCGAATTTACTTTCACTTTAATCATCACTTCTAGGTTCCTTGAGAAATAACTGAGCAGAGCCAAAAATAACAGTTGACGGCATTTTTCTAATTTTCCAAAAAGGCAGACATTATATAGGGAGATGCTCTGTCAGACCATGGGCAGACTTCAGATCAGATTACTAGACATGATTTGTGATTCAGAAGATGAATCCCAAATGGCTACCTCCATTACTTCTGAAAGTCTGTGGCCAGGGCCAGTCCTGGGCAAACTGGACAAGCACACAAGTTACCATGCATAAAGACCCACATTGGAGTCCCCGGTCCCCACCTGCAGGGGGGAATCTTCAGGAGCAGTAGAGCAGGCTTCAGATATATCTCTTCTCTCTCCTCCTCTCTTGCCCTATTTCTATCGCAATTTTAAAATAGAAAAGAAAAAAAGAAAAATGGCCACCAGGAGTGGTGGATTCAGTATGCACACACCGAGCCCCAGTGGTAACACTAATGGTAATTTAAAAAAAAAAAATCCACTGGGCCACTCCCTGTGCTACTAGTTTTGTTTTTGTTTTTGTTTTTGTTTTCTCACATTGCCAGAACTCTAGGCTAACTTTGTCATGTGTTAGGAGAGAAATGGAGAAAAGGCGCCACAAAACTGGCTTTCCCCAGTGCAGTGGGAAACAGCCTTGAACCTGGGTCACCGGCAAAGCAGGCACCCTCCCACATAAGTGATCATTCCAGCTGTCTGCTCTTTGTCTTTTTTTTTGTTTTTACTCTTTCATCTTTAGATTATAATAAATAAACTGGTAAATCAGGAGATTGATACAAACTCAGAATATCAGTTCTGGAAGTCACGTCAATTTAGTCTCATCATTTTACAGATAAGGAGACTGGTGCTCTAAATAGGGTAGGTGAATCCTGGATAATAACAGTTCCACCCAAACACAGAGTTCAGGAAAGCAAACACATGAGCAAGATCTCTGGCAAGGACCATAGTTATGATTTTAGGATCACAACTTGTACAACTGCTTGAACAGTCAAAATGTATAGCCCTGTTTTATTACCTGAACATCATCCAAGACAAAAGGAATCTATACACTGGCCTGTCCTTGTAGTAGCTTCTAAATGACATGTAGAAACAAAACATCCAGTTCAGAAGGCTGTAGATATGAGGGACCTAGAGTGAATCCAGACTTTTTCATTGTGTTGAATGAGCACAGAACCTATAGTGTAGCACTTAAAGGGTAAGACTTGAATTTCTTCACAAATGCTGAAAGAGGGTCCTAAGTCAGTAGCAGCTCTTGTGAACAAAGTGTTAAGACTTAACTATGAACAAAACAGGATAGTAAAATAGAGCAGTCTGGAGGGTTGAGAACTAGCAGTGCAGTCTTAATACTGTAGACAGAAATCACAATCCCTCCAATAATGCCCATGTCCTAATCCCCAGGAGCTATGAATGAGCCACCTGTATAGCAAAGGGGGGGTTGTATATGTGATTAAATTTAGGGCCCGGGGAGTTGGGCGGTAGTATAGCAGGTTAACCACACATGGCGTGAAGCGCAAGGTCTGGCATAAGAGTCCCAGTTCAAGACCCCAGCTCTCCACCTGCAGGGGGGTTGCTTCACAGGCGGTGAAGCAGGTATGCAGGTGTCTGTCTTTCTCTCCCCCTCTGTCTTCCCCTCCTCTCTCCATTTCTCTCTGCTCTATCCAACAATGATGACATCAGTAACAACAACAATAACTACAACAGCAATTAAAAAACAAGAGCAACAAGAGGGAAAATAAATAAATAAATAAATATTAATAAATAGATAAATAAATTTAGGGCCTGAGCTTATACTGGATAATCCAGTTAGAGACTCAACATACTCACAGTGGGCCTTATAAATGAAAGATGAGCAGGAGAATTTGAGTAAGAAAAGGAGGTTGTGATGACAGAAGCAGAAGTAAAAATGAGGGGTTGAGCGGTAGCACAGTGGGTTAAGCACACATGGCATGAAGCACAAGGACCAGTGTAAGGACCAGTTCTAGCCCCCAGCTCCCCAGCTTCAGGGGGGTCGTTTCATAAGCAGTGAAGCATGTCTGCAGGTGTCTATCTTTCTCTCCCCCTCTCTGTCTTCCCCTCCTCTCTCAATTTTTCTCTGTCCTGTCCAACAACAGCAATGACAACAATAATAATAACAACAGCAAGGGCAACAAAATGGGAAAAAATAGCCTATGGGAGCCGTGCATTCATAGTGCAGGCACCGAGCCCCAGCAATAACCCTGGAGGCAAAAAAAGAAAAAGAAAAGAAAAGAAAAGAAGTAAAAATGATGCAGGACCTCAACCTGTGTAAACTAGAAGAGACAAGAAACGGATTCTCTCCTAGAGCCTCTAGAAGAAACACAGCCTCCCTGATCCACTTTAGACTTCTGACCTCCAGTGGAAGAGCATAGATTTGTGTTGTTTTAAGCCACTGGCTATGTGGTAATTGTCACAGCAGCTATTTGCACAGTTTGTACATTTTGCAATGTGCCAAGTGTAATTTGCAGAATGCAATCACTCATTCACATCTGACATGTTAAGTCCAGTTCCAGCTTGAATCTGAAGAAGCAGGTTGATAAAATCAAGTGCATACAGGCACTGAAGGATCTCAACAGGGGTCGGGTGGTGACGCACCTGGTTGAGCACAGGTCCCCACCTGCCAGGGTAAAGCTTCACAAGTGGTGAAGCAGGGTTGCAGGTATCTCTCTTCTCTCTCCCTCTCTATCTCCCCCTTCCTTCTCAATTTATGAATGTCCACTAAATAAATAAAGATAATTTTTTTTAAAATCCCAAAATCACAGGCTTTTTTTTTAAGCTGAAAGACAAGGTATTTTCAACTTGAAGTATGGGTATTTTGAAGCTGCAATAAACTAAGACAAAATTGACAATTGTCTTCAAATGTCTGAAGGATTACTATATCAAAGAAAAATTAGGATCACTATACCCCCTGGGGTTGAACTATAACAAGAAAATTGAAGTTGTAGGGGAAATTAGGTCATTCTAATGAAGATATCCACAACAAACAGTACTGCCAACAAACTAAGTACTGTTCCTTGTTAGACAGTAAACTTCCCATTACTAGAAGCATCCAGTCAGAAGCTGAGTGGTAGCTACTCAGTGATGTCAGAAAGGATTCTTCCAAAGGATCAAGGTCAATCAAGAAGACTATGTACCTGTGTGCTAATTTTTTATGACTCTAGAACAAAACAGATTTTCTCCACAGTCCAGGCCTTTCCTCATGCTAAAATGTGTAATGAAGTCTCTCAGGAATATAAAAGGCAGTAACATGTTCCATATATAGCACTCAATGTTTTTTTAATTTTTTTATTGGGGGATTAATGGTTTATAGTCGACAATAAAATATAATAGTTTGGGGAGTCAGGTGGTAGTGCAGCGGGTTAAGCTCATGTGGCACGAAGCACAAGGACCGGCGTAAAGATCCTGGTTCAAGCCCCTGGCTCCCCACCTGCAAGGGAGTCACTTCACAGGTGGTGAAGCAGGTCTGCAGGTGTCTATCTTTCTCTCCCCCTCTCTGTCTTCCCCTCTTCTCTCCATTTCTCTCTGTCCTTCCTTAAAAAAAAAAATACAATAGTTTGTACATGCATAACATTTCCCAGTTTTCCATATAACAATACAATCTAGGTCCTCCTCTGCATGTTCCAGGATCTGAACCCTTCCCCCCCACCCCACCCCAGAGTCTTTTACTTTGGTGCAATACACCAATTCCAGTCCAAGTTCTGCTTAATGATTTCCCTTCTGTTCTTACTTTTCATCAGTGTTGTTTTTAAATCTCCTTGTGAGTCATCAATCTTGGTGAGTACATACTGAGGTCAGTACCTCAGAGCTTGTGTTCTTCAAAGAAGGCAAGCCCCCTAAAGTGAGTTCCTTCAGCATAAGCGGGAGAATCTGCGGTCTCCTTACTGCTACTATGACTAATTGAGGGAGAGAGATCAGCTCTGCCCTGTCTTAAGCTGATCGTATCTTGACTTAGTTCTTGACTTTTCAAAGTAAATGATGCCTCCTGTGTGTGTATCAGGAGGCTGAGCAGGTGAAACTTTGTAAAACAATGAGAAGAGCACCAGGTTCCTTGCCTGTCTAAAACACCAAGCCTTCTACAGTAATGGGCAGTATAAAGCAGAGCCCAATTCTGCAAAAGACCTTCTCACACTCTTACCTCTCCACAGGCTTTTCTCTGGAAGCCTTGAGTAAGGTGCTGCCTCTGCTACTACTTCATTTACACAAGAAAGAGCAAATTGCCAAGTAAAACCTCTCCTCCCACAGTCATCCTCTCCCCATGTGCCAGATGGCCCTGACAGTCATTAGGCCCAGGCTCACGGCTCTCCTGTGGGGACCAGGCCACCAGGCAACGCTTGCCAGCTACAGCCCACAGTAAGAAGGCAGAAATGTCTGTGTCAGTTGATTAAAACATTCTCAGTCAACATGACTGGACAAGTACCCACTTAGCTCACACCCAGAGATGATTGTGACCATAACAACGTTTAGACACAATATTGACCTTCCTGATAACAATGTTCCTATGTTTCTGCCTCCTCTTCCCCTTTCTTTGTCCTCCCACTCAGTGGGGTGTGTGTGTGTATGCTTGGTAGATTTCTGTCTTAATTCAATAGATGTTTCTTAAGGTAAGAGAAAAAGACATCATCATCATCCCAAGGGCCAGGCAGTGGCGTAACTGGTTAAGTGCACATACTATAAAGTGCAAGGACCCCTCCCACGGAGTTCAAGAATAGGAAAGCTGTCAGGGGAGGGGATGGGATATGGAGCTCTGGTGGTGGGAATTGTACCCCTCTTATCCTATGGTCTTGTCTGTGTCCATTTTATAAATAAATAAGTAAGTAAAGTGCAAGGACCCACGTAAAAATTCTGGTTCGAGTCCCTGAATGAGACAGAGAGCAGTGAAGCAGGCCTGCAGATGTCCATCTTTCTCTTTCCCTCTCTGTCTCATCCTCCATGCTCAATTTCTCTCTGTCCTATCTAATAAAATGGGGGGGACATCAGGAGCAGTGGATCCGTACTGCAGGCACTGAGCCCCAGTGATAACCCTGGAGGAAAAAGAAAAGAAAATAATAAATCATCCCTAAAGACTGGGTGATTATGCTTTCAGAAACACTAGTTTCTTTTCCTGTACCTGTCTTGTAGGAGTCATGGCCTAACATTTGCCTTTCTCACATTATGATGGCAGCACCTGGCCAAGGGCAGTGCATCAGCCAACCTCTCCAAGCATCAGAGATCAACAACCAAGTTTTAGTCAAAGCAGCACACACAACCTCAAGCCTTTCTACACCATCTCCAGCCCCACTCCCACTAGTACCAAGCTGCATAATCTCCTTTGAGAAGTCCTAGAGATGCCCCCCTCAACAGTGACAAGAAGCATAGGCTTCCAGTGAGTAGTACAAGGCTGTCTCCTCCTCATGTTGATGGGCATTTGGGTTCCATGTGAAGTGATATAAAATAGATTCTTACCAATACAATCAGACTGTAAAAGTTCCAGAGATATTTTTCTACAAATAGTAGAAAGTCTTGGGTAAATCCTTTCATGTCTCAGTTCTCTCGTCTGCAAAATGGAAATAATAATGCTTCCCAGTTGAATGGGCAATTCTGGGGATCATACAGCTTAGTTCATGTAAAGCATTTAGAAGAGGTTCTGGTAGCCCTTAATACTCACAGCACATTTTATCATTAATGAATGAATGCAAACTGAATCTGCATAAACATGTTATAAGTAAATTTATTTGTAAGCACACATAAATATATATACAGAGATAAATAAAATAACAGGTTAAAAAAAGGTCACCTCAGGGGGCCAGGTAGTGGCACACCTGGTTGAACGCACATGCTACAATGCACAAGGGCCCTGGTTTAAGCCCCTGGTTCCCACCTGCAGGAGGAAAGCTTCGCAAGTGGTGAAGCAGGGATGCAGGTGTCTCTCTCCCTCTCTATCTCCTCCTTCCCTCTTGATTTATGGCTGTCTCTATCAAATAAAAGATATAAAAAATTAAAAAGAAAAAAGGTCACCTCTTCTAGGTGGGCATTTTTCTGTTCTTTTTGTTTGTATTATACACTGTGAAATTTTTTTTTCCAGGACTACACTTTGTTATATGAAGAAGCAAAATATTTTCAGTTGCAGCCGATGTTGTTGGAGATGGAAAGATGGAAGCAGGACAGAGAAAGTGGTCGTTTCTCAAGGCCCTGTGAGTGTCTAGTGGTGCGTGTAGCCCCAGACCTTGGAGAAAGGATCACACTCAGTGGAGACAAATCCTTGATAGAAGAAGTGTTTCCAGAGATTGGCGATGTGATGTGTAACTCTGTCAATGCGGGCTGGAATCACGACTCAACGCACGTAATCAGGTTCCCGCTGAATGGCTACTGTCACCTCAACTCAGTCCAGGTATAACAACACTGTCCTACACTGAGTGGCATCAGAGATCACTCTGCATGCAGTTCCGTGCTTTCACAGAGTACTGAGAAACCCATCTGACAGCATTCCCATTGAGTCGGTGGTGAATGTGCTTCCTCCTCTGCAGCACTCACTCGATCATTCCACAGATATTACTGAACATCTGCTATGTGCCAGGTGCAAGTATGATCACCAGAGACAGAGAGAACAGCTCTCAGTATTCACGGTGCTTACGTCATGGCAACAAAGTGCGAAGCAAAGAGTAGCCAACACAAATGTTGGCCAGGTAGATATCAAAGGATACGGGGTCGGGGCCTAGGTGATGGCACACCCTGAAAAGCTAGCTCATACATTACCATACACAAGGACCCATGTTCAAGCCCCTGACCCCCATCTCCAGGCAGAAGGCAGAAGCTTCCCAAGATGTAGAATTTCTCTATTTTTCTCCCCCTTTTCCCCTTTTTATTTCTCAGTGTCTCTTGACCTCTATAAACAATAAAGAAATAGAGGAAAAGTCAGGGCTGGGCACACCAGGTTGAGCACACATGTTACCATGTGCAAGGGTCCAAGTTCAAACCCTCATCCCCCACCTGCAGGGGCAAGCTTCACAAGTAGTGAAGCAGTTAGTTGTTTCCGGAGTGGAGTGGTAATCACGTTCGCCTCACAAGCCGTGAAGCGATGCTGCAAGTGTCTCTTTCTCTTCCTCACTATCAGCTCTCCCCCTCTCAATTTCTCTCTGTCCTATCAAGTAAAATAAGAAATCAAAAAACTAAAAGCGAAAAAAGGGAAACAAAATCATCACTGAGCATGGTGGAGCATTCAGACACTGAAACCCAGTGATGATAACACTAATGACAAAAAAAAAGGTCATAGGGATCCCGGTTTGAGCCCCCGGCTCCCCACCTGCAGGGAAGTCACTTCACAAGTGGTGAAGCAGGTCTGCAGGTGTCTATCTTTCTCTTCCCCTCCTCTCTCCATTTCTCTCTGTCCTATCCAACAATGATGACATCAAGAACAATAATAACTACAACAATAAAAACTACAAGGGCAACAAAAAGGAAATAAATAAATTTTTAAAATATTTTAAAAGGGGGGGATTTGAGATAGAATATTTCAGGCAGAAGGGGTAGTAACCTCTGAAGGCACTACAGTGAGAGTGCTTGGCATACTGAAGGCTATCGGGAAAGCCAGTAAGGCTTGAAGAATGAGTGAGATAGGGAATGCAGACCACCTTGGAGCAAGGGTGGTAAGCACTCTGACATGTTTTTGTTTTGTTTCCTTCTGAATTTGGTTTGTTAGACTATGTGCATGAAATGGAAAACCACTGGAGGATTTTGAGCAAAAGAGTTACATGATGTACCTTGTATTTAAAAATGAATACGTGAAGGGCAGGGGAGCAGCACAGTGGTGATGCAAAAAGACTTTCATGCCTGAGGCTCCAAAGTCCCAGATTCAGTCCTCTATATCACTGCTGAACAGTGCTCTGGTTTAAAAGAAAGAAAGAAAGAAAGAAAGAAAGAAAGAAAGAAAGAAAGAAAGAAAGAAAGGAAGGAAGGAAGGAAGGGAGGGAGGGAGGAAGAAAGGAAGAAAGAAAGAAACCTCAAGCAACAGATGGAAAATAGTGGAAGCAAGATGGTTCAAGCTGAGAAGTATCTGGTTCTGAGCATCTTGCATTCAAGATAGGTTATAAGACAAAAATGAAGGGTGACTAGGATTTTTTTTTTTTTTTTTTTGGTCTCCAGGGTTATCACTGGGGCTCGGTGCCAGCACTACAAATCCACTGCTCCTGGAGGCTTTTTTTCCCATTTTGTTGCCCTTGTTGTGGTTGTTATTGTTATTATAGCTGTTGTTGCTGGAGAGGACAGAGAGAAATGAAGAGAGGAGGGGAAGACAGAGAGAGGGAGAGAAAGATAGACACCTGCAGACTTGCTTCACTGCTTGTGAAGCGACCCTCCCTCCCCCCCCCCTGCAAGTGGGGGTTCGGGGCTCAAACTGAGATCCTTACACCAGTCCTTGTGCTTTGTGCCATATGCGCTTAACCCACTGTGCCCCCTAGGATTTTATTTATTTGTTTGTTTGTTTGTTTTGTTTGTTTTTGTCATCAGCAGGGCTTCACTACTTCAGGCCCAAACTTTGAGATAGGAAAGAGACAAACTGAGAGAGTGGGGGACAGATGCCACAGCTCCAAGCTTCCCACTACTCAGTGCCCTCTGTGGCAGGCTTGAACCTGGGTCATGTGCATGACAAAGCAGCCACCCTCTCAGGTCAGCTATCCCTCTGGCCTGGATGATTAGGATTTTTGAGAGAGGAACTAGTGAGTGGGATTGCTGTTTTCTGAGCTGGAATAGTCAGTGAGAGGAGAGTTGACAGTGATAGAATTCAGAAGTTGAATTCACACATAATTAAGGATGTAACCCAGCAGTCGAGTGCATGCCTTGCATTGTGTTAAGCTCACGTACTAGACCCCAACACCACGTGAGAACACAGGGTGAGGATTGGGAGCTTTGGTGCTGTGGTATCTCTTCTTTTCCTTTTTTTTTTTTTTTTTGTTCCTCCAGGGTTATTGCTGGGCTCCGTGCCTGCACCATGAATCCACCGCTCCTGGAGGCCATTTTTCCCCCTTTTTGTTGCCCTAGTTGTTGCAGCCTCGTTGCGGTTATTATTGCCATTGTTGACGTTGCTTTGTTGTTGGATAGGACAGAGAGAAATGGAGAGAGGAGGGGAAGACAGAGAGGGAGGGGGAGAGAAAGACAGACACCTGCAGACCTGCTTCACCGCCTGTGAAGCGACTCCCCTGCAGGTGGGGAGCCGGGGGCTCGAACCGGGATCCTTACGCCGGTCCCTGCACTTTGCGCCACGTGCGCTTAAGCCACTGCATTCTTTTCCTTTTTTATCTCTTTTAATTTTATCAGTGATTTAATACTGATTTATAAAATTACAAGATAACAGGGGTACAACTCCACACACCCTTCCCACCAACAGAGTTCTGAATCCCCAATCCCTCCATTGTAAGCTACAGCATTTCTACTAAGGTTGCTGACATGGCATAACTATTATTTAGACAACTATCTGTCTTTTTTTTTTTTTCCTATGGTCCGGTCTTCTCTTCTGTTACAAATCACACATGCATATATTACTGCATCCAAATGTCCCTCCCTTTTTCCTCTTCTTTCTTTGGATCCTAATGAAGTTGGAGTTCAGAGCCCTCTGGTCATCTCCCTGACCATCACTTCTCCCCCACTGGGAGTATGGACCAAAATTCTTTTTGGGATGCAGAAAGTGGGAGTTCTGGCTTCTGTAATTGCTTCTCCAGTGGATATGGACATTGGCGGGTAAATCTGTAACTCCCAGCCAGTTTCTCTCTCTACCTAGTGGGGTAGGGCTCTGAGGAGATGAAGTTCCAGGACACATTAGTGAGGTCCTCTGCCTAGGGAAGTCAGAATGGATTCATGATAGCATCTGCAACTTGGTGACTGAAAGGCAACAAGACATGAGGCAGGACAAAATGTTTAAAGAACAAGAACCATAAAGTAGGAATAGAGCAGATGAGAATAGGGATTTTAGGGTAGAAAGAAGCTAGGAAGTCCATTGTAGGCATGTTCCTAGGGGCCCATGACTATCCCAGTTTTTGCTTGAGTTTGATAGCTAACATGGAGGTAGACAAAAATATTGTCTGAGAAGATGGTGTCAGAGTTGAGCATAGGGCTAGAAAGTTGGATTAGGACAGAGAGTAACTCCCAGTCTTGGAAAAAAAAAAAAAAATCTATGAAAAAAATCAACGGTTTACCCCATTGACCTGGTCCAGAGCCCATATCTGTTTATATTTAGCGCAGGAGCCTGTGTAACCTCTGACTGAGTCTCTGTTGCTCTGAGCTTGCAGTTCATTGTCACAACTGGGAACATCCCAGGTTGCACTCATTTCAGCAGGGCAAGATGACACAGCCTCCCTTTGGAGATTTGGGCAGCCTCTACTATTGCCACTTTAGAATGAGGGCAAGGTCCTGGGAAGGCCAGCAAGAAGGCTTAAGATTACATTCTTGGTGGAAGTGACCAGTGACAGTGGAGAGAGGGGTCTGTTAGAGGTCTAGGCCCATCATATTTATGTGGGAATCCAAAGATCCCCTGAATGTTCCCTTTTTACCTCTTTCCCTTTATGTCTAGAAAAAAAAATGAATGAATGAATTGGTTGAGCAGTATAGTCTCACAAGTCCAACCAGAGGAAAAAACATTGTTGTGGTCAGATAGTTTTTTAAGTTCTCATTAAGTCATCTTTGCCTTGTAGAAATGATTTAGTTATATGTAGAATTCTGGCAGTGAACAGTTGAACGTCTGATATAGCTTGTGTCCCTCAAGAAACAGAATGTTTTACATCAGTTTCCTGTGTTTTCACCTAAGAGTTGTAAAAACTGTTTCCCACATTAAAATGCCAGACATTTAGTGACACAGTGATTTTTTTTCCTGGCATTGAATATTTGATTTCAAAATTATTAAACATGAGAAGAATAGAATCGCTTCATTCTGGATATATTTCCTTATATATAACCATTGCATTTATTCTTACCTCCCTAAGTGCACACAAGGCAGTGGATGCTTCTGCTGTTGAAATTGTGTCTGTCTTCCAAATTTAAATATATTGACTTAGTATCTAGAAAACTGAATGATGGCAGAGCTGGCAGTGAATGAGCAGAGAATTCAGACAACATTGTGCTATTTCCATATTCTTTATCACCTCATAGTATATACTTTAGTAATGAATTAGCTTCTCTTTGCTGAGGAGGAAAAAAAAAACCAACCATGGGGCCGGGTGGTGGCACACCTGGTTTATCGCACATGTTGCAATGCACAAGGACCCAGGTTCAAGCCCCCAGTCGCCACCTGCAGAGGGAAAGCTTTGCAAGTGGTGAAGCAGTATTGCAGGTGTCTCTTTTTCTCTTCCTCTCCATCATCCCTTCCCTCTTGATATCTGGCTGTCTCTATCAAATAAATAAATAAAGATAATAAATTTAAAAAAAAAAGAACCAAACAGATCTAAATTTGAAACTCAGTTCCATCATTTACTTTGAACTTCAGTTTGCTCCTCTATAAAAATGGGCTAAGACTTGGGCCAGGCAGTGGCACACCTGGGTAAGTGCACACAAACTACAGTGTGCAAGGCCCCAGGTTCAAGCCCCTGGCCCCCACCTGCAGGAGAAAGCTCCAGAAGTTGTGAAGCAAGGCTGCAGGTGTCTCTCTGTCTCTGTCACCCCACCCCTCTCAATTTCTCTCTGTTCTATCCAATAATAAATAAATAAATAAATAAATAAATAAATAAATAAAAGATTTTTTTAATGGGCTAACACCACTCACTACCTGACTGATTATAAAGGTTAAATGAACTGGAAGGTGGAAAGCAAGCAAGTAATGGCCATTTCAGGTATTGGAAATGTCTGTCTCCTCCCTGCTGCCAGGTAATCCAGGGTCTTCTTTTGAAAGCACACGCAAATAAATTTAGGCATTGGGTTAAAAATCACTTTGGCACATGTGATTTCCAGCTTTAGGACAGTTCTTTAGGCTTCATCTGTGGCCAAAGGACTTATCTGCCCCTAACCGGATATTTGTCTTGGCCCCCTTGCAGGTCCTCGAGAGGTTGCAGCAAAGAGGATTTGAAATCGTAGGCTCCTGTGGGGGAGGGGTGGACTCATCTCAGTTCAGTGAATACGTCCTGCGAAGGGAACTGAGGCGGACGCCCCGCATACCCTCTGTCATCCGGATAAAGCAGGAGCCTCTGGACTAAATGGACATTTTTCTTATGCAAAAAAAAAAAAAAATACACAACAAATAACGCAAACAAAAAAAAGTGCAGTTGGGACAGCAAACCAAGTTCTGGACCTAAAACTGAACAAAAGACACATTTATATTTAGTAGAGACCACACCTGTATTCATATGGGAACAATTGGAATAGTGATATCCTCAAGGTGTAAAAAATATAAATATATATATATATGTATATATATATATATGTCAAAAGGTAGGAAATGCAAAAAGAAAAAAAAAAGGTAGCTAAGTTGGTGCTGTGATGGCCGGGATGTGTCCTGGGCCTCCCAGGGCCTCTGACCAATAAGCCATGAGCAGTGAGGACGCATCTCCTTACATCTCCCATTGCCAACAGCCATCCCTCCTTTCTTTTCCTTTTTTTTTTCTTTCCTTTTTTTTTTTTTCTTTTCAACCACCTTGAATGGAGTTTCTTTGCATTTGGAGGATTCCTGTCTCTTTGGGCGTGGTAGACCAGGCAGAACTTTAGAACAACTCTCATGAGCACATTGCCTTTGGAAGGAGTTAGACATGAAATTTTAAATGTAATTTGTACAGAAGTCAGTTTTTTGTCCACTTCACAGATACGAACATTACTTTTGTTTTTAAACTGATTGGTTTCACAAAGGGGCCAGAATTATTACTTGTTAGAGTCGCTCCCGTTTGAGTCTGCTGCTTTCCTACAATTTTTCAAATTTTATAATGTATTAAATACAATAAACTCTGTTTAAAAAAAAATAGGTCTGTGTGGAACACACGTGTTGGGATTGAGTTGGGCTGAAATAAAATTTTACTTTTTTAAAAAATTTTCTGCATTGGGCATCAAAAAAGGTCTAACAGCTGGGTTCAGTTTTGAGGTCAAACATGCTAAAGTGCCAGGGTGCTACTGTTGTTATCAGTTGTTGCATAGCAAGGGATGGGGGAGGTTGGGTAATGGTTATGCAAGACTTTTATGCAAGGGCTGGGCTGTGGCACGCCGGGTTAAGTACACATAGTGCAAAGTGCAAAGACCCCAAGCAAAAATCCTGGTTCAAGCCCCAGGCTCCCCACCTGCAAGGGTGGGGGGGGGGTAGTTCACTTGGGGGGTTCACTTCACAAGTGGTGAAGCAGGTCTGCAGGCACTTTCGCCCTATCTTCCCCTCACTCAATTTCTCTCTGTCCTATCCAAAAAAAAAAAAAAAAAAAAATGGCCACAGGAGCAGTGGATTCATAGTGCAGAGCCCGTGACAACCCTGGAGGCAAAAGAAAAAAGACTTTCATGCCTGAGACACTGAGGCCCCAGCTACACCCCCACAAGACCATAAGCCAGAGCTGACAAAAAGGGAGGGAGCAAAGAGGGAAGGGAGGGAGGGAGGGAAGAAAGAAGGAAGCTTGGTTACAGAGAAGACGACACCAATACCAAAACTTAGTGACTTGAAACATGATGGCCTCCTGACTGTTTAGCATAGACTGCCCTTCACTGAGTTGCTTTTGCACATGATGTATGATATCACCTGGGATATGATTGGGTTGGGATAGTCAAGATGACTTCCCTTGAGAGGCTGCCTATTGACACTGGCCATTGACCTCTCCTTTTAACTCGTGCGCAGCCCTCCTTGGCAGTTTGGTTCCAAGAAGGCGTGTCCCAAGCCATAAGGTTCTACAATGCGGACAACAGAAGCCACAGTCCTCTTGAAGATTGGGTTGGGAACTGCTCAGTGAGCTTCTGCTGATAGCTCTTGGTTGAACACAGAGCCCAGATTCAAGAAGAGTAGAAATAAATTCATCTTCTGTTTTGGGAGAATGACAAAGAATTAGTAGCCAATTTGAATTCCAACAACCACCACTCCCCCTTTCCCTGTAAGAATCCCAAAAGTAGGGCCAGTAATGGTTTTGGTAGTAGAAGTAGCTCAGAGCAGACCATCTTTTTCTGGTCAACAGAAAAATGAAATACCAGATATTTCAATACCACTTTGGAATTTTTTTTTTTCAAAAAAACTTTGGAAGCTCTTCTGTCAGCCCTGCTGTCTTTCTTCCTTACTTTCTCTTCCTCATTCCAGGCACTCAAAATATACCTGGCATGATGATAAGATTGACAGGTAAACTATAATGTGTTTCTGCTGCAGAAATGTTCCTCTAGTGATGGACTGTTTCCATCCCGAACTTTCTGCCTTTTTTTTTTTTCTTAATTAAAAAGCCTGTGCCTGAGGACACTAGTAATGAAAATATCTCTGACTTCTGAAACTAAAAGTAATCTGCTAATGGTTCCTATCACAGTCTGCAATACAGACACAGCCCAAAATACGGAATTACTCTAATGACTGCCACCAGGCTTCCACATGGTTGTTTAATTTCCCCTTATTTGAGACTAATATACCATTGCCTCAGATGGATACACCCTGGGCTGCTCCCACCAGCTGCTTGGTCATCCATATCCTACTGAACAAATAAAACAGTTGCTATATCATTTTACTAGTAACCCACTCTCATTAAGCAAAATTTCCCACAATCAATATCATAAAAAAAAAAACCCACACACACACATACATTGCAGGCATTCTGCTGGTTATTGTCGTCAGTAATATTTACCAAACATTCCCTTTGTTTAGTTAGCATGATCCCAACCAAATGCTCCACAAAAGGGTATGCATTTGCTATTAGCATCCACTTTGTTCTTTTGTGGTTTTGTTTTTGTTTGTTTGTTTGTTTGTTTGTTTTTATTACCAGAACACTGCTCAGCACTGGTCTATAGTGGTGCTGAGGGTTGAACTTCCTAAGTTCTTATGTTTTCTTGTAATGACTATACCCTAATTTCATATTCTTAGTGTGAGAAGTGATCTAACTCAACATACCAACCACGAGTACTAACTTTCACATTTTCAGTTCTTAGAGCATGTAGAGGGAGTCGGGTGGTAGTGCAGTGGGTTAAGTGCAGATGGAGCAAAGCACAAGGGCCAGCTTAAGGACCCCAGTTTGAGCCCCCAGCTCCCCACATGCAGGGGAATCACTTCACAAGCAGTGAAGCAAGTCTGCAGGTGTCTATCTTTCTCTCCCCCTCTCTGTCTTCCCCTCCTCTCTCCATTTCTCTCTGTCCTATCCAACAACGATTCTTCTAGCGTTTGCCCATCCAACAACGATGACATCAATAACAACAATAGTAACTACAACAATAAAACAACAAGGGCAACAAAAGGGAATAAATAAATAAATAAATGTTTTAAAAAATCTTAGAGCACGAAGATTTCCAGATAATATAGTACTTCAGGGTCTAAGAGACAACTTACCTTGTAAAGCACACACTTTACCATATGTAAGGACCTGAGTTTGAATGCCCAGCACTACATGGTAGCACCATGGACAGTACCAAGGGAAGCTTCATGAACAATGAAGCAGTGTTGTGATGTTTTCTCTATTCCCATCTTTCCCTTCCTCTCACCAAAATTAAAAGGGAAATTAAAAAAAAAAATTCTTCCAGGAATGGTAGAACTATGCAGGAATGAAGCCCCAATAACAAAACAAGACAGAACACTGGCTAGCTAGATGATTGATAGATTTATTATATGTATAATACTCTTTTCCATGTTTCTTGTTATTAATATTCAGCTTATACTCAGATATCACCAGTTGTCTCAATAAGGATTTGTCTAGCTGTACTTTATTTGCTTCCTCGATTATGGTCAAGACTAAGGCATTTCATTTACTAGTAAGGTATCTTTAGGGTCGCATTTAGAAAAACAGTACCTTCCCCTCTATTTCTGGTCTTTCATGACAAATAAAGAGCCTAAATCAATTGTTTTGTAATACTACATCATCTGGCTGTGTTTTACTAGTCCCACATCAGTAGAATTGGGTTTGCTTTTTTGCAAGAATTCTACATAAGTGATGTTATGTCCTTACTGCATCATGTCTCATGGACCATATTGCTAATAGTAATCTTGATCCATTTGGTTAAAATGGCATCTACCCATCATCTCCCCCAGACAATAATTAGGATCCACCTGCATATCAGATTTCAGGCTCAGGCAAAACAAACAAACAAACAAAAAACACTAGTATACCCACAGGCCCTTTGGAATATAACTAAAATATGCCTACTAGCTATCTACAAAACAGAGACATCCCCCACCCCAAACACTTCATCTGCACTATTCCAGCCTTTAGGTCCGTGATTGGTCAACAATGTGTTTGGCTTTGTATGTTAACTCCCTTGTCAACCACCAGGTTCCAGATGCTAGCAGGATGCCGACCTGACTTCCCTGGACAGACAACCCCACAAATATATCCTGGAGCTCTGATTCCCCAGAGCCCTTCCCCACTAAGGAAAGAGAGAGACAGGCTGGGAGTATGCATCGACCTTTTCAACGCCCCTCTTCAGTGGGGAAGCAATTACAGAAGCCAGACCTTCTACCTTCTGCATCCCACAATGACCTTGGGTCCATACTCCCAGAGGGTTAAAGAACAGGAAAGCTGGGAGTCGGGTGGTAGTGCAGTGGGTTAAGCGCACGTGGCACAAAGCACAAGGAACTGCAGAAGGATCCCGGTTCAAGCCCCTGGCTCCCCACCTGCAGGGGAGTCGATTCACAAGCGGTGAAGCAAGTCTTCAGGTGTCTGTCTTTCTCTCTCCCTCTCTGTCTTCCCCTCCTCTCTCCATTTCTCTCTGTCCTATCCAACAACATCAACATCAATAACAACAACTACAAAATAAAACAAGGGCAACAAAAGGGAATAAGTAAATAAATATTAAAAAAAAGAATAGGAAAGCTATCAGGGAAGGGGATGGGATACAGAGTTCTGGTGGTGGAAATTGTGTGAAGTTGTACCCCTCTTATCCTATCGTTTAGTCAATGTTTCCTTTTTATAAATAAAAAAAAAAATTTTAAAGAACTAGAAAAAAAAAGGTATGTACCAAATTTCTCCAATGTGAAATAATTTTTTCCCTTTATAAATTAGTAAGTAAAGGGCTGGACAGTGGTGCACTTGGTTGAGTGCACATATTACAGTGTGCAAGGACCCAGGTTCAAGCCCTTAATGGCCACCTGCAGGAGAGAAGATTCACAAGTGGTGAAGCAGGGTTGCAGCTGCCTCTCTTCCTCTCTCCCTTTGCCTAGCCATCTTCCTCTTCCCTCTCAATATCTCTCTGTTTCTGTCCAAAATAAATAAATAAAATATATTTTTGAAAAAATAATTAGTACATAATTTGTGGGATGAAATTGTGAGTCAATGTATATATATACAGTTTTCTTCAACATCGAAGGGGTTTTTTTTGTCCGTTATTTTTAACATTCATTTGGTAAACTTTTCCTGAATCAACTGTTACTTCTGCATTCATAAAACTATATTTTTGCCTGAATAAGAAATTATACATTGAAAAAAATGTACAGATGCTTGAACCATGTGTATTTGAAATCACCATTTTTAACAAAATACATTCTAGAGTACAAACTATAACTTTAAAAAATATTTTTATTTTTTATATTTTTATTCATCATTTATTTATTTTGGATAGAGACAGAAACTGAGTGGGAAAGGGGACAGAGAAGAGGGGAAAAACAGGTCCCTGCAGCACTGTCTTACTACCCATGAAGCTTCCCCAAGCTGAGAAAGGTAGATTCACAGAATGGTCTGGAATGCAGCTAGGTTAACTGGTTAAAGAGTGAAACATGACAAAATAAGAAAGATGGTATTGGACTGACTCAGGGTTGGCTCATGAGAAACAGGGGGGAGCTGGATTTCACTGAAAAACTTTTGGAGAAAGTAGGCTATGTATATATCTACCCAGGGGGGACACAGATTTGGTTGGCTATGCTCAGTTCTTTAGCACCAGGGATTACTTCCTGGTTCATTCGCTCATGAACTACTAAAAGGCTTAACACTGGCAGTCCAAAGGTGTATGGGAAAAAAAAAAAAGAAAGAAGAAAAGAAGAAAGAAATCACCTTGAGTTTAACAGTGACAAACTGAGATACCTATGACCAGGTGAGTGACAGTTGGGAGACAGACAGCAAGAGCATGTGTGTAGCTTTCAAAGGGGCAATCCCAACTCAAGTCCTGCAGGATTTTCACTTAAACGTTTCAGTTCTCTAGGAAGTCTGAAAATCTGGATTTTTGTGTGAAATCATTAGATATGTAAGTACTGGAATTAATGCATACTTCAAAATGAATGGCTCTAGGAAGTCTATATTATAATGTCCACCACAGATAAATATAAATTTTAATTTATATTTATATAATTTTCCATCAGGTAAATTTGGAAAACATTGGGTAACATAATGTGTTCTCTGTATCTCAGATTTAACATATATAATATTAGAGGACTTAGAATTTTGTTGAGTAGCATGATCACAACATCAGAATTTTGACCTATATGATCTTTTCCCTACTGTTATTACAGTTTTAATATCAGAGTTATTTTCCCATAACTCCAGGGAGAGAGATGACATGCACTCCTCCAAATCCTTTCTTTCAATAACTTTCTGCCTCTGTCTAGTCTGTATCAGCCACTTTTAACACCACATATACTCTTTGGAAATGTTCTTCTAAACAAAGTTAGTTAAATGCTAGATCAAAAATTATTTCTGCACAATCCCTAAAAGTCTTTGGATTAATGTAAAAAAATATACAAAGGGAATGACCAGGAGATAGCATAATGTTATGTAAAAGTCATTGATGTCTGAAACTCAAGAGATGCCAGGTTCAATCCCCAGCACCACCATAAGCCAGTGCTGAGCAGTGCTCTGGTTTAAAAAAAATCTCTTAATAAAACACACACTCACACATACACATCCCCACAAGGAAAAAAACTTACTAAAACCAAAAGCAATGATAATTTCAACGTGGGGCTATGGAAGAGCTATTGGACAACATTAGTTCACAGTCACTCATTCTCGAGTTCTCACCCCAGGATATGTAAACTTTTTTCTTGTTTGTCACAGCTCTTCTCAGACTACTCTGTTTTGATCTCATTCATCTATGGAAGTCCCATTACTTGGGTTTCAGACCCACCCCTCTCAGAGTTTCAGGCAGAGAAGTTAGCATTGAGGTCATAACAACAAATAAGAGATGCTCTAGTCATTCAACTTTTAGTTACAAAGGGTGCTGGAAGGTGGCTCACCAGTTGAGCCACACATGTTACAATGAGCAAGGACACAGGTGCAAGCTCCCGGTACCTACCTGAAGGGGTAATGCTTAATGAGTGGTGAATTAGTGCTGCAGGTGTTTCTCTGTTTCTCTCCCTCTCTATCTTCCCCTTCCCTCTTGATTTCTGTCTCTAGCCAATAAATAAATTATATATATATATATATATATATATATATATATATATGTATTCAAAAGCAGTGTAATCAGATCACTTCAATATAGCTTGTCATAAGCAATGACAGATGTAGGAACTGCAAATTTTCCATTTATCTATCTAGAACTGGGCTGGAGATATAGCATGATGGTTATGCAAAAAAAGTTTTCATCCTGAGGCGCTGAGGTTGCAGGATCAATTCCCAGCACCATCATAAGCCAGAGCTGAGCAGTGTTCTGGTAAAATTAATTAATTTAATTTGAAAAGCCAAACAAGAACTATAGGAAGGTCAATAGGTATCATCTAGCTATAATATGGAATCAATTAATGGTGATATTACATTCATCAAGCACTACAGGTTTCTGAATATTTACTTTGGATTTGGATTTTGCTCAATTAACATTTATGGGGGACTTCCATACTTGACAATATGGAGTAACATAACACTGGAGACAACTAAAAGTTTGGACAACATAAATGAAATGTGCTTTTTTACAACATCCAACATCAGGCAACAGTGATCTTTCAGAGGTAAGTAGCATACAAAGTGAATCGCAGTACTCTGAGCACACTGAGAATGTCTCTCGGAATAGAGCAAGGAAGACTAACTTAGGCAAGCAGGAACCAGTGACCTTTTTCTGTTGAAAAGCCAATACAAGCAATCTGGAAATGCCATAGAACTCAAGCTCATCAAGCAAAGTAATTGAAAGAAAAGAAAAGAAAACTGAAAGAAAGTCTCACTAGAACCTTCAGATGAGTAGTGCTCAGTATATTTTTGAAGAAATAACATTAGGCCAGGCAACAACTAGGTAGAAGGACTACAATAAACTATCCCCAGAACTCATGCTGGGTCAGCACTAGTCCTTATCCTTGTCAGTCACCATGGAAAAACCTTGTACTTGATAGCAATTGACTGATAAACTCAAAATGCTCAGTGCGAAAGAAAAACTAACTCTAAACACAGCTCTGGTCTCAACTAGTAAAGCTTAAAAACAAATCCCAAAGGGTTCAACTCTATCTCATGATATAACAAAGATTAAGACTATTCTGAGGAAAACACATATATCCAATACCCGTCAAGCTAAAATTCATAACTGGCATCTCATAAAAAATTATAAGACATGCAGGAAGTAGAAAAATATAACGCACTGTAAGAATAAAAATAAATTAAGATAAGCCAATTTAGAAATATGAAGGTACTAGATGAGGAGGGGAAGAGGAATCACTCTCCAATAGTGCAAGCTATAAAAGAACTGAGATTAGAACCCTGACAGTCTAGGCCTAAGGACCATGTCCTTAACTACCATGCTGCCTGCATCTACAACTGTAGTTTGACTTTACATTATGGTCCTTCTTCTCTCACTTGATCTTTGCTTATGTAGATTTTCTTCGTATTTTCACAAAAGTAGTAAGAGTATAACAATAAAAGTTTGGTTTTGTTTTTTTTTTTGTCTCCAGGGTTATTGTGGGGGCTCGGTGCCTGCACCATTAATTCACTGCTCCTAGAGACCATTTTCCCCCTTTTGTTGCCTTTGTTGTTTTATCATTGTTGTGGCTGTTATTATTGTTGTTGTTGCTGCTGTCGTTGGATAGGACAGAGAGAAATCGAGAGAGGAGGGGAGACAGAGGGGGAAAGAAAGACAGACGCCTACAGACCTGCTTCACTGCTTGTGAAGCAAGTCCCCTGCAGACTCCCCTGAAGAGTCAGGGGCTCGAACTGGGATCCTTACGCCAGTCATTGAGCTTCGCACCACTTGGTGCTTAACCCGCTGCACTACCACCCAACTCCCAACAGTGAAAATTTTTGTTTAAAAATAAAGGTGCTAGATTCAGTCAATGAGCTCATTAAAAGGCTGAATCATATTCCATGTGTTCAAGGAGGTAAAAGTAAACACTAAACATGTTAAGTAACAGCATAAAAATTAGAGAAATAAAGAGCAAAAACAAGCTTCCAAAGTGAAATTCATATCGTCTGAAAATGTTTAACATAAAACTATTCTTAGAAAAGAAAAATTAGTGAACTTGAGAGCAATGAAAGCTACCTAAATTAAGGTAGCTTAATTCATTTCCCCAAAAAATAGTTACCCGAAGAGATCTGTACATAACCTACGTTTATCATAACCTTACTTGTAATAACCAAAACTTGGAAATAACCCCCAAGTGTCCAATGGCAGATGAGTGGTTAGGGAAATTGTATGACAGATACTTGGTGAAATACCATTCAATTATAAGAAAAAATAAGACCAATCTTCTACCACGGTGTGGGTAGAACTGGCAGGAATCATATTCAGTGAAATAAACCAAAAGGAGGACGGATACCAGCTGATCTCACTCATAGATGGAGCTTATGAAACAAATTAAGGGCCACGCAGTGGCACACCTAGTTGAGCGCACATGTTACAGTGCACAAGGACTCAGATTCAAGCCCCCAGTCCCCAAGGGGAAAGCTTTGCGAGTGGTGAAGCAGTGCTGCAGGTGTCTCTCTGTCCCTCTCCCTCTCTGTCGCCTCCTTCCCTCTTGATTTCTGGCTGTCTCTATCAGTAAATAAAGATAATAAAAAAATTGGGGGGAAGCTGAGCAGTAGCGTAGCGGGTTAAGCGCACATGGTGCAAAGCACAAGGGCCTGTGTAAGAATCCTGGTTAGAGCCCCCAGCTTCCCACCTGCAGGGGGGTTGCTTCACAGGTGGTGAAGCAGGTCTGCAGGTGTCTATCTTTCTCTCCCCCTCTCTGTCTTCCCCTCCTCTCTCCATTTCTCTCTGTCCCATCCAATGGCAACAATAACAACTACAACAAGCACCACAACAAGGGCAACAAAGTGGAAAAAATGGCCTCTAGGAGCAGTGGATTGGTAGTGCAGTCACCGAGCCCCAGCAACAACCCTAGAGGCAAATAAATAAATAAATAAACTTTTAAAAAAATTAAGGAAACAAATTAAGAGAGAATTCTTTTTCTTCTTCTTCTTCTTCTTCTTCTTCTTCTTCTTCTTCTAATTTAGAAAAAAAAGGGGGGGAGGAAGAAAAGAAGGAAGGTGGTCTGGGAGGTGGCGCAGTGGATAAAACAGTAGACTCTCAAGCATGAAGTCTTGAGTTCAATCCCTGGCAGCACAAGTACCAGAGAGATGTCTGGTTCTTTCTCTCTCCTATCTTTCAATCAATAAATAAAATCTTAAAAAATAAAATATTTAAAAGAAAATAAGGAAGTAACTTGCATTTAAAGAACATGTAAAGAGAACTGTCAACAGAGTTTGGCTTTGAGCAGTGCATCTTGGGAAGGACTTGTGTGCAACTAGATGACCAGAGATGGAAACAATCACAGTTGCTTTGGGAAGAGAAGCTGAGTTTAAATATGAGACTCTAGAGTGATAACTGACAAGACATTGCCCAAGAAGTCCATGGAGAATGTTTAGAGGTGATGTCATCTACAAATAAGAGAATATTGGCATTTAGAGATGGGTGGAGACCAACAAAGAACAGTTGTCAGGGAAGAGGAAAACCAATAAGATGGGTTAGAGAGTGCTGACTGAGATAGAGAGAGCTTCAAGAATAAATGACAGTACTCATTCCTGAGAGAAATCAAATAGGGATATGACTGAAACTTATCTATCAAACATGAAAAGCCCACAGTCATTGCCAGCCCCATAGAAAGTAATCGGAATTGACAGGACCTAGAGCCAGACTGCAGCAGGCAGAGACGTGAATCAGAGGTGAGGCACTTAATGACCATAATTGGGACTATCCTACTGAGAACATAGGAAGGGAAAAAAGAGTATAAGGGCCAGAGGGAAATCACATAGTAAAATATTCATATGTTTGTTTTACTTTGTACGTAATCAAAATGACACACCTTAACATGAGTCATTTGGTATAGTTAACATTTTTCATATTGTATAGACAAAGAATCATTCAAAATATCTCCTATCGGGATTCTGGCGGTAGCGCAGTAGGTTAAGCTCACTTGGCACAAAGCGCAAGGACTGGTTTAAGGATCCGGGTCTGAACCTCCAGCTCCCCACCTGCAAGGGAGTCACTTCACAAGCGTTGAAGCAGGTCTGAAGGTGTCTGTCTTTCCCTTACCCTCTCTGTCTTCCCCTCCTCTCTCCATTTCTCTCTATCCTATCCAACAACAATGACATCAATAATAATAACTACAACAATAAAACAAGGGCAACATAAAGGGAATAAATAAATAAATATTTTTTTAAATATATCTCCTATCTCAGCAATTCCTAACAATGTATTTGCAGAGGATATGAACCCAGCAAATTAGGCAGATGATATCTATCATGTTTAAATATTCAAAAACAATCATATTTATATCACTTCATATTCTTATAATATAGAAACACCAATGCCAGGCTTGCAAGTGAGTTTGTATATTTATAAAGAGGGATGGAAGTGATAAGAATGAGCTCAGAGTCCACATCCCTTTATTACTTTGTGTTACAAACAGTAGAGTTGCAAATATTAGGGTCTGGCCCATTTAATATTCACAACAGTTGAATAACAACATAGATAATATGTTGACTATATTCCAGGTAAGGTGTTAAGTGATTCATCATATAAATCCATCTAACAAGACAATCTAATAAAAAGATATTATTATAATATATTATTGAAAGGAGCTAATCAAGGGTGGAAAAGATAGTATAATAGTTACACAGAAAGATTCTTTTTTTAATATTTATTTATTTATTCACTCCCTTTTGTTGCCCTTGTTGTTTTTATTGTTGTAGTTATTCTTGTTGTCGTCATTGTTGGGTAGAACAGAGAGAAATGGAGAGAGGAGGGGAAGACAGAGAGGGGTAAGAAAGAGAAACACGTGCAGACCTACTTCAATGCTTCTGAAGTGACTCCCCTGCAGTTGAGGAGCCAGGGGCTCGAATCAGGACCCTTACACCGGTCCTTGCGCTTTGCACCACATGCGCTTAACCTGCTATGCTACCACCTGACTCCCAAAGATTCTTTTTTTAAAAAAATATTTTATTTATTTAAGAGAAAGATAGGAGGAGAGAGAAAGAACCAGACATCACTCTGGCACATTTGCTGCCAGGGATCAAACTCGGGACCTCATGCTTGAGAGACCAAAGCTTTATCACTGCGCCACCTCCTGGACCACTATACAGAAAGATTCTAATCTGACATTCCAGGTTCCATCCTTCATACTCCCACTAGCCAGAGCTGAGTAGTATTACTCTGATCAAGAAGGAGGAGGAGGGGAAAGGGGAGAGGAAGAGGAAAAGGAAGGAGAAAAGGAAGAGAAAAGAACCCTAATCAAACGAAGAACTAATAAAAAAGCAAAAATGCTACTATTGGGGCAAGGCAGTGGTCCCCCTGCAGTCTCCACCTGCAAAAGGAAAGCTTCAAGAGTGGTGAAGCAGTGTCTCTCTTTCTCTCTTACTTTCTAATTTCCCCATGCCCTATTGATTCGCTCTGCCTCTATCAAATAAATAGATATTTAAATAAACCAAAAAAAAAAAAGATAAAAAAGCTGCTCTTATTTTTATTTTACATGTAAGGAAACTATAGTTCAGAGAACCCAAGTAAAACATTCAAAGTTACCATATAGGGCTGAAGTGACAACATAATGGTTATTTAAGAAGACTTTCATGCCTGAGGCTCTGAGGTCCTGAGTTCAGTCCACAGTACCACAATAAGCTAGACCTGAGCAGTGCTCTTGTCTCGCTATCTATCTCTCATTAAAAAATAAAATACTGGCGTCAGGCAGTAGCACAGCGGGTTAAGTGCACGTGGCACAAAGCACAAGGACCAGCGTAAGGATCCCGGTTCCAGTCCCCGGCTCCCCACCTGCAGGGAGTTGCTTCACAGGCGGTGAAGCAGGTCTGCAGGTGTCTGTCTTTCTCTCCCCCTCTCTGTCTTCCCCTTCTCTCTCCATTTCTCTCTGTCCTATCCAACAATGACAACAATAATAACTACAACAATAAAACAACAAGGGCAACAAAAGGGAATAAATAAATGTAAATAAAATTAAAGTTGTATACTTAAAAAAAATTAAATAAATAAAATAAAATATATTGCACCAAAGTAAAAGACTTTTGGGGGGAAGGGTTTCCGATCCTGGAACATGATGGTGAAGGAGGATTTTGACAGGGTTGAATCGTTATGTGGAAAACTGAGAAATGTTTCTCATGTACAAACTACTGTATTTTATTGTCTGTTATAAACCCAATAAAGAAATTTTTAAAAAAAGAAAAAAAGAATGAAGTAAATTATCAAACTCAATATAGCTAGTAAGTGTGGATACATTTATTTATTTTTATTTTTATTTTTTTTTTCAAGCACACGCCTGCCCCAATCCCTGCACCCTCCTTCCCTGCGCCTGGGGCCCCTACACAGAGCACGTTGTCAGCTAACATCTCTTACAGCTTCTTACAGGTTCTAGAGCTGCAGTGAAGCTATCTGTAATGAAAGCAGGTCTCCAAACAGTATCATCTAGACAAGCCTCAGCTTGGTCTTTTCTTTCTTTTTTTTTTTTAATTTAAGAAAGGATTAATTAACAAAACCATAGGGTAGGAGGGGTACAACTCCACACAATTCCCACCACCCAATCCCCATATCCCACCCCCTCCCCTGATAGCTTTCCCATTCTCTATCCCTCTGGGAGCATGGACTCAGGGTCATTGTGGGTTGCAGAAGGTAGAAGGTCTGGCTTCTGTAATTGCTTCCCCGCTGAACATGGGCGTTGACTGGTCGGTCCATACTCCCAGTCTGCCTCTCTCTTTCCCTAGTAGGGTGGGTCTCTGGGGAAGCTGAGCTCCAGGACATATTGGTGGGGTCTTCAATCCAGGGAAGTCTGGCCAGCATCCTGATGACACCTGGAACCTGGTGACTGAAAAGAGAGTTAACATACAAAGCCAAACAAATTGTTGAGCAATCATGGATACATGATTTAAATGTGTGGATACATTTAAAATGAATCTATTACATTTAGAAATTGGAGGGTCAGGCAGTAGCAAAGTGGGTTAAGTGCACATGGCACAAAGCACAGGGACCAGCGTAAAGAATCCAGTTGGAGCCCCAGACGGGGGGGTCACTTCACAAGTGGTGAAGCTGGTCTGCAGGTGTCTATCTTTCTCTCCCCTTCTCTGTCTTTCCCTTCTCTCTCAATTTCTCTCTGTCCTATCCAACAATAATGACAGCAATAACAACAATAATAATAACCACGACAATGATAAAACCAGGACAACAAAAGGGGGGGTGGAATAGCCTATAGTCTCCAGAAGCATTGGATTTGTGGTGTGCGCACTGAGCCCCAGCAATAACCCTGGAGGCAAAAAAAAAAAAAGTAATTAAAGGAATGATCAAATGAAAAATATTTTTAAAACACACAAACAGATGAAACTAGAAATACTATAGTTGTTATCTTTCAAAAGATCCAGTCAGTGAACTGTGACTCATTCAAACCAAAAAATACAACTCACTCAGTAATAAAAAAAAAATTTTTTTTAAAAGAGGGAGTTGGGCGGTAGCACAGTGGGTTAAGTGCATGTGGCGCAAAGCACAAGGACCCAAGTAAGGATCCCAGTTTGAGCCCCTGTCTCCCCACCTGCAGGGGAGTCATTTCACAGGTGGTGAAGCAGGTCTGCAGGTGTCTATCTTTTTCTACTCCTCTCTGTCTTCCCCTCCTCTCTCCATTTCTCTCTGTCCTATCTAACGACGACGATGACATCAATAACAACAACAACAAAAAAAACAAGGGCAACAGAAGGGAATAAATAAATATTTTTAAAAAAGAACTACTGACAAATGTAACCACATGCTGTATAAAAATATTGAGCAGCTGAGAAGAAATGTCATACTGTGTGATTCCACTTATATAAAGAACCAGAACTGGCATAACTAGTTTGTAGTGATAGGAATCAAATCATAGATTCTCTCTAGGATGTAGGTAAAGGCAAGGGAGGGAGGTGATGACTAAAAGAACACAAGACAACTCAGTTAATGAAAATGTTATGAGAGTGGTTGCCCCAAATGTTCATAAATACACTTTAGAAAACAAGAAAGGGCTCAGAGATCATTTAACTCAAGGTCTAGAGTGAACCCAGTTGGTGGCAGGCTTCGCTTCAAACTTCTAAGCCCCAGGACAGAGAGAGAAAGAGAGAGAGAGAGAGAGAGAGAGTTAGCCCAGTGGTCTGGGAAAGGTATCAGCTGAGGAAGTTAGCATCAGAATACTCATTTGTCACAGAACTGGAGAAGTGAGCACAGGAGACAATTCTTTTCCAAGGGTGGATTTTCTTTTTTTTTTTCTTTTTTTTTTTTTGCCTCTAGGCAAAAACTACAAATCCACTGCTCCTGGAGGCTATTTTTCCCCTTTTATTGCCCTTGTTTATTTTTATTGTTGTTATTATTATTTTTATTGCGGTTGTTATTGGATAGGACAGAGAAATCAGGAGAAGGGGAGAGAAAGACCCCTGCAGACCTGCTTCACCATTTGTGGAGTGATCACCCTGCAGGTGGGGAGCGGGAGATTCAAACCAGGATCCTTACGTGGTCCTTGTGCTTTGCCCCACGTGTGCGTAAACCCCCCACCCTTTTTTTTAACCAGAGCACTGCTCATGGTGGAGTGGGAGATTGAACCTGAGACTTTGGAGCCTCAGGCATGAGCATCTATTTGCATAACTATTATGTTATCTGCCCCTGTCCTTTTTTCTTTTTTAATTTATTTATTTTACCAGAGCATTATTCAGCTCTGGTTTATGGTGGTGTGAGGGATTTAACGTAGGACTTTGAGGTCTTAGACAGGAGGTTTTCTGCTATCTACCCCCTCCTCTCCAATGGTAGAATTTCTTGAGGTGAAGGATACTAGGGTTAACAGGAATTCTCCTCTTCCAGATAAGGATCCAGTGTCAGTATGTTAATGGTTAGCAGCTAACTAGCCACAGTACTAGTATTAGCATCTAGTTCTTAGGCATCAACAGGAGGTGTTCAGGTGTTTCTCTAATGTGTAACAACTCTGCCTCACCTTCTACTACAATGCAGGCTCTTACTCTTGCTTACACCAAACAAGGAATAACTTCCAGTCATTTTTTTTTATTATTTAATAAATATTCATTACTCACCTATCATTATCCAAGTGCCGTTAGTCACTAAAAATCCAAAACTACAAAGTCACTGATTCTGATTCCTTGTAACACAAATTTGGTTAAACAACATGAACAGACAACACACTATGGTCTGTAAAGCTCTGAGGGGGATAGGGTAAGGGGCTAAGGTTCACTGGTGATGATTCCAGCATTCTGTTAAGGTGCAGAGCTGAGAAGTTTTCTCAAGGTTGCTCAAGCTTCTGAGAAGTTGGAGTGGGCTAGGAGACTGAGAAAAATTTAGGGTGCGGTATTTGTGTTGAAAATGCAGAGGAAAAAAAAAAAAAAAAAAAAAGAAAATGCAGAGGGTGCCTGACAGACACAGACTATCTCTTCTCCTCACTACCTAAGACCCCAGGTCCCTAAAGCAGTAAGCTGGCAGGACAACCCTGAGCCAAGAGCACTACCCAAATGGACCCATCAGATAGATCAACACCAAGTGTCCACTAAGAGACTGATTTACATCCACTTCTGGGAATAAATGCACAAGAAGCTCAGCTTGTACTTTTTCTCAAAAAGAATTTCCACAAGAGAATTAGGGTAGAATGGGTAGAAACAAGCCATTTCTAAGCACACTGAGAACACTGACAGCATGCCCCACATGTCCCATCCTCCTTGATGTTCTCTGTCTTGCAGCCCTGAGCACACAGGAGTCCTCTATAACCCAGAGAAACTTCTAACACTGAGGACGAAAGGGAAAAGGATTTCATTTGATGTGTGTTATTTGGTAGGTGAGAGGAACAGCATGGGAATTGCAGACACTTGGACACATACCATGTTATTAAAAATTGACACAAGTGATAAAGAGGGAAACCAGAGAAAAACCTATTTCAGAAGATTGTCTGCTAAGGCTGAAGAGTTAGATCACTGTCCAGTGTGTGTGTATGTATATGTGTGTGTGTGTGTGTGTGTGTGTGTGTGTGTGTGTGTGTGTGTGTGTGTGTGTGTGTGTGTGTGCGTTGTTTATTCCTAGTGTGAGCCCTTAGTTAAAACCATTGATATTTCTTTTCTTTCCTTTTTTGCCTCCAGGGTTATCACTGAGGCTCAGTGCCGCACTATAAATCCACTGCTCCTGGTAGCTCTTTGTTCCATTTTATTGGATAGGACAAAGAGAAATTGAGAAAGGAGGGGAAGGTAGAGAAGGGGAGAGAAAGAGACACCTGCTGACCTGCTTCACTGCTCGTGAAACAACCCCTGCTCCCTGCAGGTGGGGAGCTGGGGATTGAACTGGGATCCTTTTTTTTTTTTCTGTTTTTAATTTTTTTAATTTTTTTTTTAATTTCTTTATTGGGGAATTAATGTTTTACATTCAACAGTGAATAAAAAAGTTTGTACATGCATAACATTCCCCAGTTTCCCATATAACAATACAACACCCACTAGGTCCTCTGTCATCCTTCTTGGACCTGTATTCTCCCCACCCACCCACCCCCACCCCAGAGTCTTTTACTTTGGTGCGATACGCCAATTTCATTTCAGGTTCTACTTGTGTGTTTTTGTTTTCTGATCTTGTTTTTCAACTTCAGCCTGAGAGTGAGATCATCCCATATTCATCCTTCTGTTTCTGACTTATTTCACTTAACATGAATTTTTCAAGGTCCATCCAAGATCGGCTGAAAATGGTAAAGTCACCATTTTTTACAGCTGAGTAGTATTCCATTGTGTATATATACCACAACTTGCTCAGCCACTCATCTGATGTTGGACACCTGGGTTGCTTCCAGGTTTTGGCTATTACAAATTGTGCTGCTAAGATGTGTACACAGATCTTTTTGGATGGATGTGTTGGGTTCCTTAGGATATATCCCCAGGAGGGGAATTGCAGAATCATAGGGTAGGTCCATTTCTAGCCTTCTGAGAGTTCTCCAGACTGTTCTCCACAGAGGCTGGACCAATTTACATTCCCACCAGCAGTGTAGGAAGGTTCCTTTGACCCCACACCCTCTCCAGCATTTGCTGCTGGTATCTCATTGTTGTCTTTATTTGCATTTCTCTGACAATCAGAGACTTGGAGCATTTTTTCATGTGTTTCTCGGCCTTCTGGATCTCTTCTGTGGTGAATATTCTGTCTATGTCCTCCCCCCATTTTTGGATGGGGTTATTTGTTGTCTTGTTGTTGAGTTTGGCAAGCTCTTTATATACGTTGGTTATTAAACTCTTGTCTGATGTATGGCATCAGACAAGAGGGGTCTCTTGGTTTGGGTAGTGGTTTCTTTTGCTGTGAAGAAGCTTTTTAATTTGATGTAGTCCCATAGGTTTATACTTGCCTTAGTCTTCTTTGTAATTGGATTCTTTTCATTGAAGATGTCTTTAAAATGTATGCGGAAAAGAGTTCTGCCAATATTTTCCTCTAAGTATCTGAGAGTTTCTGGTCTAACATCCAAGTCCTTGATCTACTTGGAATTTACTTTTGTATTTGGTGAAATACAATGGTTCAGTTTCATTCTTCTGCATGTTTCAACCCATTGTTTCCAACACCATTTGTTGAAGAGACTCTGCTTTCCCCATGTAATAGTCTGGGCCCCTTTGTCAAAGATTAGATGTCCATAGGTGTGGGGCCTCATTTCTGGGCTCTCAATTCTATTCCACTGGTCAGTGTGTCTATTCATGTTCCAGTACCAAGCAGTTTTGATGACAATGGCCCTATAATACAATTTGAGATCTGGGAGTGTGATGCCTCCAGTTCTGTTCTTTTTTCTCAAGACTGTTGTGGCAATTCTAGGTCTTTTCTGGTTCCAGATAAACATTTGTAGCATTTTTTCTATTCTCCTAAAAAATGTGCTTGGGATCTTGATGGGGATAGCATTAAATTTGTAGATGGCTCTGGGTAGTATATTCATTTTGATGATGTTAATTCTTCCAACCCATAAACATGGTATATCTTTCCACTTCTTTGTGCCTTTTTCAATTTCTTTGAGTAGTGACTCATAATTTTCAGTATACAAGTCTTTCACTTCTTTGGTTATGTTTATTCCTAGATATTTGATTGTTTTTGTTGCTATAGTAAAAGGAATTGATTTCTGGATTTCAATTTCTTCTAACTTAGTGTTTGCATAGAGGAATGCCACTGACTTTTGAATGTTAATTTTGTAGCCTGTCACCTTACTGTATTTCCTGATGATTTCCAAAAGCTTCTTGCTGGATTCCTTAGGTTTTTCTGTGTATACTATCATGTCATCTGCAAATAGGGAGAGTTTGACTTCTTCTCTTCTAATCTGTATCCCTTTAATTCCTTGCTCTGGCCTGATTGCTATGGCCGAAGTGATCCTTGTGCAGGTCCTTGCACTTTGTACTGTGTGCTTGACAGGGTGCACCACCGTCCACTCACCCCACCCCCCACTGATGTCTCTTTAACACTTTCATCTGCAGGGATTCAGGGTTTGAAACTTTAGGGTTGCTTAGTCTGTGCAAGTCCAGACACCGGGGAGATGCTCTGGGATAGTCGGGCCGCTTGCTGTCCCCTAGGGAGCCCACACTGGGAAAGGAAGGGCAGGGGTGTTTGCACAGCTTGTGGACAGCTGGGTCCTCACATCAGCTTGGTGGTCAGACTCCACTAATGATGGGCATTGGCCTTGTTATTTAGAGACAGTTGGTGGCTTGGGAGCTCAATGTGTGGACAGCCCATGATCTGTACAGGCACTCTTGTTATCAGGGGTACTTGGACCCCCAAAAAAGATTTTAAAATAATAATTATATTTATACCATTTATTGCAGCCTGGGAGGTAGTACAGTGGTAAGATCACTGGACTTAACAGCATGAGGCTCCAAGTGCAATCTCCTGCATCACCTGTCCCAGAATAATACTCCCGTTCTTTTTCTTGTGTGTGTCTTCCTCATTTCTCGCTCAATTATTAATAAATAAATGAATGTTTAAAATATTGACATATTTATTAATGAGAGAGAGGCCCAAAGCATTACTTTGGCCTATATAGTCTGGGGAATGGAACTTGAAACCTCAGGTGTGTATGCCTGTGCTTTACCATGGAGTCACCTCCCTGGCCACTTTAAATTCATCTGTGGGCAGGGGAGATAGCATAACAGTTAAGAGATTCTCATGCCTGGGGTTATGAAGTCCCAGGTTCAATCCTTTGTACCACCATAAACTAAAGCTGAGCAGTGCTCTGATTAAAAAACAAAAACAGGGAGTTGGGCGGTAGTGCAGCAGGTTAAGTGCAGGTGGCCCAAAGTGCAAGGACCAGAGTAAGGGTACAGGGTCAAGCCCCCAGCTCCCCACCTGCAGAGGAGTTGCTTCACAATCAGTGAAGCAGATCTGCAGGTGTCTTTCTCTCTGTCTTCCCCTCCTCTCTCCATTTCTCTCTGTCCTATCCAACAACAATAATAACTACAACAACAATGAAAAACAACAAGGGCAGCAAAAGGGAAAATAAATAAATATAAAAAACATTTTTAAAAAAGAACTTTAAAAAAACAGAAAAAAAAAATGACCTCTAAATAATCCCCTCCACTGCTTCCAGAGGCAGTCTTTCTGGCCGGTAACCTGCTCATTTTACCAGCTAATATCTCCTGAACTCAAGAAACACGCTCACTCACGGAAATGCCAGCTACAGCTCCTCAAGTGATGGATAGCAAAGCAGAGGCAGCACTGATGAAAAATTAATGAAAACCATTACTTCCATAAGAAAAATGATCTGTTTCTCCCACCTTTTTATTGATTTCTGGCTAGCCCTGTAATTGGACATGGATAATTTTATCCTAAGGTAAAGGCAGGCAGTAGGGCAGACTCCTGTCAGATGTGGGCAGGCTTTCAACCACTTAGCAAGCTTCACGCTGGGAGGAACAAATCCTGTCTCCTCCACTTTTCTCCATGTCTGAAACCTGAGCTTCCCAAGCCCTGATGCCCAGGGTTACTGATAGCAAGGACTTGCTCGTGTTCCGAAGTCCACCAGCCTTCCCTATACCATTCAACTCAAATAAAGCCAGACAGGCAAAACAGCTCACTTAGTGTGCTATTTCACCATTTATGACCCAAAATTGAGTCCAACCTCCACTGCAATGAAGAAAGCTTTGGTGCTGTGGTCTCTCTCTCTCCTTCATCCTCTCTCTCTCCCTCTCCCTCTCCCTTCACCCTCTTCCTGTGTCTCTCTCTTTGTCTAAAATCTTAACATGGAAGGGCTAGGCTGTGGTGCACCTGACAGAATACATGCATTATCGTGGGCAAGGACCCAGGTTCAAACCCCCTCACCCTATGGGGGGGGGGGTGCTTCACAAGTGGTGAAACAGTTGCAGCTCCATCTCCCCCACCTTCTCAATTTCTCTCTTCCCCATCAAATACAGGAAAAGAAACTCATAAGAAACAAATAAGTAAAAACAGCGTGGAGTGGTGAAGTCTTGGTATCACAAAAAGCAAATAAAAATAAAATGCCACAGCCTTAAACTACATAATGAAAGAAGTTCCTCCCCACTCCCCCAACCCTAGTTTTTAAAGAATTCCTTAGAGAGGTATTTCTCTTGTCCACTATGTCACCTCTCACATTGAATTCAATTCTATACTCCTGTCCTTTCTCATCTTATTGATGCTGACTACTGCTCTGTCTCCTACACTTGTCTGCTAACTTGGATCACAGCTCATCTCCTACCTCTCCAAAGACACCAACTCCACAGTAGAGTGCATGCTTTGAACACATAAGCCCTGGGCTCTATTTCTGCAGTACATAAGAACAAGCCCCCCAAAAAACAGAATACCATAGATGGTAGAGCAGTGTCTTGGTCTTTTTTGAACATACATGAAAAAGCAGGAAGAATAAGGAGGAGGAGAAGGAGGAGGAGGAGGAAAAATCTTTGCAGTGTAATTTCATAGATGATGAAGTTCTGCTTTGCAGGTTCATCATTTTCTCTCATAAAAAATAAAATAAGCAGGGACTCAGGTGGTAGTGTAGTGGCTTAAGCACATGTGGCGCAAGTGCAAGGACCAGCGTAAGGATCCCAGTTTGAGCCCCTCGCTCCCCACCTGCAGGGGAATAGCTTCACAGGCAGTGAAGCAGGTCTGCAGGTGTCTGTCTTTCTCCCTTTCTCTGTCTTCCCCTCCTCTCTCCATTTCTCTCTGCCCTATCTAAGAACAACGACATCAATAACAACAATAATAACTACAACAACAACGAAAAACAATAAGGGCAACAAAAGGGAAAATAAATAAATAAATATTAAAAATTTAAAAATAAATAAATAAAATAAGCAGTAGTCTGCCAGGCTAGCATGGTGGTGCCTCTTCTCAGGCACATGCTCTCTGGGTTAGAGAGGACTCGACTGGAGCCATCCTGGGCTGCTACTCACTCAGCAACACTGGAGATAGATGACTCAGGAACCAAACACATGGTGCGAGGTAATGCAGCCTTTATTGATCAGAGACAACGCTTTTATAGGATAAGGATAGAACTGGAAGTGGCAAGTCAGAAACGGAAATGGCTAGGAAAAGGAGAGAGGCAAAAGTGGGCTGGGAGGTATACATTTCCTTAGCAACTGTTGTGATGGTTTTAACTGGTGGGATTAATGTTACCCTGCAGACAGGGCGGGTCTTGAAGAAGATAGATCAAAGGAATGGAATGGGTGGGGATCTTTCAGGCAAGACAATGATTATGTAAATAGGCCATAGTATCAACAATGCAGGGTGGAGCAGGGGAGCTGGCTTAATGCCCAACAGTAGTCCACTGGCTAGGGTATTGAAATCATTAGACTCTCAAGCATGAGGTCCTGAGTTCAATCCTAATATTGGATATAGTAGAGTGATACTCTAGTTCTCCTCATCCTCCTCCTACTCCTTCATAAATAAACACATAGATATTTTAAAAACAAATAAATAAAATAGAATAAATGTCAGGAAATCTCCCAGCTGGTAATGCACACGATTTGCATGAGTGAGGCTGCAAGTTCAATTCTTAGTGCTGCAAGTATCAGAATGATGCTCTGGCTTTTCTCTTTCTCTTGCAGACAGCAAGCTTAAGATATTCAGAGAGAGCGAGGGGGGAAGAGAGAAATGGTAGGGAGGTTTTGTTTTTGAGCTCTGTGAACCAGATTTTCTAGATCCCACCATGTCACATTATGAGTCCCAGAGGACACACTACTTCCCGCAAAAGTGACAGGGGGAGGGGCCGCAGAAGAAGCGTCAGCAGCTGGAGACATGTCTGCTGAAATGGGAGCTGCTGGGTGAAATGCAGAGAGCTCTGCAAGTTAGAGTCACCCTTCTCTGCAGGAGATATGGGAGGGGGAGTCAAGGAAGTCCCAGAGAAATCTTCTAGCATCTCCCAAGCTCTACGATCGCAGTCAAGAGGAACCAAGGTGTGGCCCAGAGCAAAATGTCCCAGAGACAGAGAAACTGTCTCATGAAAAAAAGAGTAGAGTGTTGGTATGCATGAGACCCCTTCTGTTTCATTTGGTTTAAATCCCCCCCTGCTTAACACTATTCTATTTACATAACCACTTCATTCTATTTACATAACCGCTGTTAACAAGCACCTCCCTCCAGGGCATTGGTTCAATCCCCACTGTTTCATGATATGTTTTTGCTCCACCCCCCTCCTTGTCACACCCTGATCCCCTCTTTATCACACCCTGATTTTCACCAGTCACTTTTCTCTCCACCCTCTCTATGTCACATCCTGTTTCCACCCTACTTGGGAAGTATATATAAAGACAGCATTGTGAGTTTTAGAGTACTGTACTTTGAGTTTAACTTAGCTCGTCTTAGATTGTGCTGCGTCCTGCATGAATAAAGAGATACTGCCTACAGTTCAACCATGAGTCCCTGGTCATCTGTTACCTGCCCGTGAAGCCAGCCCGGCGAAAACAACCTAACCCATCGAAAACAACAGTAGAGGATGTGGGAAACCTCTTCATAAGGAGGAAGGTCTTCCATAGCGGAGGGGTCTCAGAAAAATAAGAAGAGGGAGAAAAAGAACCACAGTGCCATCATAAAACATGAGACTGCAGAGAGACAAACGGCTGTATACTTATCTGGGTCGTCTTGCCGCTTGTGTGGAGCCAGTGGCCCCACGTTCGGGCACCAGAGAGGGAGAGAGAAAGCTAGACACCTGAAGATTTGTGAATCGACTCCCTTGCAGGTGAGGAGCCAGGGGCTTGAACCGGGTTCCTTAGGCTGGTCCTTGTGCTTTGCACCATGTGTGGTTAACCCACTGCGCCACTGCCCAACTCCTGACTTAGTAATTTCTTATCCCCATTGTCATTTTGACCTTTAGAAGATGCCAAGAACCAGCCTGGTATACCTATACAGAGATTTTCCAGAAGCCGTAAGTGATATCCTGTTACCACCTCTTTATTCTACCCCTCATCTTTCTACCTTACTTCATTTTCACCCCCAATAACTGAAAGAATAACTAAAAAAATAGGGTTATCTCAATATTTTCTATTTCGTGGCCAGGTGGTGGTGCACCTGGTTAAGTGCACACATGTTACACTGTACAAGGACTTGGGTTCGAGCCCCTGGTCCCCACCTGCAGGGGGAAAGCTTCATAAGAGATGAAGCAGGGCTGTAGGTGTCTGTCTCTCTCCTCTACCTCCTCCTCCCCTCTCAATTTCTCTCTCTATCCAATATAGAAATAAATAAAAATTTAAAAATATTTTCTATTTCTTTTAAAGATTTTATTTATTTATTTATTTTTGAGAAAGATAGGAGGAGAGAGAAAGACATCACACCAGACATCACTCTGACACATGTGCCACCGGGGATCGAACCCGGGAACACATGCTTGAGAGTCCAAAGCTTTATCATTGCGCCACCTCCCAGACCACTATTTCCTGTTTCTTTATAAATGAATAGTTGTCTGAGGTTATCCTTCTTGGCCACCCATTCACCCTATAGCATTCAGCAGAGCAGCCTACTGGGAAGAACTCCTTGATGTTTTTAGTCACTGATACCTGTCCAGTACTTAGGGTTGTGCTTTGCACTAGCACAGTGGCTCAGTAAACATTTGTTGAAAGAAAAGATGAAGAGGGGAGAGACGGAAGAAGTGTAGAAGGAAAGACATTGTTTAATGAAATCATACATGGAAGTTAGACTGAAAGAGGTTAAAGTGACCATATACAGAACCATAGAAAAATCTACATTTTCAAAGAGCCACTGTCATGGGTGGGGAAAATAGTATAATGGTTATGCAGAGACTCTCATACCTGAGGGTCCTAAGTCCCATGTCCAATACCTCACATCCCCATAAGTTAAAGCAGAGCAGAGCAGTGCCCCAGTTTAAATAAATAAATAAATAAATAAAGAGCCACTGTGATATCTGATTTAGGAACCTATGATTTAATTTGCTTTCAGAGACTTATTTATTTATTTTGCAGTGATAATGCATAGGCAATATCACTGTTCCAGAGCTAACAATTTCAGTCCTTTAGCAAGACAAAAAAGGAGATTTATCACAGCATGGGAGTTCCCCCCAGTGTGTAGAACTCATGTTTGTTATGGGCTTTTGAACCTGGGCTATGCAATGATAAGGTACACACCCTACCCAGATAAATTTTTAACTTAAAAACAAAACAAAAGGGGGGGACAAAAAACCCCTAAAAACCTAGTGGTCCAGAAGGGGGCTCAATGAATGGGGCATTAGACTCACAAGCATGAGGTCCTGAGTTCAATCCCCAGCAGCACATGTACCAGCAGCATGATGTCTGGTTCTTTCTCTCTTCTTACCTTCTCATTAATAAATAAATAAAATCTTTTAAAAATATTATTTATTTATTTATGAGGAAAAAAAGAGGAGAGAGAGAAAGAACCAGACATCACTCTGGCACATGTGCTGCTGGGGATCAAACCCAGGACCTCATGGCTGTGAGTACAATACTTTATCCATTGTGCCACCTCCCGGACCACAATAAATAAAATCTTAAGTAAAGAAAAAAAGACAACTGGGGAAGTGTCCCAGCAGGCAGCATGCTAGACTTACCAGCATGAATTCAGTCCTTAGCACTTTACATTTCCACTCTTTTATTTATTTATTCCCCTTTTGCTTTTTATTCTTGTAGTTATTATTATTGTTGTCGTCTTTGTTGGATAGGACAGAGAGAAATGGAGAGAGATGGGGGAAGACAGAAAGATAGACACCTGCAGACCTGCTTCACTGCCTGTGAAGGGACTACCCTGCAGGTGGGGAGCCAGGGCTCAAACCGAACCAGGATCCTTGTGCTTAGCACCACCTGGGTTCAACCTGCTGTGCTACAGCCTGACTCTGCATTTCCACTCTTTTCCAACTCTTTTGTTGTGCTCTAGAATTCCTTGTTAGCACAAGACCAAGAACTCACACACTGGAATAGTAACAGACAGAGGGGGACAACAGATGATGGTGGACAGGGTGAAGTATACACATATCACGAAGTGAAGCCATGCTCCTTAAAATTACATAGTATTATAAACCAAAGGCAAATCAATAAACATTTCACAATGCACACATACATTTTGTGTGTCTCAGTCCTTTGTTGTGCTTAATGGAGAAATTGGTCTTGAGACGGGTACAGCCTGGTAAGGCCCACAGCTCATACCAGGAGTCTGACATTTGGGGTGAGGTTCAGTGTCTACCTGCAGGGGCTCACCAGGTAGTGGAAGACAACACAGAAAAGTGGGATCTGATGTGGTGACTATGGTGAAAGACTACACCAGCATGTGAGCACCAAAATGACTTTAGCAGCAGGGAGGATGGATGCCAGAAAAGGGATGAGGAAACAAGAGGCCTCCTGGGCAGGGGTCAACATGAGCAGAGCCGGAAGCAAAAACTGGAGTGTCAAGCATTCTCTGTGAATTTCATTTTCTCCCTTCCAGTGTCCCTGAGTCCTGCTGCAGCAGAGAGCTAAAGACAAGAAAGGTTGCAGGAGGTGGGAGAGCCAAGGCTGGACCCAGGAATTTCATAAGTGAGGTCTTCCTTCACCCCCAGAAAACCAGTTATTGGGTTTCTTATTTCAGTGACAGAAAGCACTACAAGGACTCCGTTATATAATCCGAGGGGGTCGGGGCAAAACACAAACATAAGGGCCTTCTGTACCAAGTGTGCTGGAATTTCAGGACAGTGGCCAAGTGTAGCTACTAAACCGAGGCCTTGTGCGAGGGGCAGGGTCACACACACCAGGTCCTGCTTTGGCTGCTGGGAGGAATGATTTCCTCCCCAGCAGGTGGCGCTTTTCAATCTCAACTTTGTCTTTATATCGCCTTTATTTTCCCTTTTTTGGGGGGGAGGGGGAGGAGTTTAGAATAGAGAGGAATTGAGAGAGGACAAGATAAAGAGGTAGAGAAAAAGGAAGACACCTGCAGCCTTGCTTCTTCACCGCTTGCGAAGCGACCCCCCCTCCACCACCCGCAGGTGGGGAGCTGGGGCTAAAACCCGGATCCTTGTGTGGGTGCTTGTGATTTGTACTGTGTGCGCTACTGCCTGCCCCCCTATATCGTCTTTATATTGTGGCTTTTTCTTCAAATAACTGTTTAAGAAAGTTTGATTAGGGCTGGAGGGATTACTCACTGAGTGAGCTCCTAACTTCCTGCAAACGGCCCAAAGCTGAGTCCCAGCCCCTGACAAGAAATCTACAGGGCAGAGACAGCTCTGGTTCTGAGACGTGACTCCCTCTTTGTCCCTCTATCTGAACTAAGAAATAAGAGAAGCTTAAGAATAGTATAATCATTTATTAGTGAGCAAGGCCCTAACTTGGTGTGGGCAGGGAATATTTTTGAAATATTTTTATTAGTGATTTAATAACAACAAGATTGTAAGATAACAGGGGTACAGTTCCACACAATTCCCACCACCAGAGTTTGTATCCCATCTCCTCCATTGGAAGCTTCCCTGTTCTTGTTCCCTCAGGGAGTATGGACCCAGGATCATTATGGGGGGCAGAAGGTAGGAGGTCTGGCTCCTGTAATTGCTTCCCTGCTGGACATGGACATTGGCAGGTGGATCCATACTCCCAGCCTGTTTCTGTCTTTCTCTAGAGGGGCAGGGCTGGAAGATGGGGTTCCAGGACTCGTTGGTGAGGTCGTCTGCTCACGGAAGTCAGGATGGTGTCATGGTAGCATCTGCAACTTGGTGACCGAAGAGCATTAAGATATAAAGCAGAACAAATTGTTTAATAATCAGGAACCTAAAGGCAAGAATAAAGCAGCTGAGATTTGGTGTCCTCATTTTGGAAAAAAACTAGTAGGTCTATTTTAGGTATATTCCAAGGGGCCCATGACTTTAGTAATTTTTGCCTAAGCCCAACAGCTAACATGCAAGTGGGCTAAAGGTACTGTCTGGGGAGATGGTGTCAACATTGAGAATAAGACTAGTATATTCTGTTTATTTATGATGGGGATAGAACCCAGGGCCTCATAAATAAAAAGCATGTAGTCTACAGGTAAGGTACATACCTGGACAACAATCTTTAAATTTAATGCCACTGGGCCTATAAACTATTCAGCTAATAAAAATTCATTTCACAGGGGGCTGAGCAGTGGCACACCGGGTTAAGCGCACATAGTACAAAGCACAAGGAACCACACAAGGATCCCAGTTTAAGCTCCCTACTCTCCACCTGCAGGGGGTCAATTCACAAATGGTGAAGCAGGGCTGCAGGTGTCTTTCTCTCTCTATCTTCCCCTCCCCTTCAAAAAGAAAGGAAGGGAGAAAAAGAGAGAGAAAGAAAATTTAAAAAAGAAATTCATTTCACAGACAATGTTTTCGGAATCTCTCTCCTCCAGAGAGTGAGACCCAAACCAATCACCCTTGGTCCCTGCTGTGACATTTCCTCACTGCTGGGGCCTGGGCTCAGGCTGCCCTGGAAGATGGCAGAGCAACTCCTAAGGTTTTAATTCTGGCAAAAAAGAAAGTTTTGGTGCTCTCCTATATGTTTTGCAGCATAGTCCGGCAAATTCCTTCTGGCAGTCCTTAAGAAATTCTTTTACTTTGTCCCTAGGAGAAGGGAAAGCTGAAGAGAAGAGAAATCGTATTTAAAAGGACTTAGTGAAGACCCTCCTTTCAGGTCCTTCCTTAGGCCCCTGAACCTTGGGCTTCTCTACCACTATACTCCCTTAGTGATTTTCAAAATTCCAACAGGGTTCAGGGTCAGGCTCCCATTCCCACTAGAGGGGCAAGGCCAGGACAGTCTCCCCCTCACCAGAAAGGAGCCCATGCAAAAAAGGTTCTACTTGTTCTCTCCTTACTGAAAAAAAATCAAGCCAGACACTTGCCTTCCAAGTAGGCAGTGCGTCAGGCACCAAACTCTCAAAAACAGATGTCATGTCCTTTTGTTTAGCTGATTAAGTTTTGGCCAGGGCCAAAACCAGGGCCTCTTGAATGCAACTTCAAATATATATAATTTCTTTATTAATGAAAAGACAGCAAGGCCTGATGGTGATGCACTTGGTCGAGCACACGTTACCATGAACAGGGTCTCAGTTCCCAGCTGCAGGGGGCAAGCTTCAAGAAGAAGAGTTGCATATGTCTCTTTTTCTCCCTCACTGTCTTCCCCTCCACTCTCAAATTCTCTCTGTCCTATCAAACATACAGAAAGTAAAATAAAAATAAAGCAAAAAAATTTTTTTTTCCTTTTTTTTCTTTAACCAGAGCACAGATCAGCTCTAGTTTATGGTGGTAAAGGGATTGAACCTGGGACTTGGGGACTCAGGCATGAGAGACTCTTTGCAGAACCATTATGCTATCTACCTCCAGCCCAAAGATATTTTTAAAAAGAACAGAGAATGGGAGAGATAGCTTAATGGTTATGCAAACAGACAGACTCTCAGGCCTGAGGATCTGAGGTCCCAGTTTCAGGCCTTTGTTTCACCATAAACCAGAGCTGAGCAGTGCTCTGGTTAAAAAGAAAAGAGAGTAGCTCCCAAATATGGGAAAGGTGTACAAATATTGTTGACTGTAAACCCCATCTATTTGATGTGATCTGGGGCCCATATTCAGCTTAGGAGCCTGTGTGACCTCTGCATCCCTGTAGCTCTAAGCTCACATTCTGTGGTTATGAGTAATAACATTCCAGGCTGCCCCAATATCAGGACCCATCTTCCTCGGGTGTAGTATAGAGTATGTTGTCCAGCCTCCCTTCAGAGGTTGGAACATTCTCTACCGTGGTTGATCCAAGTTGAGGGCAAGGTCCTATTCCCCCCCCCCCCAACTCTTCATCTGCACTATTCCAGCCTTTAGGTTCATGATTAGTCAACAATTTGTTTGGTTTTATATGTTAATTCTCTTTTCAGCCACCAGGTTCCAGAGGCTAGCATGATGCTAACCAGACTTCCCTGGGCAGACAACCCCACCAGTGTGTCCTGGAGCTCTGATTCCCCAGAGCCCCGCCCCACTAGGGAAAGAGAGAGATAGGCTGGTAGTATGGGTAGACCTGTCAATGCCCATGTTCAGCAGGGAAGCAATTATAGAAGCCAGACCATCCACCTTCTGCACCCACAATGACCTTGGGTCCATACTCCCAGAGAGTTAAAGAATAGGAAAGCTATCAGGGAAGGGGATGGGATACAGAGTTCTGGTGGTGGGAATTGTACCCCTCTTATCCTATGGTTTTGTCAGTGTTTCCTTTTTATAAATAAAATTAATAATAATAATAAAAAGAAAAGAATAAGGAGAAGAAAGAAAGATAGAGAGAAAGAAAGAAAGAAAAAGGAGAATGATGCAGAGAGCCAGAGCATCATTCTGGCACATGAAATGCCAAGGGTCAAACCGAAGGCCTCTATTGTTTGAGAGTCGGATGCTTCATCCATGTGTCCACCTCTCAGGCTGACTTCTGTGTGCAACTGCTGTGTTATTCCACAGCTTTTCTTAGGTCTTTATTATGCTAGTGTCTAAATGTCCTTCTAGAATGCGAAGAAGTTCCCAAAGACTCCAAACCACAGCCCAGACACAGAATACAGAGTGGGGGCCTGGCCTGTCTGCTCTTCCAGGGGAGATGCAACAAAATTTCATCCACCAAGGAACAATTTCCTCACCTGTAGGACAGGCCTAGTGTTACTCCATTGCCAGGAATCCCAATGGTGCCTAAATATGAAGTAGAAAGATTTTTTAAAATTATTGGATAGGGACAGAGAGAAGTTGAGAAGGGAGGAGAAGATACAATGGGAAAGAAACAGAGAGACACCTGCAGCCCTGCTTCACCACTTGTGAAGCTTTCTCCATGCAGGTGGGGCTTGAGTCTCGGTCCTTGTGCACTGTAATGTGTGTACTCAACCATGTGCGGCACAGCCTGGCCCCACAAAATATTTTTTTAACCTTAATTTTGATTATTGCACACAGCAAGAATTTAACTTAACTTTTAAATTTAATTTAACTTTTAAATTTCACTTAATTTTTATTTTTGCACACAGCCAAAATCAGTCACAGTCTCCACCCAAATATCCTCAATCCAGTGAGTTCAGAGGAGTCATGTGGTTAGAAAAGTTCTGGTTGGAATTGTTCATAAAGTCACCATATTCGCTGCCCCCATACCTAACCTTTGCCTACCTAGATTCATCAGTTTTTCCCTGTGCTTCCCCATCCTGCATTCATCTGTGACCCTTGACATTTCCCAGTAAGTATAGATGAGACTATCAGTGATTCCCCTGAAAGTGTGCAACCACCCTCGTGCCCGATACCACCTGGTACACAGCAGAAATGTCTGTAGTTGACAACCAATGAAAGCTGTTCCCCAAAACATTGCTTCAAGTTTGTGCATTCCCAAACCATACCTTACATGTTTAAACTAGCCAAGTGGAGTTCTCTTCTAAAACAGAGAGAAATAAATGGAGGGAAAAAATTGCTAGAAAAACTTTCAGAAATAACTGGGAGCCTTCAGGTCTTAAGAATGCTAGAAGGTGGGACTCTGCTTTCCTCCTTTCACATGTTCACTGGCTGACTCACTCTCTAGTGAGTGTGTGTGAACAATCACACACACACACACACACACACACACAAGAAATAGTGAAAATCTCTGAAGATATGAAGGTCTCTGTAACTCTTTAAGCACCATTGCTTGGACCCTGGGGACAATGCAGAAACCATCACTCTGGCTCTGCTGTTTGTTAACTAATAGTCTTATTACAACTGCTGATGTCTGCCGTGAATGTTTAGGAGGGGGGAAAGAACTCACAGAAAGCATTTCCTACATAAAAATCACCACAAGCCACTTTATCCGAGGAGTTCCAGATAATAACTTCTTAAGATCATTGGTGGGGAGTCGGGCAGTAGTGCAGCGGGTTAAGCACAGGTGGCACAAAGCACAAGGATCGGCGTAAGGATCCCAGTTCAAGCCCCCAGCTCCCTACCTGCAGGGGAGTTGCCTCACAGGCGGTGAAGCAGGTCTGCAGGTGTCTATCTTTCTCTCCCTCTCTCTGTCTTTCCCTCCTCTTTCCATTTCTCTCTGTCCTATCTAACAACAACGACATCAATACAATGTTGGGAAATTGTGGGGAGCCTCACAAAGCACTCCGCATTTTTCTGCCTCCAGGAGCCTGGCATTCCTTAAAACATTAAACCAGCTCCCCCTGATCCACCCTGCATTGCTGATACTATGGCCTATCTACATAATCATTGTTTTGCCTGAAAGATCCTCACCCATTCTATTCCTTTGATCTATCTTCTTTCTACCCCCAAGGCCCTTTCTGCCTGCAGGTATTATTAATCCTACCAGTTAAAACCCTCGCAACAGTTGCTAAGGAAGTTCCTACCTTTCCATCTCCATTTTGCCTTCCTACCTTTCCATCCCCTTTTGCCTTTCTCTGCCCCTTTCCTAGCCATTTCCATTTCCGGCTTGCCACTTCTGGGTCTGCCCTTTAAAAGCCTTGGCTCTCTGATCAATAAAGAAATTGCACTGTCTCGCCGCCACGAGCTTGGTTCCTGAGTCATCTCTCTCTCTCATCACTGAGTGAGTAGCAACCCAGGCTGGCTCCGGTTGAGTTCTCTCCAACCCAGAGAGTACACACCCAGAAATAGGCAGCCCCATGCTAGCCTGGCACAACAACAATAAAAAGACAACAAGGGAAACAAAAGGGAAAATAAATTTTTTTAAAAATTTAACTTTCTTTAATAAAAAAAAAAAAAGATTATTGTATGGAGCAAGAAAAGAAAACACAGTGAGGAGCAGAAAGACAGGACAGAGGGAAGTCACATTGCTGCCATGTTGAAGAAGTAACATGCATGACCCAGGTAACCAAGCCAAGGATGGGTGTGGTGAGCTGAGGTAGCCCTTTCCTTTTCCTCTCCTTCCTTCTAAATCTTGTGTACCTGGGTTTATTTGCTGTTCCTTCCACAGCTTGAAACAAAAAGGGTGCCTTGTCTGAGGGTCTGGCCCCTCACATGACACCAGACACTGACCTCATCTTCAGGACTAAGGCAGAAGTGAAAATCTTGACTTTCATTTTGGTATTTTTCTAGGACTATATTTTTCATCATCAAATGAATTTTATTTTCAAGGCAGTCATTTTGGTTGTTTCAAAGGATGTAATTTATGATTTGAAAGTAATGACTGTTGACCTCATAAAATGAGTTTTAATATCACCACAGAAATTCTTACAATTGGTCAAATCCCCAAGACTCCTATGAAGAGGGAACTGCCCTAGGCAGAAAAGGATTAAATTCATCCAGCATCATAAAAATACACAATGAGTGCCATGTCCATTCTCATTTTCCAGTGGCAGTCATGCTGGGCAAGGATTCTCTGGACACAATCTCCTGTCACCTTACTGTGTCCTCCTCCCAGCAGTCATACATATCACCCTTGAGGCTAACCCCACACAACCCTGTTTTCAATCCTGGGTCTCAGATTGTGGCATCAGCTTGGACATGTTGGAGCTGTGGCACAGCCAGTGTGTTCCCTCAAAATCTGAAGAACCAGGTGAATCTAGAATTTGTTTCCAGTTATTAAGAATATGAATCACTGTTTCAGACCAATTTAAAGCTAGTGAGTGAGACACTAGTGAGCGAGAGGTGTGTGATCTCTTTGTAGGCTTTCTGTTGCTTTACAGACTTTAGAAAATGGTGAGATTGCTCTGACTCTGTGAATCTGTTTATCCATCTGTTTAAAGACCTATCCTTGCCTTTTAAATATGGAAAGGCAACTCAAATACTCATTTTTCAAAAATACTACTATATTAGTGATACCATGAAATAAATTGAGGAAATTGACTTTACCAAGCCAGTGGAGGTGAGATTCTTTCTTTTTGGAAACTGAAAATTTTATTGTTATTGTTATTTAGTATCTATCTAATACTAACAGTCTGGCTTCTAGTCTTTGGTTTAAAGAATAAGTTAATTTTTTCCTATTGTGCAATAATTTTGGTTAACAGATGGGAAAAATGTTCACAATGAGCCCTCAACCACCTAACATAAATCCCTCAGTTTTATAGCTAGATGGAAGCTTAGATGGTATTGCAAAATAAAGTTTAACCCACCAGTTTAGTAGGCAGCTTCTGCTGCCATCTCTGAAAGTCCTACTGCAGTCATCCAAGTGGTTTCCAATTTCAAATATTCTTGCTGTTTTGAAGTCATCTCAACTCTGGCTCCTATGATCACCTGCCACACTTCATCTTCCTCCTGTGAATTCATTTTCCCAAGTAAACTTGTATATTGTCAATACAAAGAAATTAAGGTATAAACAGCCTTAGTATATTCAGTGATTGCTTCAATCAAAGTGTATGTTGTCTGAGAGAGAAAGGTAGAGGTACTGTCTGTTACCAGAGACAGGGCTCTCCTCATTAGTGCATCATTACTAAGAGAGTGAGGTTCCAATTTCTGCGCAATCGGACGCACACAAGCTCACACTGAATCCAAGCGCAACCATCTTGTGCCATGGCCTTAGCAAGTCCAAGAAGCAGTGCTTCTTCAAGTTGCTGACGACCAGCCCATACTACTTGTACCTATAGAAGGAATTTAAGCCCGGACACAGCCAACGCCTCAGGGTCACCATCCTGCGGTCAGATGACAGACAGACACCTGAAGGTGAGATTCTAGTGCTGTTGTTTCTGATTCCAAAATCTATAAACTTTTTTCCATCATATACTGGGAGGAATTTTTTTTTTTTTACCAGAACATTGATCCCCCTGGCAATCCCTGTGGGGGATTGAACCTGGGACTTCAGAGCCTCAGGCATGAAATTCTCTTTGCATAACCATTATGCTATCTACCCATACTCTCTGAGAGAATATTCTTTTTTTAGTTTTTTTTGGAGGATTGATGGTTTACTGTCAACAGCAAAATACAGTAGTTTATACATGTGCAACATTTCTCAGTTTTCCATATTTCCATTCAACCCCCACCAGGTCCTCCTCTGCCATCATGTTCCAGGACCTGAACACTTCCCACCCCCCACCCCAGACTCTTTTACTTTGGTGCAATACACCAACTCCAGCCCAAGTTTTGCTTAGTGTTTTCCCTTTTGATCTTATTTTTCAACTTCCCTCTGTGAGTGGGATCATCCCATATTCATCCTTGTCTTTCTGGTTGATCTCACTTAACATGATTCCTTCAAGCTCCATCCAAGATGAGGTAACGAAGGTGAATTCACCACTTTTAATAGCTGAGTAGTATTCCATTGTGTATATAGACCACAACTTGTTCAGCCACTCATCTGTTGTTGGACACCTGGGTTGCTTCCAGGTTTTGACTATTACAAATTGTGCTGCTATGAACATAGGTATGCACAAATCTTTTTGGATGAGTATTTTTGGTTCCTTAGAATATATCCCCAGGAGAGGAATTGCAGGGTCATAGGATAGGTCCACTTCTAGCCTTCTGAGAATTCTCCAGACTGCTCTCCACAGGAGTTGGGGCAATTTGCATTCCAACCAGCAGTGCAGGAGGGTTCCTTTGTCCCTACAACCTCTCCAGCATTTGTTGCTGCTACCTTTTCTGATGTATGACATTCTCACAGGAGTGAAATGGTAGCTCATTGTATTTGCATTTCTTTGATAATCAAAGACTTGGAGCATTTTTTTCATATGTTTATTGGTCTTTTAGATCTCTCTTTGGTTATTTAGTTCATATCCTCTCCCCATTTTTGGATGAGGTCATTTGTTTTTTTATTCCTGAGTTTGGTGAGCTCTTTATATATTTTGGTTATTAGCCTCTTGGCATGTAAAGATCTTATCCCACTCTGTGGGGGGTCTCTTTGTTTGGGTAGTGGTTTCTGTGCAGAAGCTTTTTAATTTGATATAGTCCCATTGGTTTATTTTTGTTTTTAGTCTTCTTTCTAATTGGATTTGTATCATTGAAGATGCCTTTAGGAGGCTGGGCAGTGGCGCACATGTTACAGTGCGCAAGGACCCAGGTTCGAGCTCCTGGTGCCCACTTGCAGGGGGAAAGCCTCTTGAGTGGTGAAGCAGGGCTGCAGATATTTCTCTGTCTCTCTCCCTCTCTCTCTCACCCTTCCATCTGGATTTCTGGATGTCTTTATCCAATAAATAAATAAAGATTTAAAAAAGCTATTAAAAAAAGAAGAGGATGCCTTTAAAATTTATATTGAAAAAAGTTCTGCTAATATTTTCCTCTAAGTATTTGATAGTTTCTGATCTAGCATCCAAATCTTTGATCCACCTGGAATTTACTTTTGTGTTTGGTGAAATATACTGGTTCAGTTTCATTCTTCTGCATGTTTCGACCCAATTTTTCAACACCATTTGTTGAAGAGACTCTGCTTTCCCCATTTAACAGTCTGGGAACCTTTGTCAAAGATTAGATGTCCATAGGTGTGGGGGCTCACTTCTGGGCTCTCAATTCTATTCCACTAGTCAGTGTGTTTATTTATATTCCAGTACCAAGCAGTTTTGATGACACTGGCCCTATAATACAATTTGAGATCTGGGAGTGTGATGCCTCCAATTCTATTCTTTCTTCTCAAGATTGTTTTGGCAATTCTAGGTCTTTTCTGGTTCCAGATAAACATTTGTAGCTTTAGTTCTTTTCTCCAATAAAACAGATTGAATGGGATTTTGATGGGGATAGCATTAAATTTGTATATGGCTCTGGGTAGTATATTCATTTTGATGATGCTAATTTTTCCAACTCATGAACATAGAAAAACTTTTCACTCTTTGTGTCTTTTTCTATTTCCTTGAGTAGTGACTCATAATTTTCTGCTTACAAGTCTTTCATTTCTTTGGTTAGGTTTATTCCTATTGTTTTTGTTGCTATAGTAAAAGGAATTGATTTCTGGGTTTCAACGTCTTCTAATTTAGTGTTTGCATAGAGGAATGCCACTGACTTTTGAATGTTAATTTTGTAGCCTGATACCTTACTAAATTGCCTGATAATTTCCAAGAGCTTCCTGCTGGATTCTTTAGGTTTTTCTATGTATACAGTCATATCATCTGCAAATAAGGAGAGTTTGACTTCTTTTTTTCCAATCTGTATCCCTTAAATTCCTTGCCTCTGCCTAATTGCTATGGCAAGAACTTCCAACACTATGTTGAATAGTAATGGTGATAGTGGGCAGCCCTGTCGAGTACCTGATCTGGGAGGAAATGCTTCCAGTTTTTCACCATTGAGTATGATGTTGGCTGCAGCTTTGCTATATATGGACTGCTGGGAGAAATTTTTAAAGGAGCAAATAACATTATTTTTCCCCTCCATAGTTAAATATTTGAGTATATCTGACTATAATATGTCCCCAGTATGTCTCCAAATAGTGGGGAGAGATATTATATTGAAGATGATTTTTTAGAGAAAAAAAAGGGCATTTGTAATGAGCAATATACAAAGTATGATACTCATAACAGTATGAAATAGTAATAAAACAAAAGCACTGTCTTTCATAAGGAGCTCATAATTTATCAGGAACAGGGGGGCCAGGTGGTGGCTCACTTGGTTAAGTGCACATGTCACAACTTAGCATGAAGATGAGCTATGCAGTGATATTGTGTGGCAAGTTATTCTGGCTTATATTGGTGCAGGGATTGAACCTGGGACATTTGAAGCCTCAGGCATTACAGTCTCTTTGCAAAACCATTATGCTATCTCCCCCACCTGGCAAGTAATTCCTGCGTTCATATTAAAATAAACTGCTATTTGAGCTCAAAAAGAAAAATTAGAATAAAATAGGGAAAGAGCATTACAGAAAAGATCACAGATGATACTTTATTCAAGCTTGGAAAATTAGCAAGAATATGATAAAAGGCTCAGAGGAAAAGTATGGGAGAAAAGAAATTTCAGTTGTAAAGATAGCAAGTATATGTTACGGAACTGGTCTTGGAGAGGAGGGACAACTCTCCAAAGGAGGCAGAAAGGAACAATAACTAACAAGAATAAGCAGGAGACCGAGGTATTATAAAGCAAAAAGTGTGAGAGAACCTAATTATATCATAATGCTACATAATACAGACAAGCAATAGAGACTTTGAAAGCAGAGGATCAAGATAAGAGCAAAAGGCAAACCTGTATATATGTATATATGCATAAGTATGTATGTACATATGCATGAATCTGTATGTATGTATATTTCCAGAACTGATAGAGGATATCACAGATTCAGAAAGTAAAAAATAAATAAATAAATAAGGGAGTCGGGCTTAGCGGATTAAGCACACATGATGTGAAGCACAAGGATGGGAGTAAAGATCCCAGTTCGAGTGGCTCCCCACCTGCAGGGGAGTCGCTTCACGGGCGGTGAAGCAGGTTTGCAGGTGTCTATCTTTCTCTCTCCTCTCTCTCTGTCTTCCCCTCCTCTCTCCAATTCTGTCTGTCCTATCCAACAATGACGACATCAACAATAACAACAACAATAAAACAACAAGGGCAACAAAAGGGAAAATAAATAATAATAAAAAATAAATTAAATTAAAAGTCCCAGGGGCTGGGTGGTAGCCCAGTTAAACACACCTGGCTCAAAGACCAAGGACAGGCATAAGGATCCCGGTTTTAGCCCCCAGCTCCCCTCCTGCAGGGGAATCGGCTCAGGAGCAGTGAAGCAGGTCTGCAGGTGTCTATCTCTTCCCCTCTCTGTCTTCCCATTCTCTCTCGATTTCTCTCTGTCCTCTCCAATAACGGCAATAATAACAGTAACAACAACAAGGGCAACAAAATGGGAAAAATGGCCTCCAGGAGCCATGGATTCATAGTGCAGGCACTGAATTCCAGCAATAACCTTGGAGAAAAAAAAAAATTCCCAACCTGATAAATAAATGTTAATATCTCTAGTATCATCATCTGTACTCGAAATATGTACATATGCAAATAAAATTATTTTTATACTTTATTTTGAGGTTAATGGCTTACAGTTGTAGACACATAGATACAGCCTCTCTTCTCATGATAGGTGTCTAGATGTTTTCAAGGCACTCAATCTCCCAACCTAGAGCCTTACTCCCTCATCATACACCAGGATCCCAGCACCCTGCCATCCCAACCCAAAAATACACAACACTTGGTCTCCTATGTATATTGCTATTGTGAATAATGCAGCTACTATTATAGGGGTGTATATGCCCTTTCAAATTAGTGTTTTCATGTGCTCTGGATATATGATTAAAAGTAGTATTACTGTATCCTAAGATGTTTCCATTTGGGGGGGCTCGGTGGTGGTGTACTGTATGAAGCTCAAGAACCAGCACAAGGATTCTGGTTCAAGCCCCTGGCTTGCCACCTGCAGAAGAGCCGCCTCACAAGTGGTGAAAGAGGTCTTCAGGTGTCTATCTTTCTCTAACTTCTTTTCCCCTCTCTCTGTAGTATCAAAAAAATTATATTAAAAAAATGGCCACGGAGGGAGTTGGGCAGTAGCACAGCTGGTTAAGCGCACATGGCGCAAAGCACAAGGACCCACAGAAGGATCCCAGTTCGAGCCCCTGGCTCCCCACCTGCAGGGAAGTCGCATCACAAGTGTGAAGCAGATCTGCAGGTGTCTATCTTTCTCTCCCCCTCTCTGTCTTCCCCTCCTCTCTCCATTTCTCTCTGTCCTATCCAACAAGGACAACATCATCAACAACAACAATAATAACTACAATGATAAACAACAAGGGCAACAAAAGGGAAAATAAATATTTTTTTAAAAAATGGCCACAGGAGCAGTGGATCCATAGTGCCGTCACCGAGGCCTATCAATAACCCTGGAGGGGGAGAAAAGTTTCTATTTTTACAAAATAAAAGCATTTGTTAATGAAAGGGGAAATTAGTGCATTTCCCCCCAAAAGGTCACAAAAGAAATTCTCAAACTCAATTTCTTAAGAATACAGACTTTATATGCAAGGTCTGAGATGCAAGAGGGCATTATGAACCTCAAAAGTGGTATATGTGTTAATAAATCTAAACAGATGTTGACTGGTCTATATTAGCAAGGCTGGGAGGAATAACAATTAGAGCAAAAATGCAAGAAGCCAGTAGCTTGTAATCTGATATCAGAGAAGGGTTTTGTTGATCGAAGTTTACATATTTCAAAGACTATATATTGTCAGAAAGAGGGTGAAATACTAATTAGTTTTAGGCCTTGATAGGTCAGAATTTCTAAAATAGAAATTAAAAAAGAGAAAGTATAACATTTCAAGTTGATAGGGCAAATGAGGTATGAAAAAATATTTACTCAAAGAGAAGAAATGGGGAGTTATGCCAGTAAGAAATAAGAAATGGGTGAACAATTTGAAAACTATTTATAAAGGATTTTCTACTGCTGCTGCTTCTGGGATCTCAGGCCTGGGTCACAAGAGAAGCTTTATCCAGCTCAACACTCAACTGAGAATCCTGGAATGTGAGCTTGTCTTCCTATTTCTCCAGTAGTCTTTTTCTCATCTCTTTGAAAGATGCCATCTTTATTCCACCTTGCCTGGAACACCAGTGATCTTGGCAAAGCAGAGCAGTACCCTCAGGATAACTTAAGTGTTTACTCACCCTTATTTCCCGGGGACAGGCAGTGGCACACCTGGTTAAGCACACACTATTCACCCATATTTCCTTGACCTTGATACTACCAAATCACCAAGATGTCATTTGTCTCCACTGTAGTCCCTGTTGGCCATCACTCTGGTTCCAGTCTACCATATTGCTCCACTGCTGACGCTGATAACCTTGCTTGGCTACCTCTACCATCTCACAGAGGTGATACTGAATCCCTGGGCTCCTAGACCACTGTGCATTATGTCCCTGGGATGGTTCCTCAATCTGTCCCTTTGATAGCTCAGCTGGTAGAGGAGAGGACTGAAGACTGCCTCTTGCTCATCAATAAATCAGAACTGCATTAGTCTAACTGTGTAGAAATGGAGACACCACTCTCAAAGAAGGTTGTTCAGCTCTGAGCTGAGGGAGTCACCACTCTAAGTACTGAGGTTGAAGGGCCAGGCGTTGGTGCACCTGGTTAAGTACACATATCAGCAAAGTATTGTGGTTGAAGTTCATCCCCTCAGGGTGTTCCCTATGCCCTACCTGCATGGGGTGTGTGTGTGTGTGTGTGTGTGTGTGTGTGTGTGTGTGTGTGTGTGTGTGTGTGTGTGTGTGAATGAATATTGAAGCAGTATCACTGATGTCTCTCTCTCCTCCTCCTCTCTCTCCCTCTCTTTTTCTTTCTTTCTCTCTCTCTCTTCTCCTATTTTTCTGTTTCCATCAGTAAAGAAAGAAAAAAGTTCCTGGAGCATGATAGCAAAGGAGGACCTAGTGGGGGTTGAATTATTATGTGGAAAACTGAGAAATGTTATGCATGTGCAAATAACTGTCAGTTGTAAACTATTAATCCCCCAATAAAGAAATTTTTTAAAAAATAAGAGAAAAGAAAAAAATTAAAAAGGAAAACAAAAAAAATGTTAAAAGAAAAAAGGTCACCCACCAAGACCAGTGGAGTCCCAGAATCCCAGTGATAAGCCTGGTGGGTGGAGTGGTATCATACTCTACCCCTGTTATCACATAGTTTAGTAAATCAATATTAAGTCATTTATAAAATTTAAGAAAAATAACACATATATATCAAATAACAATGTACAAAACAAAGAACAATAATATCAAATGTTGGTCAGGAAATAAAGCTTCTGCTTTACTGTGTGACAAAATAGAAACTGACAAGCACTTTGAAAAATGGGAAACATACATTTCTGAGAACACAGCCATTTCATTTCCAGAGAAATCATTGAAAAAGGAAGCCAACCTAAAATTATCTGGCATAGAAGGGAAGTCTTTAATAGAAAAATACCTGGTATTGGTTGTGCAAACAGACTCTCATGCCTGAAGCTCCAAAGTTCCAGGTTCAATCCCCTGCATCACCATAAGCCAGAGCTGAACATTGTTCTGGTAAAAAAAAAAAAAAAAAGAAGAAGAAAAAAGAAAGAAAAGAAAAGAAGGAAAACAAAAAACTTGAAGACAGCTTAAATGCCCTTCAGAATACTCCTCTCTCTCTTTTTACAAAAAAAGGGCTGACTTCATATCTACATCTATCTATCCATATCTACAGATGCCTCTAAATCTATATCTGGGGCGGGAGTAGATAGCATAAAGGTTCTGCAAAGAGACTCTCATGCCTGAAGCTCCAAATTCCCAGGTTCAATACCATGCAGCACCATAATCCAGAGATGAACAGTGCTCTGGTATTTCTCTCTGTGTCTGTGTCTTTCTGTCTGTTCATTTCACTCAAAAATCAAAAATAAATTTAAAAAATTAATAAAAATTAATAAATCTATATCTGTATTTTTTTTTTTACCAATTATACTTATTTGCCAGTCCCTGTTCAGGGCGCTATTATGCTGGGCTAGCTTCGCGGGTGGGAGAGAGAGACAACCAGGGACTCATGGCTGAGTGGTATGCAGTTCAGTCTTTATTTATGTGGAACGTAGCACAATCAATCTTGTCCTTATATATCCTGAGGCGGAAGGGTCAGGTCCGAAGAGGATGTAGTAGGATAGGGGGTGGGGAGAAGGAAAAAGCGTGCAAAACAGTGAGGATTAAACCAATGCCCTGGAGGCAGGGCGGTGCTTAGTTAACAGTGGTCATGTAAATAGAATACAGTGTTAAGCAGGAGGGATTAAACCAATGAAACAAAAGGGGTCTTAGAAGCAGAATTTAGAAGCAGATCAACATTTCCCCCTTTCTTAACTAATGCCCATAGTATCAGGAGTATGGAGTGAATAGAAACCTATATCGTACAGGCATTTTCAAAAAAACTGGCATAAGACATGGAGGAACAAGTAAGAGAGCAGCAAGAACCAGTGTGATGCCAAGGGGAGGCCTGAAGGGGTGTTTCCTGCCTCAAAGGGCAGTGCCTATCAGGCAAAAGGGCGTTTCTTGCCTCTGGGGGGCATCTATTGCCTCTGGGGGTGTTTCGTGCCTCAAAGGGCTTTTCCTGCCTCTGTGGGCATCTCTTGCCTTCTGGGGGTATTTCATGCCTCAAAAGATGTTTCCTGCCCCTGTGGGCAGGACCTAGTAAGGAAGGGAGGTTTCTACCTCTGTGGACAGAGCCTGCAGGTGAGGGGCATGGCCTATAGAGTCCCCAAGGCTGCTGGCTGCAAAGTCCATGGACTACTGTGGTCAGTGTTTGAGAAACCCAGTAGCATAAAAGGAAACTGCTATAAAGTTGTGTAAAGTGTCCAAGAAGTGTGCCAGTAAGTTCGATAGAAGTGTCAGTCCAAAGCAGATGACCACGGAAGAAATGTCAGGGTATGAAATGCTGCAAGTCTGCCTCAGTGGGGAAGGTCAACCACTGTAATTCTGCTTTTCTGTAGAGAGTGAGCTTTGTAGTCTGTGCATCTGTTTCTTTAGGTCATGCCAGGTCACATCATTGATTTTGGAGGGTGCATTGTAGTTGTGCCATCTTGTGGGCGATGTCAGAGAACAGGGGTCCAAATGGATTTCCAGGGATTCCATTTGAGCAAATGCTTTTTCATGTGAAGACTTGACAGCTGTAATTCACTTACTTGTGAAGCAAAACTTGTAGCAAATTAGAAGTTTACTATAATTGATAACTCCATTATAACTGGAAGTCCTTTCTAGTATGATTTTAAGGTTGTTTAAACAGTTTAAACTCAATAAAAGAACCATGGTTAGAAGCTTCAGGCATGAGAATCATTAACATAACCATTGCTTTATCTACCCCACCCATACTCATACAGTTTTCAGGATTAAACCTTTCCAAGATGTAAAAAATAAAAACAATTTTTTGGACTGTTTCTGGATGTCTTTAGAAATCATGGCTGCATCCAGCATTTTTTAAGTCAATTTCATACAAAAATTCAGTAATTCAAATCACTCTCTTATGAAACGCAACTGAAAGCAGACAGCAAACTTAAGATATTCAGAGAGAACAACGAGGGGGTATTGAAAGAAAAGCCATAGGCAGCTTTTGCTTTTTCACATTGAACCAGATTATCCAGATCTCACCATGTAGCATCATGAGTCCCCGGAGGGCATCCTGGTCCAAAAACCTCTTCAAAATTTCATTTAGGGTGCTTCTGACAGTTCCTGCAGGCACCCATTTTTAAAAACGTCTTCCCATCAAAGAAAGAATCGAATCAGGAGGGTATAACTAACCACATGTCTCCATTCTTGGGGCACTTCCAGGGGACTGGAGAATGTTCTTCAAGTTAGAGTAGTCCTTCTCTGTGGGAAACATGGGAGAGGGAGTCCAGAAAGTCCCATAGGAAATCTCTGTGCATCTTCCAAGCTCTACGATCATGGTCATAAGAAACCAAAGTTCACAGTCAGGGAACCAAAGTGTGGCCCAGAGCAAAATGTTCCAGAGACAGAGAAACTGTCTCATGAAGAAAGAGTAGAGGCTTTGGGAAACCTCTTCATAAGTAGAAAGACAGCCCATGGTGGATAGGTAGCCAAGCTTACTTATCTGGGGGATGGGCAGGTTAGGTCCCACATCTGCCGGTCCCTGTTCAGGCGCCATTTGCCGTTCCCAGTTCAGGGCACCAGTTGCCAGTCTAGCTTCATGGGCGGTATTTTTACATTTATTTATTTGTCACCACTCCCATTACCAAAAGTCTGTGTCCTCGTCAATATCCCTATTCGACAGGACTTGATGCAGCAGGGACATGAACAGACAGATATGACAAAAATGGGCTCTTCAGGATCTGGGCACTGGCAATGAGAAGCAAGTTGTCAAAAAAAAATTAGTATCATAACATGTAAAGTCTGAAAAGATAGGGATTGAAAATTTTAGTGAGAGCTGCCAATATATGTGAAAACATAAAGAAAAGCAAGAGAATGATGAGCACACAATTCGGGCCGGTTCAGCACTTCCAAGGGCAGAGAGACAAGAACCTTAGACGGTAACACGCTCTAATCTAAAATGGGTGTTGGGCACATGGGTACCCCCTGAATCTTTAGTTCTCTGAATCATTTGTCTTTACATTCAGCTCCTTATTTTTAAAAAGCTTTATTTATTTATTAACACTAGAGAGAGAGACAGACAGACAGACAGAGACAGAGAGCATGAGAGAGAAAGAGATTGAAGACCAGAGATTCACTCTGGCATATATCATGCCAGGAATTGAACTCAGGATTCAAAAAAAAAGATGGTGGTGGCAGTGCTAGATAGGGTTGGAAATGGGAGAAGTTAAGGGGAAGTTCCTCACAGCACCTCAAGAAAGCAAGGGTTTACAGTGTGTGCACTGGGCTAAGGAGATAGCACAGAAATTATGCACTAGACTTTCATGCCTCAGGCCCTAGAGGTTACAGATTTAATCTCCAGAACCACCATATGCCAGCGCTGAGTAGTGCTCTGATCTCCCACCTTCTCTCATGAAAATAAATAAAATAGTCTTTAAAAAGAAAAAAGTTTGGGTCCAGATGGTGGTGCACCTAGTTGAGAGCACATATTACAATGTACAAGGACCCAGGTTCAAGCCCCCAGTCCCCACCTGCAGGGGGAAAGCTTCACAAGAGGTGAAGCAGGGCTTCAGGTATATCTCTATCTCTCTCCCTCTCTATCTTCCCCTTCCCTCTAGATTTCTGGCTGTCTCTATCCAATAAATAAATATAATAAAAATAAATTAAAAAAAGAAAAAAGTTTAGGGTTAGACAGATAGCATAATGGTTTTGCAAAAAGCGTTTCAAAAGGTACCAAAGAGAGAAAAGTTAAATATACCTATTGTGTGCACCAATTAATGCACATTACATCTATACTAAGACCTGATGAAACCAGTTTGATTTTGGCCACCAGCCAGGGGAGAAAACCCCACTGGGCCCAGTTTCACAGCGCTCTTGAGGATGTGTCTGGCAAATGGGCGTGTCCGAAGGAGGACTAAAGGGGATGTCAGCTTTTGCCAACTTTTTAACCTTGCGAGGTTCTCGCATCAATTAAAAAAAAAAAAAAAAAGCTTCATTAAGTTCAGCCAGTCTGCCAGGGGACAGGGTGGATTATGTCAGCCTCACCTAATACCCAGGATTGCTCTGCCTTAGTTTTTCCTGAAGCAAGACTTGACTCCCCCCCACCCCCAGCATGGCAGATAGTCAAGCCTCCCTTTAGGGTAGGAGGGAATGCATAGGTCTCATGGAAAGGGCCCTGAGCTAGGGGGGCGGGGGTGCTTCTAGTGTGTGGGGCGATGGGCATTAGGGTGTAGTGTTGCTGTTCAAATGAAAAGGTAGGAGAGCCACTCTCTCCAGGCTGGCTGTCTTCAGAGTTCCAGCTGTTAGGTTTTTTGGTTATTATGTGTCTTTTGGTGGAAAATTTTTTTTAATCAGTAAGAATCAGTGAAGCACAATTTATGGTGCAATAATTCTGCATATTTTGTGATAAATATCCCCAAACAAAGCAAAAGTTGTGCCATAAACAATCTAAGTAGTATAGCCGCTTTCAGATGCAATCTGAATACTAGCAAGCACACTATCAGCCTATTTTAATAAAGAGACCTTGACATACCTGGAGTCTAGGAGAAGTAGAAATACAAAGAAGTGGGCAGGGGTAAATAGCATAATGGTTATGTAAACAGAATATCATGCCTGAGGTGCCAAAGTCCCAGTTTCAATCAATGGGACAAGGGAAACAGCATAGTGGTTATGCAAAAGGCTTTCATGCCTAAAGTTCTGAAGTCCCAAGTTCAATCCCCAGTACCACCATAATAAACCAGGACTGAGCAGTTCTCTGGTCTCTTTTTGTGTGTGTGGGTGTGTATCTATCTCTTAGTATCTCTCTTTCATTTAAAATAATATTAATAATTATTAATTAAGTTTTAAAAAGATAGGGAGGTCTAATATTTCTTGGTCTTATTTTTTAAATTGGGGGATATAAGGGGAAGCCAGTAATGCAACCATAGAATACAGCTGAACAGGGCGGAGGGTAGATAGCATAATGGTTATGCAAACAGACTCTCATGCCTGAGATTCCAAAGTCCCAGGTTCAGTCCCCCGCACCACCATAAGTCAGAACTGAACAGTGCTCTGGTTAAAAAAAAAAAAAAAGAATACAACTGAACAGAGCTCTGGTCTCTCTAGTAAAAATAAAGAGTAAAGGGGGCTGGATGGTGGCTCACCTGGTTGAGTGCACATATTATAAAGCACAAGAACCTAGGTTCAAGCCCCCCAGACCGGCAAGGAGAACTTCACAAGTGGTGAGGCAGTGCTGCAGATGTTTCTCTGTCTCTCTCCCTCTCAGTCTTCCCCTACCTCTCAATTTCTGGCTTTCTATATCCAATAAATAAATAAAGATAATAGAAAATTAAAATTAATAAAGTTATATAAAAAAGAAGAGTAAAGACCCTCTATCTCCCTTGTCTCACCCCCCCAAAAAATAATAATAGCAAATGAAAGTTTGAAATTGTTAAATTCAGGATGAAAAGACAATCTCTTGGTTTTTTTTCACTTATGGCATTTAAAAAAAATATTTACTTATCCTTTTGTTGCCCTTGTTTTACTGTTGCTGTTACTGATGTCGTCATTGTTGGGTAGGACAGAGAGAAATGGAGAGAGGAGGGGAAGACAAGAGAGGGGGAGAGAAAGACACCTGCAGACTTGCTTCACTGCTTGTGAAGCGACTCCCTTGCAGATGGGGATCCAGGGGGTCGAACCAGGATCCTTATACCGGTCCTTGTACTTTGTGCCAAGTGCCTTGTGCCACGTGTGCTTAACCAGATGTGCTATCAACCGACTCCCTACTTAAAGCATTTGATCTTGTTTAGTTAGAGTCTGGAGAGGCTACAAGTGAGCTTACCAAGCAGCAGTGCAGAGCCAGTGAGACCCAAATTCTGATCTTGCCTAAGCAGGTTTACTAATCAGCCTTTTCTATTAAGACTGATTTCTGAACTCTGAACTTCAGTCAGGGAAGATTTCACAATTCTTTTTCTATCAAGCTTCCCTAAAGCAGAAATTCTTCAAGTAAAAAAAAAATCACATGAGCTGAAAGGAAATATCTATGAGGTGTAGGATTTGTTAAAAAGTTTGTTTGGGGGCCAAATGGTGGCACACGTGGTTGAGCACACAAATTACGGTGCGCAAGGACCGAGGTTTGAGTCCCCAGTTCCCTCCTGCAGGAGGAAAGCTTCTCAAGTGTTGAGCAGTGCTGCAGGTGTCTTTCTGTCTCTCTCCCTCTCTATCACTCCCTTCCCTTTCAATTTCTGATTGTCTCTATACAACAGATAAATAAATATTTTAAAAAATTTTTTTTAAAAAAGAAAGTCTGTTTGTAGGGGCCAGGTAGTAATGCACCTGGTTGAGCACATTCATTACAGTGCTCAGAAACCCTGGGTCCTCACCTACAAGGAGGAAGCTTCAGGAATGGTTTCTTCTTCTAGCGTTTGCCCTTCTTCCGTAGCCAGTCAACAGCGTCAGGTTGAGCCTGATGTAAAGCTTCAAGACCTCCTTTGAATCTGGAGAGGTGGCAGTCATTGACTATGTGGGTCATAGTCTGTCTGTAGCTGCAGGGGCAATTCGGGTCGTCTCTGGCTCCCCAGCGATGGAACATAGCGGCGCACCGGCCATGGCCTGTTCGATAGCAATTGAGGAGGGCCCAATCATAATGTGCTAGGTCAAAGTCGGGTTGACGCTTCCAGGGGTCTGTGATGAGGTGTTTGTTCTTTACCTCAGCTGACTGCCAACTCTTTTTCCAAGAGACTGGAACAGAAAAGTTCAGTGTAGGCATAAGGGACCAGATTGGGTGACGAGACATCAAGCGTTGGACAGGGTGGGCGAAGATATCCGTGTATATTGGCAGGTCCGGTCGAGCGTAGACGTGGGAAATGAACTTAGATGATGCCGCATCCCGACGAATATCTGGCGGGGCGATGTTGCTAAGAACTGGCAGCCATGGAACCGGGGTGGAACGGATGGTTCCAGAAATTATCCTCATGGAGGAATATAATTTGGAATCGACCAAGTGGACATGGGGGCTGCGGAACCATACTGGGGCACAGTATTCTGCAGTGGAATAGCATAATGCCACAGATGATGATGGTAGTGTGGAAGCGCTCGCGCCCCATGAGGAGCTGGCCAGTCTTGCAATGATGTTATTCCTCGCGCCCACCTTTGCTGCAGTTTTTATGAGATGTTTGTGAAATGACAGAGTGCGATCGAGAGTAACGCCAAGATAGACTGGCTGGGCTTCATGCCAGATTCTCGTACCGCCAAGCTGCACATTAAGCTCATGCGAGGCCGAGGCATGGTGTAGATGGAAAACAGATGATACCGTTTTTGCAGTGCTAGGGATTAGTCGCCATTTTTTACAGTAATCAGATATCAGAGACATGTCTTTTGTGAGTGTTTCCTCGAGGATGTCGAACTTGGATGCCTGAGTTGCACAGCAGATGTCATCGGCGTAGATGAACTTCCTTGAAGAAGTTTCTGGGAGGTCATTGATGTAAATATTAAATAGCGTAGGAGCCAGAACAGAGCCCTGGGGGAGGCCACTTGAGACAGGTCTCCATCTGCTAGACTTGTCACCCAGATGCACCCGGAATCTTCTGTTTTGGAGGAGAAACGATATAGTGTTGGCCACCCATGGAGGCAGGCATCTTGAGATCTTGACTAGGAGACCACGGTGCCAGACCGTGTCATAGGCTGCTGTGAGATCAACAAAGACAGCACCCGTCTTTAAATTCTTCTGGAATCCATTTTCAATGTAAGTTGAGAGGGCCAGGGCTTTTTCGCAGGTAGATCTTCCTGGGCGGAAACCAGCTTGGGCGGGTGATAGGAATTTCTCTGTAAGATGAGAAATACGTGACAGAAGCAGCCTCTCAAGGAGTTTGTAACACAGAGAGAGGAGAGAAATTGGTCTATAGCTGGCGGCCAGTGTTGGGTCTTTCTTTGGTTATAAAACCGCTATAATCTTCGCACAACGCCAAACTTTGGGCATAGACTCAGATTCCAAGATGTGGGACAGGAATGAAGCGAGCCACTTCTTTGCCGTGGGACCCAGGTTAAGAATGAGTTCTGGGGTGATGTTATCATAGCCAGCAGCTGTTCCTGGTTTAACCCTCTTCAAAGCGTCTTCCAGTTCAGACAGTGTAAAGGGGGAGAGTTTTGGAGATGGACAAGATAACCGGAAGTGGGATGACCACTCATGGGAAATTTCAGGAATGGTAAAGTAGTGTTACATCTTTCTCTCTCTCTCTCTCTTTTGTTACCAGAGCACTGCTCAGCTCTAGCTTATGGTGGTGCGAGGGAATGAACTAGGGACTTTGGAGCCTCAGGCATGAGAGTCTCTTTGCATAACTGTTATGCTATCTACCCCCACCCCACCTCTCTCTCTCTTTCTATTTTGCTCTGTCTCTATCCAAAAGTAAAAAAATAACACTTTTTAAATAAATTTGGGTTGCTCAAAAAGAAAACCCACAAAGCGCAAGGACCAGAGTAAGGATCCCGGTTCAAGCCCCCGGCTCCCCACCTGCAAGGGAGTCTCTTCACAAGTGGTGAAGCAGGTCTGCAAGTGTCTGTCTTTCTCTCCCCTCGTTGTCTTCCCCTCCTCTCTCCATTTCTCTATGTCCTATCCAACAACAGTGACATCAATAACCACAACAATGTTAAACAACAAGGGCAACAAAAGGGGAAGAAAGAAAGAAAGAAAGGGAGGAAGAAAGAAAGAAAGAAAGAAAGAGAGAAAGAAAGGAATGAAGAAAGAAAGAAAGAAAGAGAGAGAGAGAAAGAAAGAAAGAAAGGGAGAAAGAAAGAAAGGGAGAAAGAAAGAAAGAGAGAGAAAGAAAGAAAGAAAGAAAGGGAGGAAGAAAGAAAGAAAGAAAGAGAGAGAGAGAAAGAAAGGAAGGAAGAAAGAAAGAGAAAGAAAGAAAGAAAGGGAGAAAGAAAGAAAGAAAGAAAGAGAGAAAGAAAGGAAGGAAGAAAGAAAGAAAGAAAGAGAGAGAGAAAGAAAGAAAGAAAGGGAGAAAGAAAGAAAGAAAGAAAGAGAAAGAAAGAAAGGAAGAAAGGGAGAAAGAAAGAAAGAAACTTAACCCAACTCTGACTCGCCCTGGACCTGTGTATATGGTGGTCACACTAGGTAAGGCTGTTCTTTGCACTGAGATGACAGAGAGGCAAATAAGGAGCCAGGAGCACAGGCTGCTGGGGCCTCTGAGAGGGCTGCCTGCTTCTTAGGTCCTTCTAGCATTCAGGCAGGAGAGTGCAAGAAATATGGGGGCCCCTCCCCCCCTGAAATCCAGCAATAACCCAACGTGGAGACAGCACCGAGCCTCCTCAGCCTGTTGCACAATGGCGGTCACAGCTTCCGACCTGCATTGTGAACCCACCCAGCCACATTATGAGAAGTGTCAACTGAAAAACAGAACAAACTTAGATTTTTTAAAAATTTATTTATGTATTTGCCTCCAAGGTTACTGCTGGGGCTCAGTGCTGGCACTACAAACCCACTGCTCCTGGTGGCCATTGTTTTCTTTTTTTTTTTCCCCTCCATTTTAGTTGATAGGACAGAGAGAAATTGAAAGGGGAGGGGAGAGGAGATAGAAAGGGAGAGATATTACAGTGTGCAAGGACCTGGGTTCAAGCCCTCAGTCCCCACCTACAAAGGAAAAGCTTCACAAGCAGGGCTGCAGGTGTCTGTCTCTCTCCCTCTCTATCTCCCCATTCCTCTCAGGATGTTCCTGTCATTGAGCTCCTGGCCCATGGTGATGTACAGAACAAATGTGTTTATCAGATAGCATAATGGTTATGCAAAGAAGCTCTTGTGCTCCAAGGCCCCAGGTTCAATCCTGTACACCACCATAAACCAGAGCTGAGCTGTGCTCTGGAAATCTGTTTATCTGTCTGGCCTCCAGCTCTACATTTCTTAGTGAAGCAGAGCCATGGCCTCTGATACCTTGTCAGTGAACCAGGAGATGAGGACTAATGTGCTGCCAAGGGCCATAGAGGCAGCTTAGGGATAGAACACGTCTTGTTTGCATAAGGCCCTGGGTTTGATACCTAGACCTGCAGACTATGAAGTGATCCTCTGCTGTCTCACTCTCTCAATAAAGGAGGGGGACATATTCTTCCAGGCTAAGTGTCAGCGCAGCACAGGCCACCTGGTAGCAATCCCTGGCCTGTCATAACTCTGGGTTTCCCTTTAGGATGGAAGGTACCAGTCACATCAGTGACACTGTGTAGGTCTTGGGAGAGATGCTAATAACTTCCCTCTCCCTCATAAATGCATATCAGGTTCCAGCCAACCCTCCCTGAGACTCAACCAGCACCATGTCCTGGTATTTGGCAAATATTTTCCTTTATTGGAAAGGCAATGCTAGTCTCTTTCCAGGCCTTTAGCTGATGCTAAGTAGAAGACACCGCTGAGCAGTAAGAGGTAGAACTATCTGAAGGGGTTGGGCAGTAGAACAGCGGGTTAAGTGCACATGGCAAGAAGCACAAGGATCAGCATAAGGATCCTAGTTCGAGCCCCCGGCCCCCCACCTGCAGGGGGGGTTTGCTTCACAAGCAGTGAGGCAGGTCTGCAGGTGTCTTTCTCTCCCCCTCTCTGTCTTCTCTCCTCTCTCCATTTCTCTCTGTCCCATCTAACAACAACAGCAAAGGCAACAATAACAATAACAAGGGCAACAAAATGGGAAAAATGGCATCCACTGCTGGCCTCCAGGAGCAGTGGATTTGTACTGCAGGCACCGAGTCCCAGCAATAACCCTGGAGGAAAAAAAAAATTCATATGAAAAGGCTTAGCCAGAGTTTATAGTTTGAATGATGCAAGCAAACTTGCTGAATGAGGCTTCCAGGAGGTGATTTAAATGGCTCTGCATTCAGAGGCCCTACTAAGCTCTCTCTCAAGGGGAGCCCGGAGGTCAGTGCCTGTGATTCAGAGGTGTTGCTATCAACAATCAGGCCTTGTGCAGCCAGTTTAGCTCCTGCTGACTTTGAGAATTTCCATTATGGAGTAACTATAAAAGAAAAAGAAGATAAAATCCCTAATTATGGCTTCCGTAAGCATGTCCTCTTTCATGCCCAAACTGCTTGGCCTTGGCAAGCACCTAAGACACTTCCCAAGATGCCCGGTGCCCGAGGAGAGATCTCAGCTGGCACTGAGTCTAGTGGTGTTGCTGGGACCATAAGCCAGCCCTCAACCATCAAAGTAACCAGACCTGGGTTTTTCTGAAGTCAAGGTATAGCAAACAAGCACTTCTTTTATGGTCTCGGTGAGCCAATGCCATGTGCAGGGCATTCAAAGCCATGACCTCAACCTACCCTCCCAGCCCACTGTTCCCACCAAAAAGAAGGGGGGAGAAGGAGGTGGGTAAAAGAACCCCCTGAAAGCTGGCCTTCTTTAGACAGTACCTAGCAGATAGACTCACCAGGAGATGCCTTGTTCTAGATGAAAGTCCAGCTCGGACTGATGGAAGTGAGTTGGTGTATACATAAGTAGTGGGCTAGAGTGGAGACTATTTGAAAATCGAGGGATATATCCCAACGAACCAAACACACCATCCAAAAAAAAAATGTGTGTATACCCATGTTCATAGCAGCATAATTTGTAATAGCCAAAACCTGGAAACAACCCAGGAGTCCAACAACACAGGAGTCCAACAATTCAGCCCAGTGAGTGACTGAGTAAGTTGTGGTCTATATACTCAATGGAACACTACTCAGCTATTAAAAACAGCAAATTCACCTTCTTCACCTCATCTTGGATGGAGCTTGAAGGAATCATGTTAAGTGAGATCAACCAGAAAGACAAGGATGAATATGGGATGATCTCACTCACAGACAGAAGTTGAAAAATAAGAACAGAAGGGAAAACACTAAGCAGAACTTGGACTGGAGTTGGTGTATTGCACCAAAGTAAAAGAGTCTGGGGTTGGGGGGAAGGGTTCAGGTCCTGGAACATGATGGTGGGGAAGGACCTAGTGGGGGCTGTATTGTTATGTGGAAATGTTACATGTGTACAGACCATTGTAGTTTACTATCGACTGTAAATTATTAATCTCCCGATAAAGAAATAAAAAAGAAATTACAAAAAAAGAAAGAAAATTGAGGACCTCTTATGCTTCAATTCAAGTAGATCTTCTCATGATTGCCTGCGAATATAATGTAGACACACACAAATATGCATATATATGTGTGTGTCTATATTATATACTTTGCATATATATTTATATATGTATGAATATATTCACCAAAGTGATTCTTAGTATTCCCACCAGATACCTTTTTATATATTTCTATATAGTGAGAGATAAAGGAAGGAGGGAGTAAGAAAGGAAAGGAGAGAGAGAGAGAGAAAGAGAGAGGAGGCACTGTAGCACTTCTCTACTACTTGTGAAGCTTTCTCTAAGAGATATTCCCATATGGTGACCGAGGGCTCAACCCTAGGCCCTAGCTTGTGATAAAGTGTGCTCTACTGGCTGAGCTCTTTCCTCTCCCTCTGTCACTATCATACTATAAAGGGATCTAGCCTAAGGGAATTTGGGATACATGTCCCATGAGTTGACCAGAGGGTTCTGACAAGACAGCCTAGTTAACTCCTGTACTCCTTAACTTGGCCTATAGATGCTATCATTCTGCAATTTGCCCCTGCAATTTGCAAATGAACAATTCTCCAAATATGATATGTCAAGGCCCTTTTATCTTGAGGACCTAAACAAGCTTCTTCCTCAGACTAGGTAAGTCCTACCTAGTCTGCAAGTCTCATTCATTGTAATTGGTTTTGTTTGTTTGTTTGTTTGTTTTTTACCAGAGCACTGCTCAGCTCTGGCTTATGGTGGTGCAGGGGATTGAACCTAGAACTTTAGGGCTTCAGGAACAAGAGTCTTTGCATAACCATTATGCTATCTACCCCTGCCCCTCTCAGTCATTGTAAAAGCTTCTACGTCCCCATCTCTTGCAGAGTAGCTCTGTACCCACAGGACTTGGACACTCTTGTCATAGGACTTGGCATAACTCATGCAGCTCACCGGTAATGAGATCTGTCTCCCTCCTGTGGTTGATCTCTGTGTGTCCATCTGTATACAGTGAACATGATAAAAATAAGCAAAGGTCGTACTATCTTTAGGGGATCTGTTTTTTTTTTTCAAGTAGGAAACAAAGCCAAAAAATTGAAAGATATAAAAAGAAAAACTTTAAGAGTGGTGCAACAGTGCTACAGATGTCCCTCCTTTCTCTCTCTCTCCCTCCTCCTTTTCCTCCTCCTTCATCATCTTTTTAATTGCCTCTAGAGTTTTTGCTTGGGCTGAGTGCTGACACTACAAATCCACTGCTCCTGGTGGCCATTTTTTCCTTTAGATAGGACAGAGAGAATTGATAGGATGGGGGGATAGAGGGAGAGAAAGATAGACACCTGCAGACCTGCTTCCCCTCTCTGAAGCAACAGGTGTGGAGAGGGGACTCGAATTCAGGTCCTTGTGCTTGGTGATAAGGGCACTTAACCAGGTGGGCCACCACCCATTTTTTGTTTGTTTGTGTTTTGTTTTGTTTTTTTATCAGAGCTCTACTCAGTTCTTGCTTGTAGTGCTACAGGGGATTGAACCTGAGGCCTCAGAGACTCAAGCATGAGAGTCTGTTTTCATAATCATTATACTATCTACCCCCACACTTCTCTTTTCTAGTTCTTTCTGTCTCTCATGCTCTTTCAGAGAAAAAGTGGCCACCAGGAATGGTAGAGTCATCACGTATAGGCACGTATATGAGCCCTAGACATAACACTGGTGGCAACAATTAATTAATCAATTCAGTGCATGTAGCCATCCAATTCATCCTATGCTCTAACAAATATAGGCTCAAATTATTTTTTAATTTTATTAGTGATTTAATATTGATTTACCAAATCATAAGATAACAGGGGTACAACTCTGCACCATTCCCACAGCTAGAGTTCTGGATCCCTACTCCCCCCATTGGAAATTACAGTTCTCCCTAGGTTGAAAATATAGATGATTATTATTTCTACAACTATTTGTCTATCTTGATATATATTTGCCTTTTTTTTTTCCCTATGGTCCTGCCTTCTATTCCTTTCTAAGCCAAACATTACTTCTTCCGAATGTCCTTCTTTTCCTCTTCTCTCTCTGGGTCCTGATGGAGTTGGAGTTCAGAGCCTCCTGGTCACCTCCCCACCCCACTATTTCTCCCCCTCTGGGAGTATAGATCATAATTATTTTGGGTATGCAGAAGGTGGGAGGTCTGGCTTCTGTAATTGCTTCCCTGTTGGACCTGGGCATTGGCAGGTGGATCCATACCACCAGTCTGTTTCTCTCTTTCCCTAGTGGGGTAGGGCTCTGAAGAGGTGGGGTTCTGGGACATATTGGTGAAGTCGGCTGCCCAGGGAAGTCAGGATGGAATCATGGTAGCATTTGCAACTTGGTGGCTGAAAGGCAGTAAGATTAATGAGCAGGAACCAGAAAGTAGGAATGGAGCAGATGAGAATAGGGATCTTAGGGTGGAAAGAAGCTAGAAAGTTTATTTTTGGCATGTTCCTAGGGGCCCATGATTTGTGTATTTTTTGCTTGAGTATGATAGCTAACATGGAGTTGAACAAAAATATTGTTTGAGAAGATTGTGTCGGAGTTGGGAATAGGGCTATAAAGTTGAATTAGGGTAGAGAGTAGCTTCCAATCTTAAAAAGAAAAAAAAAAACCTAAAACTAAATTAAGTGTTTTTCAACAGCCCAGGTCCTGTTCATTCTTTGTTGGGGCAGGGCTGCTCTGCGGCTGTTGCCTCATAACTATGCCCGCTGCTCGGCCTTGCAAAAAAAAAAAAATTAAGTGTTTACCCCATCCACCTGACCCAGGGCCCATGTCTATTCATATTTAGCACAGGAGCCTGTGTAACCTCTGAGCCCCTGTCAGTCTGAGCTCACAGCTCATGGTCACAGCTGGGAACATTCTAGGTTGTGCTCATTTCAGGACCAGTCTTCCTCGAGTATCAGGATAGGATGACCCACCCTCCCTTTGGAGATTGGTGCAGTCCTTATGATTGCTGCTCTATAGGGAAAGCAAGTTCCTGGAGTGGCCCACAAGAGGGCTTATAATGTTGTTCCTGATGGGAGTGACCAGTGATGGTGGAGAGAAGGATCTATTAGAGGTCTAGGCCCATCATATCTGTGTGGGAATCCCAGGATTATTATTGTTATTTTTTTTTACCAGAGCACTGATCATCTCTGGTTTATGGTGGTGCAGGGGATTGAACCTGGGACTTTGAAACCTCAGCCATGACAGTCTGTTTGCATAACCATTATGCTACCTACCCCTGCCCCCCAGGATTTCTTAATTAGGGCCCTGGATGAGGGGGTGGTCTGGTATTGACCAAAAAGGCCATGATTAAGTGAGAGGCTCAAATTCTTAAATTTATTTGACACAGAAACTGATTTAGCATTTTCACATTAGACAAGAAAAAAATATTAACAGTGTTCTAGAGAAAAGTGTATATAATTAAATGTATTCTAGTGCTGCACCCTCAGGCAGACTATCTAGTCTCTCTGAGCTTCAGTGTCTGCTGAAATCTGACTAAAGTGTGTGTGTGTTTTTTCTCTGGCCCAATTTCTCATTATGCTTATGAGAGAGGAAGGGAGAAAGAGAGAAGTACCACAACATGAACCTGCCATCCAGGATGTCCTCTGTGTAGTGGGGTTGCGGGGAGGATCTCAAACTTTGGGTCTCAAGCTCAGCTCGGTGTGGTGCTCTCATGAGTCAACTGTCTCTCAGCCTGGAAAATAGTTTCAGGTAAACCTAAACCAGAGCAAAGTTCAAAACCAATAAGGGATGTTACATGGGTTCACAACTAATAAGTGTACATCTATCATAGAAACAAATCACTGTGGAGTGGGAGGGGAGATAGCTCACAGTGCAAGGTGCATGTCTTTCTCTGCGTGAGGTGTATGTAGTGCATTATATTTTAACATCTGTAGATACTGTGATC